>NW_026542595.1:109461526-109872273 GCF_028750875.1 Macrosteles quadrilineatus
CAAAGAATCCAACTTTTTGATTAGATATAGCTCAACACATGAATTAAGCCCTAGTATGCAAGGAGCTTTCGAAATTACAACAATAAATCCTAAAACATAATAGGAACCTTTGTGAGTAACATTAAGCGAACATTTACCTGTTACTTTCAAGCTTTGTCCTGTGTAGAAAGTAAGTTTGGTGTCTGTCACTAACAACTCATCTAAGTCTAACACAAGACAAGATTGCTTACCAGATGATCAACCGTTGATCGTCTCACATCTCTCAGAATTGATAGCTTTCCCAAAGATTAGTTATGATAACTAAGATGCTTCTTTGGGCAGTTCTGCAAGCCTACGAATTGGTTATGAGTGGTACTGCTGAAAGACAAGATTGCTTACCATATGATCTACCCTTGATGGTCTTACATCACTTAGAATTGATAGCTTTCCGAAAGATTCGTTATGACAAGAAAAGGGGCTTCTTTGAGCAGTACTGCAAGCCTATGAATTGGTTATGAGTGGTACTGCTGAAAGACAAGATTGCTTACCATATGATGTACCCTTGATGGTCTTACATTACTTATATTTGTTAGCTATCCCAGAGATTAGTTATGACAGGAAAGGAGCTTCTTTCGGCAGTACTGCGAGCCTATGAATTGGATATGAGTGGTACTGCTAAAAGACAAGATTGCTCATCGGATGATCTACCATTGATGGTCTCGCATCTCTCAGAATTGATACTTTTACCAAAGATTAGTTATCACAAGAAAGGTGCTTCTTTGGGCAGTACTGCAAGCCTATGAATTGGTTATGAGTGGTACTGCTGAAAGACGAGATTACTCACCGTATGATCTACCCTTGATGATCTCGCATCTCTCAGAATTGATAGCTTTGCCAAAGATTAGTTATGTCAAGAATGGTGCTTCTTTGGGCAGTACTGTCAGTGTATGAATTGGTTATGAGTAGTACTGCTAAAAGACAAGATTGCTCATCGGATGATCTAGTATTGATGGTCTCGCATCTCTCAGAATTGATAGCTTTCCCAAAGATTAGTTATGATAAGAAAGATGCTTCTTTGTGAAGTACTGCGAGCCTATGAATTGGTTATGAGTAGTACTGCTAAAAGACAAGATTGCTCACCGGATGATCTACCGTTGATCGTCTCACATCTCTCAGAATTGATAGCTTTAACAAAGATTAGTTATGACAAGAAAGATGCTTCTTTGGGCAGTACTGCAAGCCTATGAATTGGTTATGAGTGGAACTGTTGAAAGACAAGATTGCTCACCGGATAATCTACCGTTGATCGTCTCACATCTCTCAGAATTGATAGCTTTCCCAAAGATTAGTTATGATAAGAAAGGTGCTTCTTTGTGCAGTACTGCGAGCCTATGAATTGGTTATGAGTGGTACTGTTGAAAGACAAGATTGCTCACCGGATGATCTACCGTTGATCGTCTCACATCTGTCAGAATTGATAGTTTTCCCAAAGATTAGTTATGACAAGAAAGATGCTTCTTTGGGCAGTACTGCAAGCCTATGAATTGGTTATGAGTGGTACTGTTGAAAGACAAGATTGCTCACCGGATAATCTACCGTTGATCGTCTCACATCTCCCAGAATTGATAGCTTTCCCAAAGATTAGTTATGATAAGAAAGGTGCTTCTTTGGGCAGTACTGCGAGCCTATGAATTGGTTATGAGTGGTACTGTTGAAAGACAAGATTGCTCACCGGATGATCTACCGTTGATCGTCTCACATCTCTCAGAATTAATAGCTTTCCTAAAGATTAGTTATGACAAGAAAGATGCTTCTTTGGGCAGTACTGCAAGCCTATGAATTGGTTATGAGTGGTACTGTTGAAAGACAAGATTGCTCACCGGATGATCTACCGTTGATCGTCTCACATCTCTCAGAATTGATAGCTTTCCCAAAGATTAGTTATGATAAGAAAGATGCTTCTTTGTGAAGTACTGCGAGCCTATGAATTGGTTTTGAGTGGTACTGTTGAAAGACAAGATTGCTCACCGGATGATCTACCGTTGATCGTCTCACATCTCTCAGAATTGATAGCTTTCCCAAAGATTAGTTATGACACGAAAGATGCTTCTTTGGGCAGTACTGCAAGCCTATGAATTGGTTATGAGTGGTACTTTTGAAAGACAAGATTGCTCACCGGATGATCTACCGTTGATCGTCTCACATCTCTCAGAATTGATAGCTTTCCCAAAGATTAGTTATGACAAGAAAGATGCTTCTTTGTGAAGTACTGCGAGCCTATGAATTGGTTATGAGTGGTACTGTTGAAAGACAAGATTGCTCACCGGATGATCTACCGTTGATCGTCTTACATCTCTCAGAATTGATAGCTTTCCCAAAGATTAATTATGACAAGAAAGATGCTTCTCTGGGCAGTACTGCAAGCCTATGAATTGGTTATGAGTGGTACTGTTGAAAGACAAGATTGCTCACCGGATAATCTACCGTTGATCGTCTCACATCTCTCAGAATTGATAGCTTTCCCAAAGATTAGTTATGATAAGAAAGGTGCTTCTTTGGGCAGTACTGCAAGCCTATGAATTGGTTATGAGTGGTCCTGTTGAAAGACAAGATTGCTCACCGGATGATCTACCGTTGATCGTCTCACATCTCTCAGAATTGATAGCTTTCCCAAAGATTAGTTATGACAAGAAAGATGCTTCTTTGGGCAGTACTGCAAGCCTATGAATTGGTTATGAGTGGTACTGCTGAAAGACAAGATTGCTCACCGGATAATCTACCGTTGATCGTCTCACATCTCTCAGAATTGATAGCTTTCCCAAAGATTAGTTATGATAAGAAAGGTGCTTCTTTGGGCAGTACTGCAAGCCTATGAATTGGTTATGAGTGGTACTGTTGAAAGACAAGATTGCTCACCGGATGATCTACCGTTGATCGTCTCACATCTCTCAGAATTGATAGCTTTCCCAAAGATTAGTTATGATAAGAAAGATGCTTCTTTGTGCAGTACTGCAAGCCTTTGAATTGGTTATGAGTGGTACTGTTGAAAGACAAGATTGCTCACCGGTTGATCTACCCTTGATGGTCTCGCATCTCTCAGAAAGGAGCTTCTTTGGACAGTACTTGTAATGTCCCGGCTCACACTCAGTAGAGAAGGGTGGGTTTGGTCAGTCCATCACAATCTAATTCCCTTCAACAGTCGCCTGGATGGTCTTTAGTGGGGTACACCTCGGCGTTACTTCTGGATTTTTCTTGTTTTTAAGGGCGCCACCCCGTTAACTGGGAGAGAACTGCAGGAGACACAAACGGGGAACTTGTCTCTTCTCAATGGTATCCACCCCCTACTAGTTAGGCAGACAAGAATTGAAGAAAGACAAAGAATTGACTGAATTGAAAAAGCGACCGTTCGTGCATGGACTACACCAAGTGATCTATAGGCCTACCTTTAATTAATTCACTTATACACTAAAAGCAATGAACCATCAATTTCAGTACTCTAAGGAACTGGCTTCTGTGGAAACAATGTGAAAACAGAATTACCTCAATCTTAACTCAACTAGCCTAACTAGTTTCACAGGCTAATAAAATCAAAGAGTATTTGCGGAATAATAATAAGTTTATTACAAAATACAGGGTGTCTATAAAAGAACTCCGGGGTTTTGAGGTAAAATATTACACTGAAGTAAAAAACTTATATAAATGTTTAATACATGATTGAAAAGGTTACATTTTCAAGTTTTTTTTAACAATTTAATAAAGTTCAATATGAGCGCCGTTAGTGGCACGGCACACATCGAAACGGTATTCCACCTCTTCCCACGTCCTGGCCAGCATGTCTAAAAGCATTTAACCATTGGCGAATGGTTTTATCCGTAGGTGGGTCAATACCATAATTACGTCGAAAGTTTCTTTGTACCGTAACAACAGATTTACTTTATATTAGCCAGATAACGCACTGAGCCTTTTGTTGCGGCGTCGCCATAGCGCGGCAATCCAGACAGCACTGACAGCCGCACTACGTTGTTTCAAGGTCAACGACCCGCAGCGCTGCCAACTGTTGATGAAAACTTTCCCAATCGTTATGAGTAAAACTTGATGAGCTACTCGTTTCAGAGAAATTAACTACATTTTGCTATCTTCTACAGTTATTAAGATATTCATTTTTCAAATCCCGGAGTTCTTTTATAGACACCCTGTATATCTTCCAAAATAGGCCAAAGATAAATTAGAAATGTAGGCAAAACAAAATGTAGGATAGTTCAAAATTAAACTTGAACTCAAGTTTTAAATTACCACACTACTTAGGCCAACTTTCCGCAATGAAATGGATCAATAGTAATATTTAATCTCAACACGCATATGAAAAACAACAATAATAATTCAGCAATGTAACCCTCTTAACCTAAATCATAAATGGTCTAAATCTAATTTGGTTTGGATTTGGTGGCCACTATCCTGAAAATAACAGTAGACAATTTACAGAACATGAAACATACAAAACGAGTAATGAAGCACTAAAAACTAAAAAAACTTAGGCCTAAATACAATAATGGTTTCTCGGTGGCGATGCACCAGTCCAAGACGAGAAGTCCAGACGTGGTAGTGTCCGTGTGGAAATGGCTAATCGGTTCAGTTTATAGTATCATATCACTATGCCAAGGCACATTAAGTCCACAAAGACCAGGTTGAAAGTACACAACCAGTATGGAGATCCGCAAAGGTTGTCTCAAGTAAGAGTCTGTGAAGCGTTAATAATTGGTCCCTAGTATGGCCATACAACTAAAAGAAGTGATTTCCTTCTTATCTATCCGTTGCCCGCCTTCCAGTCTACGGTATCTCACACCAACGTCCCAGTCTATGTCCAATAAGGTAGTTGACGTGGGCAGCGACAAGGTAGGTGCCTCAAAGCTCTCCAAGGTTGGGTAGTCTGGGCTCGCCCTCAACAGTTCAGATCCGTGGGTAGACCCTACAAAGTACTTAATGAATAGTATGGTACATAAAATAGAGAGTAAACATAATAATTAATAAAGACAGTTAAACAGGAACGTTTCAAAAAGCAAATTGTTAAAAGTTTGATTTGCTCAAATTTGTTTTTTTAAGGTCTGAATAACACAATATAAATTCATATCAATCTAGCGTAGAAAAGAAATCTTGGTCTTGAAATAGGCTAACTGGCAAAATAACAGTAGTATGATTCAAAAGATATTACAAACAATATTAATTAAAACCATGAGAAGCTCTGACCCCAAAAGGTATGAATGAACTATATAATCAGAAACAAATACTAACCTAACCTAGGCCTACTCTTATTTATTTATTTTTTTTAATTAATAATTATATATTTTATAATTATAATTAAATTATAAATAAATAAATCAAAATAAATAAATAAATAAATAAAAAAAGGTATGAATGAACTATATAATCAGAAACAAATACTAACCTAACCTAGGCCTACTCTTGGTCCACATGGCCTAACCTAACCTAACCCACATAAAATATCTGGCTGTTGGTAAGTGTTACAGAATAAACATGAAAATATAGAACATGGCAAGTAAATACACTGTAGTAAAATTTACCCTGAAATACAAATACAATTAAATAAGTGATTTCGAAAAGATTTGACCTAACTTACAGTTTTAATGAACGATGAGTGAATGAAAGTCAAATGATATAAATGAAATAATTTCACTGACTGAGCACTAGGCCTACCATAGTTTAACCTCATGAAAGAAAAACACATCTGTTAGTTAGTTTCGAGAGTGAATTGCAACTATTTAATTGGCAAATTCCAATTGAGACACATAGCGTATTAATAAAATCGGTTCGGAAAATATATGGCTAAAATGACATGATACAACATTTACATAAATTATTTTAAGGATAGATGAATGACAATACACGTTAAATGGAGAGACTGACACATTAAATGATAAATAATAACTAACAAATTTTATTTAAGACAAACCTAACTGTGATTACTAGGCAATTGGAACTAGATTAATTAACCATAACCTGTTGTAACAGTTTTCCCGTTCATTCCTGAGCATTACTAAAGACCACGTTTTGAGTTACATCAAACATTTTCAAAGTTACACAAAATAATTAATTCACCCATTCTAAGATTTAAATTTTGATAGAAAACAAAATACTTTAACAACCTGGAAGTAACTAAACAGTACATTAACATTTTTCGTCGATTTCCTAGCTTCCATGCATGAATGGTCTGGAGCCTAGCCTAGGCCTAGCTGAATTTGTCCAACAAAATTTAACGTTTAAAACTTAACTTTAATTCACCAGAAACATCAAACTCAAATTAATACGAATACAATTGATAATTATAAGGAAATTTTTGTCTGCCTTACCTCTTCGTATTAATACACTTCCTAATAGAATCCTCCAACGGAGTAGAAGTAGAAGAGGGTCATCGTGGACAACGTCTTGTTTCTTCCGAACTTCACACCAAAAAGGCCTAAGCATCCTTCAAATTAAGTAATTTTCCGATGACTCATCCTCTAGTCCATTCCACTACGATTTGGATTGAAGCTTGTTTTTTGTTTTTTTTTTCTCACTCCTTGGCAAGCAACGCTTGTGCGCGCTCAAGCCCTCTGGTAGTAGACAGGTTTGTCGGGACGCGCACCCAACAAACAAATAATCAATGTTTAGGTGATCAGCCTAAATCTGTCGGGTCGCCAGGAACCGAGCGTTACATACTGCGAGCCTATGAATTGGTTATGAGTGGTACTGTTGAAAGATAATATTGCTCACAGGATGATTTACCCTTGAAAGGAGCTTCTTTGGGCAGTACTGCGAGCCTATGAATTGGTTATGAGTGGTACTGTTGAAAGATAATATTGCTCACAGGATGATTTACCCTTGAAAGGAGCTTCTTTAGGCAGTACTGCGAGCCTATGAATTGGTTATGAGTGGTACTGTTGAAAGATAATATTGCTTACCGGATGATCTTCCCTTGAAAGGGGCTTCTATGGACAGTACTGCGAGCCTATGAATTGGTTATGAGTGGTACTGCTGAAAGATAAGTTTGCTTACCGGATGATCTTCCCTTGAAAGGAGCTTCTTTGGACAGTACTGCGAGCCTATGAATTGGTTATGAGTAGTACTGTTGAAAGATAATATTGCTCACCGGATGATTTAACCTTGAAAGGAGCTTCTTTGGGCAGTACTGCGAGCCTATGAATTGGTTATGAGTGGTACTGTTGAAAGATAATATTGCTCACAGGATGATTTACCCTTGAAAGTAGCTCCTTTGGGCAGTACTGCGAGCCTACGAGTTGGTTATGAGTAGTACTGTTGAAAGATAATATTGCTCACAGGATGATTTACCCTTGAAAGGAGCTTCTTTGGGCAGTACTGCGAGCCTATGAATTGGTTATGAGTGGTACTGCTGAAAGATAAGTTTGCTTACCGGATGATCTTCCCGAGCTTCTTTGGACAGTACTGCGAGCCTATGAATTGGTTATGAGTAGTACTGTTGAAAGATAATATTGCTCACAGGATGATTTACCCTTGAAAGGAGCTTCTTTGGGCAGTACTGCGAGCCTATGAATTGGTTATGAGTGGTACTGTTGAAAGATAATATTGCTTACCGGATGATCTTCCCTTGAAAGGGGCTTCTATGGACAGTACTGCGAGCCTATGAATTGGTTATGAGTGGTACTGCTGAAAGATAAGTTTGCTTACCGGATGATCTTCCCTTGAAAGGAGCTTCTTTGGACAGTACTGCGAGCCTATGAATTGGTTATGAGTAGTACTGTTGAAAGATAATATTGCTCACCGGATGATTTAACCTTGA
The DNA here is from genome assembly GCF_028750875.1 of Macrosteles quadrilineatus. NCBI lineage: Eukaryota > Metazoa > Arthropoda > Insecta > Hemiptera > Cicadellidae > Macrosteles > Macrosteles quadrilineatus. The sequence continues at coordinate 109,469,319 of NW_026542595.1, forward strand.
AAGGAGCTTCTTTGGGCAGTACTGCGAGCCTATGAATTGGTTATGAGTGGTACTGTTGAAAGATAATATTGCTCACAGGATGATTTACCCTTGAAAGTAGCTCCTTTGGGCAGTACTGCGAGCCTACGAGTTGGTTATGAGTAGTACTGTTGAAAGATAATATTGCTCACAGGATGATTTACCCTTGAAAGGAGCTTCTTTGGGCAGTACTGCGAGCCTATGAATTGGTTATGAGTGGTACTGCTGAAAGATAAGTTTGCTTACCGGATGATCTTCCCGAGCTTCTTTGGACAGTACTGCGAGCCTATGAATTGGTTATGAGTAGTACTGTTGAAAGATAATATTGCTCACAGGATGATTTACCCTTGAAAGGAGCTTCTTTGGGCAGTACTGCGAGCCTATGAATTGGTTATGAGTGGTACTGCTGAAAGATAAGTTTACTTACCGGATGATCTTCCCTTGATGGTCTCACATCTCTTAGAATTGTGAATTGTTAGCTTTCCCAAAGATTAGTTAGGCCAAGAAAAAATGTTCACTTCCGCACCTGAGTCTAGTTTGAAGTTTATTGTATTATTTTCAACTTGAAGATCAGCGTGCTATTGTCTGTTTTTACCTGAACCTTGGTATTTTGTAGAGACTACGTGAACGCTACCGTTAAACAAAGAATTATTAGGTGCGTTAGATTCATCTTCTTCCTGCTCCACAATATTGTGACTGGCCACAGGAAAAGGAACCTTAACTTCCAGTAACCAATAATGACTTTTCAGTATCCATGGAAACCTCATACAATTCTGTAAAAGATTGTAAAAAAATATTCAAATATCTGTAAGATTGTCTGAGTTACAATATGTAGTACTATAAGATACAAAAAACAACGTATCAGAGAAAATTGAGATAAAATTGTTTATTTATACAAATAAAGAAATGAAACATTGAAATTACTTTAAGAGCGTTTTGTTGAGTGCATCTTATGTTAAATCATTGACTAAATACCCCCGCCGCAGCAAACCTGCCGACTAAGCGAATTTCCATTTGTCTGAATTGATTTTCAGTGAAATATATTTTAATAACATTAGGTTTAACGAGTACCTAGGTTTGCTGCTACAAGGAAACTAATAAAGTGTGTTTTTGAGTAAAATATTGATAGCTTAGTACAAAATAAATAAATTTGCCAAGTTTGATCAAAATATATCCATAAACAAGCAAACTACAACATTTGACAATATTCTCCATAAGAATAACATGGGTATTTTAAATTTACAATTTTTTTAATTTTCTCCGTTACTAATAATCGAACAAAAATACTTTTATATACTAAATTATTTGTTTTTTTAAGCTCTTTAAAGAGGTCTAAAGAGAAATCGGGAAATTTTGTGTTTTGAGGGTCAAAAGTGAGAAAAACCAATTTTTACCCCATAAAACCCCCCGTAAAGCCCCGTTCCCATGGTCCGATCGTGCTGGTTCGCGAACTCATTCAAGTTTATCCCGCTTTACACCTTTAAACCAAATTTCATCAAAATCGGACAAAAATTACTCAAGTTATCGCGTTCACGGACGTATATATATATATATATATATATATATAAGTCTATATATATATATATATATACATATATAAAAATTTGAACGAATGGTGTTTTTGGCCTCTGGGGACATCAAAATGAAAAAGTAAATCGGTCCCGGGTCTAGGTCTTACCGTGCCACCTACGGTAATAGCTACTTCCCTATAGGGAAATTCGCTAAAATGTAATACCAAATTGAAATATGATACTTAATTTTTTTAAGTACTCTCTAATTTTGTGGAACAGATATTGTTTTCATTTGTATGTTATCCCTTCTGGAGCTACGACTTCGGGGAAATAATCGATTGGTTTGACGTTCAGTGTTAAGACAGTTTGTGTTTCTGTAGGTCTTGAATAACCTAAACTTTTTTAAAAAGGCCAAAATCCCCAACTGGTGCCGAACTGGTAGGAAAGACAATGTAATCGAATCATTTTGGATCTGGATCATCTGCTAAACCAAATAGCAACAACTATGTGTTCTTATTTTGTCCAACACAGTTGTCAGCGTGCATGAACATGTGTTTTTCACCTTGGCTGTGGTGTTGTAAATATTTTGTGATGATGTCAAATAATTCATTCTCTAGATGTAAACAATTTTAATAAATTCCATATTAAAAATTTAACTTTAATTTTTCATAACTTTTCAAAATCATTTGAACAACCATACAAGAATTTACAGTGTTAATTAATACTTGAATCCCAAGTTATTTACGATAATCGAATCTCTGCTTACTTTTTAGGTACTTTTGAAGGATCTTTGGTAATGCCCATGCTTTACAAAGAGACACTTGTTACGGCGCTCCAACTAGCAGCGCTATCTATATATTGCCGAACTAGCGCCTAAACCCGCGCGGGCGCGATCACCTGAGGCAGGTTGTACGTCTACAAGCACATGATTCAAGTCTCCGCCGATAAGATTATGCTGGATGTGCACCATTTGAACAACCATACAAGAATGTATACATAAATATTCAGTAATCGAATTCGCAGCATTAATATGAAATTAATATTTAATCACAATAATTACTATAGCACACATAAACTAAGCAGTATCAGAAATAAAAATAAAGTACACAAACAACAACAAAAATAAGTCTAATTTATATAATGTTCTCTTTTTATCAACTTGGTTTGTTGTTTACATTTTTAGTATTAAATATCTTTAAAAATTATTGATGACATTTTTTATGCCAAACTGTGATAATAATGAGCGTGAAAAGAGGCTTTGGGTCATATTGGTAGCGTTTCCTAAAGGTGATACTTAATTCAAACACAAAAAAATAAGGCAGAATTTGTCTCCACTCTGTACATAAAGAGTCAAATGTTTTAAGGCAATGTAAGTATGGCTGAAATAAAATATTGATTTGTCCTTAAATGATACTGTTATTGTAAAAGTAATGTTTACTGTTCATTTTTGAAATAAAACTACAAGTATTGCGAATATGTGAAGTTCGACGTCATTATACAGTATACATGATCAAGTGAATACAAACACATTCATTGTTGTTAGTGCGAATAACCTTCTCTCGCATGTCATCATATAGATCTCCTACCGTTCATCAGACCTTCTACAGTACGAAATGTAGTGACCAATACCACCGGATATTAAAGGCGGTAAAAATGGTACAACTGATCTTAAATGGAATAACTGGTTAGAAAAATTTATATGTATTGGTATTTGTTCAAGCTTATTCGTAGTGTTGTTTTCAAATTCCTCAGTCTCCTGTTGTTTGCAGTCATCTCCAGCATTTTCAATCGTAAGATGCCCATTGACACCAAACTTCTGATCATAAGACTTCCTCCGTAGCACTGTGGTGTGGTGGACAATTGCAGGTCAACCAATTTGTAGTCCTCAGGCACTTAACTTGAATCTTTTAGAGGTTTCATGCATCTCCTTGTCTCACCGGGGCTTATGCGCATTGCTCGCTCAACTGCCTTTTCCAATGAAGCGATTCCATTATCAGAGTGGAACATGGAATCCATTGTCAGCATAGAAAAAGTCTTGCTGGTATTTTTGTCTGGACAATTTAAAATACTCAACGGTTCTTTAAAACTAACCGGCACTAACGATTTGTACCATTGTTGAAGTTAGTTGTCAATTTTTGTACTGGAGGGGGGGATGTAGGAGGAGTAATCATAATTGTAGGATTTTCTAAAGCCTACTTCCTCGATGTTTGTATGCGATGTCTTTCGTGTCAATATTTGCGCATCTTGTGCTGTTCCCTGGCTGTCATGTCATTTATTCTTTTTATTTTTTCCTTCTTTTAGTCTTGCAAACCTTTCTCTGTCATAATTTTTCTTAGCTTCTCTTCTTCTTCGGTCATTCTTTCTTTCCTTCTTCGTTGTCGAAGTCTAGTGAGCTCCTCACATCACATTACATGTGAGCCCCTGGCTCTCCTGCTATAGGCATATGGTTTGAAAATAAAGAATCCGTACAGAAGAAAAGAGGAATGAAACAAGTGCGGCGTGACAAGTCCAAAGACTATCGTACAGTGAAAAAACATAAATATAGAATCGATGAATTGGAAAGGTAGAGAAATAATAAAGAGACTCCAAAGGGAAAACAGATTACTATGGCTGTACCGAGTTCCCCAAACTACGTCAAGAAATATTAGGAAAAAAGTTTTCTCCTCAAATAAAAAAAACAGCCTTTTTCGGATTAACCTTTCAAAGGCAAAACGAAACACAATTAAAGGAGTACGCCCACAAAGAGAAGAGGACCCAAATCCTGCGAAAGGTCATAGGGAACAAGGTATTGACAAAAGTACCGGGTACAGAAGTACTTTAACAAGATACTCTACAAATCTCATGTTCGGATTGAAAATGTTGACTATGAACGAACGCCCAAAAAAGCAATCAGACAAAAAATCTGCAGTGGTCACTGATTTTTTTTGATAATGACACGGTGTCTCAAATGTGCCGAAGATCCGGTGGTATTGGTCACTACATTTCGTACTGTAGAAGGTCTGATGAACGGTAGGAGATCTATATGATGACATGCAAGAGAAGGTTATTCGCACTAACAACAATAAATGTGTTTGTATTCACTTGATCATGCATACTGTATATTGTAGTCGAACTTCACATATTCGCAATACTTGTAGTTTTATTTCAAAAATGTACTGTAATCATTACTTTTACAATAAAAGTATCATTTAAGGACAAATCAATATTTCATTTCAGCCATACTTACATTGTCTTAAAACATTTGACTCTTTATGTACAGAGTGTAAACAAATTCTGCCTTATTTTTTTGTGTTTGAATTAAATATCACCTTTAGGAAACGCTACCAACATGACCCAAAGCCTCTTTTCACGCTCATTATTATCACAGTTTGGTATGAAAAATGTCATCAATAATTTTTTAAAGATATTTAATACTAAAAATGTAAACAACAAACCAAGTTGTTGTGGTGTACATCAACGGAAGGTGTACCAATCGACCACAAAGTGGTCGGATATCCCTAATTCTTCCTTATCATGTAGTGTCGTGGGGGTTTTTAAAGAAGCAGGGTTGCCAACATGAACGTACTTTTCCAGAGGGAGACGAGATCTTTTTAAGAAAGTTCTCGTCCGCGCACTTGAACAAAATTCCATCTCCGTATTCCTTTCAGGATCACGTCGGCTATTCTGCACCGGTACCGTAAATTGACTCTGCCCAACACGCATTCTCTACCACAGTTAAGAAAATTAACGGATCGGTGGAAAATGCCATGGTCCAACAAAAACCTCACCACCCTGTCAAAATCCCACGCACCCGTCTCCAACAAACTGATTTCGCAACTTTCACAATAATTTGCATCAGCTTCTTCCACCATTTTGCTCAATACTGAAATGGAAACAACTTTCTCCAACAATACTCCCATGATATCACACTAAGACCATAACAATACTAAGCATCGAAACTATCGATTAGATTACTAAACCTTTTTCATAATCAGCAAGCTTTATTTTATGATCAAAGCAGTTAATAATTTTACATTGTTAGGATGGTACCTTTCACAAACTCAATGTTATTTAAATACGCCGCCTAAATATTATTTCACGAGCTCTGTTTTTTATTTTGTCCATACCAAAGTGACCTTCATGCAAAATATTTAACATTTATTTTTTAAAAGATACAGGAATCACAACCCTATCATTATAAAATATCAGACCTTGATCGACATAGATATCATGGCGAAGATATCTATTAGTGTAAAAACATACAGACAGCGTAGCGTAGCGCATGTTTTAAATCAAAACCATGCATTGATATGAGGTAGCGCAGCGTATGGCCGAGGAACAAACTATTTTGTTTTTCTCAGAGCGCATTGAAGCGCATTCGACTGCAGACACGCCGAGTCCGTCAGTCCGACTGCTTTTCCGTCCAGTAAGAAAAGGCTATATACTTTTGTGTAAACACCGTGTGTTGTTTCGTGTGCAATGGACACGGAGTTGTTAATCTCGGAGGTGTTTGCCAGGACTCCGATCTGGCAAACCAAACATAAACACCACCACAACCGTGGCGTCATAGACAAGATGTGGAATGAGATAGCAGCAGCTCTAAATTGTTCAAGTAAGTGAAATTATAATTACATTAGTAGTGTCAGTTAATTTACTTACCCTCAGAATGTCAATTAGCAATATTTCCTAAAAAACAAACCAATTATATAGTCTACTAAAGTCAAGGGAACTTATTAACATTATTACTAATTACTACTACAAATTAATATGAATACAATTTATTGTTAACATTAATAGATTAAACAATGTTTGAGTACTTTCAAGTCCTAATGGTAGGGTTAGAAATGTCCCGTATCTAGTCATAATTTCCTTGAAGGAGTTTCTGAGTTTTCAAATAGGTTGCAAAATTGTCTCGCACCTTTTGTGCTCTTGATGTGAAACGATTATTTCTACCATGTGCATGGATGACACCACCATCGCGAGCATTGAAACGCAATTCTCTGAAAACTGGATCGTTTTCTCCATCTTTGTCTCTGATGACGTTGTGAAGAACACGCGCAGCCTTTATAATTGCAGTGACACTTTCGACAGAAGTGTCGATAGATTCAAGATCCGCCATTTAGCATTTAGAACACCAAATGCACATTCAATAGTTCGCCTAGCTCTTGACAGTCGGTAGTTAAATGTAGTTTTTGCAGGGGTCAGGTTTTGTCTTGCATAAGGTTTCAAAAGATAAGTTTTCAATGGGTACGCCTCGTCAGCTATTAGAACATGTGGTGCTTTAATGGTTGAATTTGGAAGTTCACAATCTTGAGGCATATTGAATTCATTATTTTTCAAACATTCATATAATGATGATGAAGCAAAAGTACCCCCATCATTTTGACGTTCTTTACCACCAACGTCTATTACTAGAAACTTGTATTCAGAGTCACAAACCGCTTGTAGCACAATGGAAAAAAACTTCTTATAATTGAAGTATTTAGAACCCGAATGAGGAGGACATTTAATACGACACTGTTTACCATCTAGGGCACCTACACAGTTAGGAAAATTCCACTGATTCCAAAACCCCTCTTTAGATTTAACTAGCTGTTCAGTTGTTGGTTTCGGAATGTGATTAGGGGCCAGACGATGCCACAGTACTTAACAGGTTTCCTTCACAATACAGTTCACTGTTGAAACTCCCATCCGAAAAGAAAATGCCAAGGTCCTAAATGATGATCCAGTTGCCAAATACCTGAAACAAAGTATGGTAGGTTGCAATAGTCCAATAAATGTGCAGTATAACTAGGTTATAACGTTATTTAAGGGACCACAAAATTAATTAAACCTATAGCAGAGTGACAACACAGAATAAATAAAATTTCCCGGTTTTAAATACATACTTTAATGGGCTTGTATGTATAAAAAACTCAAATACGAGTAATTAGTATGTGAGCAAGGGAGAGGCCTGGCAAAAGAGTAGGGGTTTGGTGTGGGGAGAGAGGGTGGCTGATAACCGCTGATAACGCAAAACTGATAACAGCGATAACATTATTTTACACTGCACTACGTGGGAAACTTTGTTGCTTGGGTCTGGTATTTGTTGGCATTATATTGACGATGAACCCAAGGTAAAAACTTGTTAAAAGGAAGATAAACGGATAAAAATGTTATTAGAAATTCTCTACGGTTATAAACGGGTATAAACGGGGGGGGTTATTCAAACCATTTATTTACCGATCTTTTAATAAATGTTACTTTTGTTTTCAGGCGAGGATGCACGTGGAAAGTGGAAATATCTTAAAGATAATTACAGAAGAGAATATAAAAAAAACGACTACATCCAAATCCGGCGATGCTGGAGGATCGAAATCGTCCAAATGGCCCTTCTTCGATTTGCTATATTTCCTGCGTTCAGAAGTCGAGCCGAGCCGTCTGTCAGGCAATTTAACAACAAATGAAGAGCTCGGCGAAACCCTTGTGGAAAGCCAATCATTGGAAGGTAACGTCAACGAATTGCCACAAATTGATGAGGTTGAAATTGCACAAAATACCGACCAAGATCTGCAGTGCACAGATGCACCACCAAGAACTTCAGCCCCACGTAAGAGGAAATTGGCCCCTCAAGAATCCATCGCTGAAAAAATGTTCGAAATTGAAAAAGAAAAAATAAAACTATTGAAAGAAGATAAAACTGAACAATGCGAGGACTACCATTTCTTTATGAGTTTGTTGCCTCACCTGAAGGCAATGCAGCCTCTACAAAAACTGCACGTCAGGAATAGACTTACTCAAGTATTAATTGATGAGTCAAGATGTTCATCAAGTGGATCAAGCCTATCTGGTTTTAACACCTTCAATTATGGTAGATACAATGACAGTGCGTGAAATAATACTGAAATGTTTTTTTTATGTCTGTAACCTTTTTGCCAAAGTAAAAAATTTTAATCACGCTTACTTTTGTAACGGCCCAGACTTTAAAGTAATTAGGTAGTGCCTCGACTTATTTAAAAGTCAAATAAGTTTAAATAATCAAAACTGGTAAAAACTAAACATGAAAACTTCATATTTACACTGTTCAGCACAGGTTTTTGTCAGATTTGCAGGTTTTAATGCATATTATTAGAAAATATGCATATTATTATATTATTTAAAAAATATTAACAGATTAATGCTGCTTAAATATTGTAACCTACCTTAAGGTCAATACTAGTCTCTCTTCTGCCCCAATTGGTCTCTTCCAATTTGTTGTCTGTTTCTCCAAATCATCCTTCACCAAACCAAAGATATAATCAAACGTTGTAGTCGACATTCTTGTGTAGTCCATAAACCGAGACTCTTAGGACTTTTAGTGTTTTCTTAGGATTGGAAATAAGTGGTGATATTCACTATGTTTGTCCCTGCCTTTACACACTTCATGCACTCCGACACTTCTCCTACTGATCAACAACTGCCACCTAAATGAATCTTCTAGAAGGCTAATACGAGCCGTCTTCGACAGAGCCATCCTGTATACTGATGTACCTAGTAACTGACCGACTACAACCTTAATGCGCTACGCTACGCTGCGCTCTCTGTGTGTATTGCACTACGCTGCGCTCTCTGTGTGTATTGCACTACGCTGCGCTCGCATACGCTACGCTGCGCTGCGCTACGCTACGCTGTCTGTATGATTCTACACTTACGGTAAAAACAGACAGACAGCGGAGCGGAGCGGTGTACCACGTCACGTCCGCTCCGCTTGTCCGAAGCGTTCACTGCGCACACAGGATGCGCAGCGGATCGGCAGCGGCGAGCGTCTAGCCCGCCCATAATCACCATGGCGTTGTCCAAAAGTCAACGTACTTTATTGCTCTGTTAAAATACTTATTTAAAATGGTTTGCTTTGCGAGGTGTAGGCAGGAAACAATGGGTTCATGAATTGAATGAAGTGAGACAACAATTTGGTGAGTATCACCACAAAGAGTTAAAAAACTTTGACAAACGATTTTTTGAGTACATGTGCATGTCAATCGGTACTTTTGACTACATCTTATCAAAAGTTAAAGATGGCCTTGAGAAGCAACTAATTGGAGAAAGCCGATAAGTGCCGAGGAGAGACTTGTTGTTACTTTAAGGTAAGCTGTTATTTAACTTTGTTATGCCACTTTAGTTTGTAAAGATAAAAACTTGTGTGCATGTTTATAGTGCATGTGTATAGTTAAGATGAGTTATTTTATTTGTATAAACAAACAAATACGTTATTGTCCGAGGGGACATGTCAAATTTTAAAATCGATTGATATCACACAAATACACATAGTTCACAAACACGTTTATTTGGGTAGGCCTACCACACGTAAAAATACACTCGCCGCGGCACACCCGGAAGCAGCTGCTTCCGGGAAGTGCAACGGCGAGAGTATTATTTGCGTGTGATACTTCCGGTTTTTGCGGATTTAGTCAGATATTTAAAGTCTGATTAAAATTATTTTTTACATATTGTTGTTCGTGATAAATGTCCGCACAAAATTTTTACCCACAAGGTTATACATACAACGAGACAAGTAGTATTATAGTAATATATACCTTTTTAGAAAAATTAAACTGCATGACTTTATTGTTAGGGTACATTAAAGATGCACATTATAAGTTGCAGTAACATTTTATTCACTTAAAAAATTGCATTATTAATAAACAATTACACAATTGTACACAGTTGGTTACACAATATTTTTTTATTCAAGACTGGCAGATCTTAAGTATACAATTATAAGTGTTACATTAATTTGTCAGTTTTCATTCGATTACATTATGTAGACCGTAGGCCTGCTGATGGTCGTACTGTGGAGACCATGAATTATTGTAGTCGAAGGTAGTCAAGCTTGTACTCGTAGATCTCCCAGAAGGGGGGCGTTCGCTGGTTTCATCAATGATTACCTGAGTTAGCTTGTTTCTCACTTTGAGTTTTCTTAGTGGATCCAAACTCTGTAGATGAGGAAGCAGACTCATCAGAAAATGGTAATCTTCCGAGTCGTCATCATGCTGTCTGTTTGTATTCTTCAACAAATCAATTTTTTTTCTTCCAACAGAAGCATTTTTTTTTGCTACTGTATCTTGAACTGTCTCCTTCCGTTTGCGGGATACTTTTGTAGTAGGTAAAGTATCTTGTTGCTCGTCAAGTAGAGCGTCACTGTCGTCAATTTCAGGAGGTCTTTGGTTGGAATTCTGACAGTCAGGCGAATCAATGTCGTTTTCATCTGTGTTAACAGTTTCCATGATGACTTTTACTTTACTACAACCAGTTGATTTTTCCAAATTACCTGACATCGGAATGGTGTTCACTTCATCCTTCATGAAATCCAGCAGAGTGAAGTAAGGCCAGCTTGATGTTTGAATAGACCCACCTTCGTCACCAGACTTACTTTTCATAGCTTTCCTCAACTCTTTGCGGTAGTTATCTTTGAGATATTTCCATTTTGAGCGGGCAGCATCTTCTGAAAATAAAAAAAAGTATATAAAAACTGATAATGATTAAAAAAACTTAATTTTTTTCTTAAGTCACATTTATTGGTGAAAAGTAAACTATTTAAAAATTTAAAAAAAAATGATTAACTGATTTATTTAAACACTTTAATGGTTTAAATTAACTCCTCGGACCCTTTAATTGTTTCCCTTTACTTTCTATCATAACTAACTATTTTTTACCATCTAAGTCTCGGGTTTTTTTTTTTTAGGTACTTAGCAACTGGTGCTCAGTTCAAGATGTTGGCTTTCTCTTTCCGTATGAGTGCCTCCACAGTGAAAGCCATTGTGTTGGAAACTTGCAAAGTTATTTGGAAGAACCTTCTCAAAGACCATATGCCACAACCTACTGCAGAAATGATGGAGAAGTCCAAAGCTGGATTTTGGGAACTATGGAACTTCCCCAACTGCGTGGGAGCACTGGACGGCAAACATTGTAGGGTAAAATCTCCACCACATTCGGGATCTGCATACTACAATTATAAGAAGTTTTTTTCTATTTTACTTCAAGGTGTCTCTGATCCAGACTATAAATTTCTTGCAGTTGAAGTAGGTGGGAAAGGAAGGCAAAATGACGCCGGTACATTTTCCACGTCAGCACTATATGACTGCCTTCAAAATAAGAGCTTCAATATTCCTCCAGATTCTACGCTACCACAGTCAAACGTCAAAGTCCCTAATGTACTTGTTGCTGACGAAGCTTACCCGTTAAAACTCTATCTGTTGAAGCCATATGCAAGAGTAAATCTAACGACTGCAAAAACTGTTTTCAACTACAGACTGTCGCGTGCCCGAAGGTGCATTGAGTGTGCGTTTGGTATTTTGTTTGCCAAGTGGCGTATTCTAGGTAAGGACATAGAAACCAGCGTTGAGAATGCTGCGCACATAATTAAGTGTGCTTGCCTACTTCACAACGTGGCGAGGGACGGAGACGGTGATAGTGATCCAGTGTTCAGGGAGGTGCGTTTCTCAGCGCGGAGATGCGGTCCCATCCACATGCATCGAAGAAACAACAGGTACACTACCAGAGCTCAGAAAGTTCGTGACATGTTTGCTGAGTACCTCAAGAAACAAAAGATTTTGAAAGGGGACTACAGTGCATTCTATCAGTGTTGACTTAGTACTTTTCTTTTGAATACATCCTTATGTACCTTTTACGAAGACATCAAGTTAATTTTTATTTTACAAGAGTTTTTTACGCCTCCCCCTACGCGGCTCCTTATGGATATGCTTCCGCCCTTAAGACACATTCACTAATTGTTATGTAATTTAACCTTGTTGAAATGTATGTATCTCGTTAACTCATGTACAAATTATTGTTCATGTTAATAAATAACTTATTGCACTTAAGTATTGGTATTTGTAACCTACTGCTACATCTTCTATGAGAATAAAATAGGATGTTGGTTTGTATTTTTTTTAGCAGTGATAAACTCAAACACTGCTAGACCTATGGCCACGAAACTAGGTATACACTGTATATGTATAGTTTTACGGAGAAGGTTTATATACCATCCATTTCGCTCTAACACAATTGGATTCCTACCCAGAGGCCCAAAAGAGATCCTATATTAACCTTATGGTAAGATAATGCTGTTTAAAAAAAGCAAATGGCATGTTTACTTGAACAGGTGAAAAAAAACACATGTTCTTTGTTCAAATATGGTCTGTGATTTAAAACAGTTACCAATGTCAACAAGAGAATGCAGCACAGAGTTTTTCTGTAAATATAAAATGTCTAAGGAACTAGTATACAGATTATCAAGTCTTAGTACTTGATGTGAACCAAAATCTTAAACTATTCTTATTGATAAGTATTTATATTTACTTACTTGTTGTGTTCAGAGAATTCGCAATACGTTCCCACGCTGCATCAATGACCCCACGGTTGTGGTGCAATTTATGACGTGTCTGCCATATTGCATGACGTTCATGAACTTCTGCTATTAACTGCTCAATATCAATTGTCGCCATAGTCCCAACTCAAAAACACTACAGCACAACACGCAAAGACAGGGAATACGCTACTGACACCGCTCCTGAACGCTTGGAAAAAACAAACTGAGTTGTTTCGAGCCTCTCCGCTCCGCTACGCTCCAATACGCTCCGCTCCGCGACGCTGCTAGTGTGCGAGGTCTCATTTAACATAATGGTTTTGTTTTCTTCCGTCTGTCTGTCTGTTTTTACCCTTACGCTTTCACCGTGTCTATTATGCCATCCATTTTAAACATATCTAACAACCTTACTTAAAGACGCATCAGACACAGTTTCATTTCTAATTAACTCTTTTTTAACATCAGAAATAGGCACACTATTATATGCACCAACACAATGTACCAGCTCATTTACAGAGTTAGCATCAAAATCATCCTCAGTATTAAAAAAATAAGACAATAGGCAAATAATATCTTTACGGTAGATCTGCTATGTACATGTACTTACCAGGAAGCTATTCTAGATCAATGTCATATTTTAGCAATCTTACCTTCAATCTCTGTATTCTAGGGGAAACAACTCCAGACACATTTTTATTCATAATTGAGACAAGAGGTTTGAAGTCAGTTTGTACTTTAATCTTTCTGCCATACACATAGTAATGAATCCTGCTTACTGAATAAACTATACTGAGACACTCTTTTTCAATTTAAGAAATTTTTGTTCACTAACAGTGAGACTATAGAAGGAAAAGCCAAAGGTTGACCAGCCATGATACATCAACCAATTCCATATTTGGAATTATCTCATTGAATACTTGACTCTATTTTCCGTCAAAATTTGACAAAACAGGGGCTGCAGCGACCATATGTTTAAGTCCCTCAAGAACTTTGGAATGGCCTATTCCAATTGTTTTGTGATTGGTATGTATATTTGTTTTGAATTTGTTGCTGAAGCGGTTGTTGGGTCTTGTTCGCAGAAACATCCTCGTTCCTCACACTGTTTGTGTTCACCAAAGATGTGGCTCGGAATATTGAGAATATCTTCCCTCAAACAATCAATCTTCTCGTTGATGATACGGTTTTCTGTTTTCCGGTAATCTTTAGCTTTTGTTACGGCCACCCTGCATCGCAATATGCTATCCCCAATTTTTTTCGAAGGAGTACAGAGGACTTCTGTGTTTTGGAGCATGCAACAGCCTTCATCCTGGTACACATATTTCAAAGCAGATGGTTTTTACATTTTACTTTTTCGACCGTAAATGGTCGGCTCTCTAATATTTTTTTATAGACACTACTGTCGCCATCTGCAATTAATCTAGCATACCGTATTTGATGCATTTCTTCACTTTTCTTGAACCCCTCGCAGATAATTGTTGCCTCCATGCTGGTCGAACTTTGCTTCATCCCCCAGTTTTTGTAGCAGGTATGCGGTTGAGCTGCATCACCCTTTCCTTCGACCCGCGCACAGGTAGTACAATATTTGTTCTTCACACCAAGGAAAATAACTTTTCTGGTTCTGAAACCCACGATTGCCGCCTGAAAAAAATAAGAACAAATATGTTGAATCCATTAACTTTGGTATGCATTATACCAGTGTTTAACGATATTTGTTTTTTCGAATCTCCGAAGTGGACAGACTGTACTTCGGAGCTATATTTGCACACATAGATTTCTTAAAAGTCTATGCGGAACAAAATTCCCCACTCCCTTAACAACACAATCTTTTATTTTAGTTCAAGAGATTGATGATAAGACCTAAACGAATGTTCTTTGAAAATTTAAGTTCGTTCTTGAACTCTGAAATAATTTTTTTTAAGGAAGCACCTTTTTCACCTTGACAGTTTTTTGACAAATTTTTGTATTCCCTTTAATCATCTTTGTGATAGAAAATATTCCCAGCTGTTGTTGGACATTGTTATTTTATTTTTTTATGTTGAATGTTTTAACTTCTCTTCACTCTATCCGATCCTTGCTTTGTACTGCCACGAATTGTACGCCACATGCACGAATGTTTGGACATCCCAGAAGATCACAAAATGGTGTTTCCACACCAACCTGGTTGATGACTCCTGGAAAAGTGTTGATGAGACGTTCTATCAGAAACTCTAAGTATGAACCAATAGTGCAGGAGGTGACATTGCTGGAAGGAAACTCTGATTACGCTCATGTACGATTGCCAGATGGGCGTGAGACAACAGTGTCTACACGCAACTTAGCTCCTTGTGGAAAACAAGCTGAGAGAACAGATTTTGATGATGAATCAACACCGGAGAACCACACAATGGAACTTAATAGCGATGTAAACTTAGTAGACGAGACCCAGGATGTGTCTCATCCCGATGCAGAGGTGATAGAAGAATCTGCAACTCAAGAGCCTCTACAAACCTTAAGGACTGATGAAACACAATCACAGAGACGAAGCTCAAGACAGAAGAAACTACCTTCTCACCTTAAAGACTTTAAATTATATTAGCGGGGAAGAATGTGATAGAAAATATTCCCAGCTGTTGTTGGACATTGTTATTTTATCTTTTTATGTTGAATGTTTGTAATCATTATTGTTAATCATTATTCTCTAGATTTAACTCTTACTTATGAAATCCATTACTTGAATTGTGTTAAATAAAGCCTACTCATTCAAGGCAAACAATCTTTATTCTTCAACAATCTTCTCCTCCTTAACTGAGATCCATTTGTGGTATTTGATCTTGAAATTACTATCAAAGCTCGCAGGAACTGTACAACCCCCCAACCTCTGGAAGCAACTGCCCCTTTGAACGCATTATGTATTGTGTGTAGGCCGCAAGTTCCCATGTCAATTATCTTTTTGTCTAATCCTTGTACATTAAGGAAAGTACTAACATTTTCATCAATTTTTGATTTACGTTTGGCCCATCCATTGATACTTAAATTAGTTTGTTTGTGTCTAAAGGATTGAGGGATGACAAGAGGACTTTGTGAAGATCTTTGGCTTTGGAATGTATAAATGCTGAATTTAGGTAGGTACCGTGTGTCAAATTCCTATTTTTACCCATCCCAAAACCTAACTATTAAGACGAAAATTATGAATGATGGCGGTTTTGATGAAATTTTATTCATCGACTCATCAAAAAACACAACAAAAATCTAACAATCTTTAACCATGATTAAGAGGTCATTCTTAAAAAAGGAGCTAAGCCAAAGGTTATTAAGTATCCTACTTTGGTCCTCTGTAGTTCCAATTTGTTGAGCTATATCGCTGTCTTGAAACATCATTTTAAAAACCTCAACGCCAGCAGGAGCAGTTCTCAGAGAGGAATGGGTCATTACTGTGTGGATCGCCCGAAGTATTTCTGGTTTATTAACTTGCTCATTGAGCAAATACTGCTTCATTCCTCTTTGTCCCAAAGGTATGCTGAAAACAGAAACTATTAAACTTCGTCGTTTAATTTTATCCTTTTATATATAGTTTTGGGATATTTATGTAAATAATGCCATGTTTCTTATTTTCTTTGTTTCCCTGTGGGTTTTCTTCATCGATGGAGTAAATTAAACGGGCCGTCTGTGCCTGATGGCGCCCAGGAGTTGGACTATTTACCTGTGGCGGAGAAGCATGCAACATCCTGGCTTACCTTGGCCCTCTTTGTTTTGTTTTGTTATTTATTGGTGATTACTTTGTATATATTTATTTAACTGTTGGAGATTTAAAGCTTATTTATTGTTATCTTTTTCAAATTTTATTTAATACTCTTTATTAATTATTTAATTTTTAAAAAGTATTTTCTATAGTAGCCTATTTGTTTTTGGACCCCTAAATGATTAATAGTTACCAAGGTAAAATGCATTTATTAAAAATTAAATTTTTATTATTTATCGTTGTAATTTGTTTAATGTTAACCATTTTCTGAAGGTAAAATCTTTTTCTATTGTACCGGTGGAAATTAGTTTTAGGTTGAAATAACAAAAACAAAATTAATATTATTTAACCATTGGCTAGACTAAGATTAAGAAAGAGTGTCCAGCAGTTTAAAAGATTTAGTTTTGTTGGGTTGGCAGTGGTCAGTGATAACCAATTTCAAGTTTTGTCAGTTAGTTAAGTTCACTGGAAATATGATCTACAAATATGTGGTTGCTGTAGAAATTGTAAGTAGCTTTAAATATTGTTTAGTAATAAGATTTTAGGAGATTTATTGTATACAGCATTTGTAGAAATCATTTTTGGGAAAAGATGTAAAGTAAAGAATAGTTTTCAAATCAATTTTAATGCATTTCAAAAGAAAAGAAAACAAGTAAAGCTTATACAGACCTGTTGAGTTTTGTTCTAGGAGAAGCACATTTTCACAAAGGAGTTGTAAGGATCTTAAATCCACTTTTAATTATTAGAATTTGTAGAGAATAGTTTTTATCGGTTTTCTGTGATGTTTTCAGACAGAAATCAACCACATTGTCTTTTTGATCATCTTCTTATGATTGGTCCAGTAGCCTTAGTACCACTTCTAGTTGCATTGCATGGTATCTGCTAGTGCCAGTTCTGACCATTAAACCAGTGTCTCTGATTAAAGTAAGATCTTTCCAGTATTTTATTATTTAGCATAATATTTGGAAGTAACAAGAGCATATTTGATTTTATTGGGAAAGTGTATTTTGAGAAATTTGACACCTATACGGTAAAATAAATGTATCTTTGGCCTACTTTGTCTTTTAATTTATCTCACTTCTACTACCAGCTTAAATTAGATTCATCCTAAATTGAAGCATACTACCTAATTGGCTACATCATGGTAGGGGTATACTATGCTCTTTTGAAATTAGCCAATTTGAATGATTAATCAAATTATTGTAAGCTACTAATCTAGATGTGTAACTAAAATATTTTAAGTTTTGAGAGTAATTTAATCATGTATTGTTGTTAATATTTGTTGTTGTTTTAATTAGTTTTTTTACAGCTTCTT
Source organism: Macrosteles quadrilineatus (assembly GCF_028750875.1). Taxonomy (NCBI): domain Eukaryota; kingdom Metazoa; phylum Arthropoda; class Insecta; order Hemiptera; family Cicadellidae; genus Macrosteles; species Macrosteles quadrilineatus. The sequence goes on from NW_026542595.1 coordinate 109,487,183, forward strand.
TCTCTCAAATGGCGCGTTGCTCTTGAACCTTCCTCCACGGTTTTTCTTCTTCTTGGTAAAGTTTTGTGAGCCGCTTTTTGGGCCTGCACATGGAATCATTCGCCTGAGTGCAGGTACGAGGGCGTGGTTCAGTTGATGAAGCCAGTTTTCATAGTTTTGCCCTGTATTAGGGCCTTTTAGGGCCTTTCCAAGAGTTACATCCATGGAAAAACGAAGACAAAGCTTCAATATCAAGGATTTTCTCTGTATTTGCCCCGATAACTATGCAAACTCCGTAAAGTGATGCGGTGCCTCTCCGCATCCACGTCCCGTCTCCAGATACAGTGATATCAGTAGTCTTGGTTTCTTTAATTTCTTCTAAAACTGCTGCCCTGGCACACTCATAAGTAGCTGCCTTAGTTACACGTAAAATCTGATTATTAATCATGTTGTACGTACTGTGTTTGATAGGCTGCGGCATATTCATAACCCCACAAAACTTAACCGAACCTTGTAGGCATTGACGTATGCTTCTCATGGAAAATACTGATCTTCTATTTACTTCATACACATTCTTTGTTACTTCAACAGTTTTGCTTGTATAAAAGTAACCTTTTTGATTCTGGGTTGCATGATATACATTGAAATAACATTTTTGGACGAGTCCTTTTACATTTTTGTTGCCAACAAGCGAACTTCACCATTACACTTCTTAAAATACCAAAAGAAATATTGTAAAACCTCAAATAACATTTCCAAATCAATCAACCTATAACCACGAGGGTTATTAATAACTTGGAAGAATTTTGGACTAGGTTTGCAAGCCTTGTTGTTTAGGTTAGGCCTGGTTGAAGGAGTTTTACAATTAGATAGGCCCATCGAGTTGTAGTAATAGAGATCGATGGATATACCTAGGCATAGTCTTAGTTTCTTACCAGATCTACTCTTAGATGCTTCTTCAGTAATTGTTTATAATGATTACCCGAAAATCGTCTTTTCTTACTTTTATAAGCACCTTTCTTCACTCCCATTTTATGAACACAAAACTACAACTCACTGACATAAAATTGTATACAGAAGAACTCAGCAAAACTGTAAACATTGAATAATTATTGAAAAAAAAAACAGCTGTTGGTTAATACACAGGGAATAAAGATCATACACAGAGGAACAAACAAACATACTAATAGTATAATTTAAACAAAGACATTTTGTGGCCATCTATATATAATTTTGTAATGATTGTGATCTTGATTGAGGAAATTACAGAAAAAGTTAGCAAAACATCAGTTACCGTTTTTTATTGTAACCTTCTTTAAAATTAAGATGTTAAATTAAAATTTTCATCACGTTGTTAAGGAATGTTTGTAAATGTTTGGAATGGCTGTAAAAAATGTATATATTAAAAATGTGTTAAATTTTTTTGTACCCTTAACCATTATAGCTAGATTAGGCTTAGGAGTAGTAGGCCTATTCATTTTCAAAGAATCCAACTTTTTGATTAGATATAGCTCAACACATGAATTAAGCCCTAGTATGCAAGGAGCTTTCGCAATTACAACAATAAATTCTAAAACATAATCGGAACCTTTGTGAGTAACATTAAGCGAACATTTACCTGTTACTTCCAAGCTTTGTCCTGTGTAGAAAGATAGTTTGGTGTCTGTCACTAACAACTCATCTAAGTCTAAGACAAGACAAGATTGCTTACCGGATGATCTACAATTGATGGTCTCGCATCTTTTAGAATTGATAGCTTTACCAAAGATTGGCTATGACAAGAAAGGAGCTTCTTTGAGCAGTACTGCTAGCCTATGAATTGATTATGAGTGGTAATGCTGAAATACAAGATTGCTCACCGGATGATCTACCCTTGATGGTCTGACATCTTTTAGAACTGTAAGCTTTCCCAAAGATTAGTTAGGACAAGAAAGGAGCTTCTTTGAGCAGTACTGCTAGCCTATGAATTGGTTATGAGTGGTCCTGCTGAAAGACAAGATTGCTCACCGGATGATCTACCCTTGATGGTCTGACATCTTTTAGAACTGTAAGCTTTGAATTGGCCTATGAATTGGTTATGAGTGGTATTGCTGAAAGACAAGATTGCTCACCAGATGATCTACCCTTGATGGTCTTACATCACTTAGAATTGTTAGCTTTCCCAAAAATTAGTTATGACAAGAAAGGAGCTTCTTTGAGCAGTACTGCTAGCCTATGAATTGATTATGAGTGGTAATGCTGAAATACAAGATTGCTCACCGGATGATCTACCCTTGATGGTCTTACATCACTTAGAATTTTTAGCTTTCCCAAAAATTAGTTATGACAAGAAAGGAGCTTCTTTGAGCAGTACTGCTAGCCTATGAATTGGTTATGAGTGGTATTGCTGAAATACAAGATTGCTCACCGGATGATCTACCCTTGATGGTCTTACATCACTTAGAATTGTTAGCTTTCCCAAAAATTAGTTATGACAAGAAAGGAGCTTCTTTGAGCAGTACTGCTAGCCTATGAATTGGTTATGAGTGGTAATGCTGAAATACAAGATTGCTCACCAGATGATCTACCCTTGATGGTCTTACATCACTTAGAATTGTTAGCTTTCCCAAAAATTAGTTATGACAAGAAAGGAGCTTCTTTGAGCAGTACTGCTAGCCTATGAATTGGTTATGAGTGGTATTGCTGAAATACAAGATTGCTCACCAGATGATCTACCCTTGATGGTCTTACATCACTTAGAATTGTTAGCTTTCCCAAAAATTAGTTATGACAAGAAAGGAGCTTCTTTGAGCAGTACTGCTAGCCTATGAATTGGTTATGAGTGGTATTGCTGAAATACAAGATTGCTCACCGGATGATCTACCCTTGATGGTCTTACATCACTTAGAATTGTTAGCTTTCCCAAAAATTAGTTATGACAAGAAAGGAGCTTCTTTGAGCAGTACTGCTAGCCTATGAATTGGTTATGAGTGGTATTGCTGAAATACAAGATTGCTCACCGGATGATCTACCCTTGATGGTCTTACATCATTTAGAATTGTTAGCTTTCCCAAAAATTAGTTATGACAAGAAAGGAGCTTCTTTGAGCAGTACTGCGAGCCTATGAATTGGTTATGAGTGGTATTGCTGAAAGACAGGATTGCTCACCAGATGATCTACCCTTGATGGTCTTACATCACTTAGAATTGTTAGCTTTCCCAAAAATTAGTTATGACAAGAAAGGAGCTTCTTTGAGCAGTACTGCTAGCCTATGAATTGGTTATGAGTGGTATTGCTGAAATACAAGATTGCTCACCAGATGATCTACCCTTGATGGTCTTACATCACTTAGAATTGTTAGCTTTCCCAAAAATTAGTTATGACAAGAAAGGAGCTTCTTTGAGCAGTACTGCTAGCCTATGAATTGGTTATGAGTGGTATTGCTGAAATACAAGATTGCTCACCGGATGATCTACCCTTGATGGTCTTACATCACTTAGAATTGTTAGCTTTCCCAAAAATTAGTTATGACAAGAAAGGAGCTTCTTTGAGCAGTACTGCTAGCCTATGAATTGATTATGAGTGGTAATGCTGAAATACAAGATTGCTCACCGGATGATCTACCCTTGATGGTCTGACATCTTTTAGAACTGTAAGCTTTCCCAAAGATTAGTTATGACAAGAAAGGAGCTTCTTTGAGCAGTACTGCTAGCCTATGAATTGTTTATGAGTGGTATTGCTGAAAGACAAGATTGCTCACCAGATGATCTACCCTTGATGGTCTTACATCACTTAGAATTGTTAGCTTTCCCAAAAATTAGTTATGACAAGAAAGGAGCTTCTTTGAGCAGTACTGCTAGCCTATGAATTGATTATGAGTGGTAATGCTGAAATACAAGATTGCTCACCGGATGATCTACCCTTGATGGTCTTACATCACTTAGAATTGTTAGCTTTCCCAAAAATTAGTTATGACAAGAAAGGAGCTTCTTTGAGCAGTACTGCTAGCCTATGAATTGGTTATGAGTGGTATTGCTGAAATACAAGATTGCTCACCGGATGATCTACCCTTGATGGTCTTACATCACTTAGAATTTTTAGCTTTCCCAAAAATTAGTTATGACAAGAAAGGAGCTTCTTTGAGCAGTACTGCGAGCCTATGAATTGGTTATGAGTGGTATTGCTGAAAGACAAGATTGCTCACCAGATGATCTACCCTTGATGGTCTTACATCACTTAGAATTGTTAGCTTTCCCAAAAATTAGTTATGACAAGAAAGGAGCTTCTTTGAGCAGTACTGCTAGCCTATGAATTGGTTATGAGTGGTAATGCTGAAATACAAGATTGCTCACCAGATGATCTACCCTTGATGGTCTTACATCACTTAGAATTGTTAGCTTTCCCAAAAATTAGTTATGACAAGAAAGGAGCTTTTTTGAGCAGTACTGCTAGCCTATGAATTGGTTATGAGTGGTATTGCTGAAATACAAGATTGCTCACCAGATGATCTACCCTTGATGGTCTTACATCACTTAGAATTGTTAGCTTTCCCAAAAATTAGTTATGACAAGAAAGGAGCTTCTTTGAGCAGTACTGCTAGCCTATGAATTGATTATAAGTGGTAATGCTGAAATACAAGATTGCTCACCGGATGATCTACCCTTGATGGTCTTACATCACTTAGAATTGTTAGCTTTCCCAAAAATTAGTTATGACAAGAAAGGAGCTTCTTTGAGCAGTACTGCTAGCCTATGAATTGGTTATGAGTGGTATTGCTGAAATACAAGATTGCTCACCGGATGATCTACTCTTGATGGTCTTACATCACTTAGAATTGTTAGCTTTCCCAAAAATTAGTTATGACAAGAAAGGAGCTTCTTTGAGCAGTACTGCTAGCCTATGAATTGGTTATGAGTGGTAATGCTGAAATACAAGATTGCATACCGGATGATCTACCCTTGATGGTCTTACATCACTTAGAATTGTTAGCTTTCCCAAAAATTAGTTATGACAAGAAAGGAGCTTCTTTGAGCAGTACTGCTAGCCTATGAATTGGTTATGAGTGGTAATGCTGAAATACAAGATTGCTCACCAGATGATCTACCCTTGATGGTCTTACATCACTTAGAATTGTTAGCTTTCCCAAAAATTAGTTATGACAAGAAAGGAGCTTCTTTGAGCAGTACTGCTAGCCTATGAATTGGTTATGAGTGTCATTGCTGAAATACAAGATTGCTCAACGGATGATCTACCCTTGATGGTCTTACATCACTTAGAATTGTTATTTTTCCCAAAAATTAGTTATGACAAGAAAGGAGCTTCTTTGAGCAGTACTGCTAGCCTATTAATTGGTTATGAGTGGTATTGCTGAAATACAAGATTGCTCACCGGATGATCTACCCTTGATGGTCTTACATCACTTAGAATTGTTAGCTTTCCCAAAAATTAGTTATGACAAGAAAGGAGCTTCTTTGAGCAGTACTGCTAGCCTATGAATTGGTTATGAGTGGTTTTGCTGAAATACAAGATTGCTCACCAGATGATCTACCCTTGATGGTCTTACATCACTTAGAATTGTTAGCTTTCCCAAAAATTAGTTATGACAAGAAAGGTGCTTCTTTGAGCAGTACTGCTAGCCTATGAATTGGTTATGAGTGGTAATGCTGAAATACAAGATTGCATACCGGATGATCTACCCTTGATGGTCTGACATCACTTAGAATTGTTAGCTTTCCCAAAAATTAGTTATGACAAGAAAGGAGCTTCTTTGAGCAGTACTGCTAGCCTATGAATTGATTATGAGTGGTTGTGCTGAAATACATGATTGCTCACCGGATGATCTACCCTTGATGGTCTGACATCTTTTAGAGCTGTAAGCTTTCCCAAAGATTAGTTAGGACAAGAAAGGAGCTTCTTTGAGCAGTACTGCTAGCCTATGAATTGGTTATGAGTGGTCCTGCTGAAAGACAAGATTGCTCACCGGATGATCTACCCTTGATGGTCTTGCATCTCTCAGAATTGATAGCTTTCCCAAAGATTAGTTATGACAAGAAAGGAGCTTCTTTGGGCAGTACTGCTAGCCTATGAATTGGTTATGAGTGGTATTGCTGAAAGACAAGATTGCTCACCAGATGATCTACCCTTGATGGTCTTACATCACTTAGAATTGTTAGCTTTCCCAAAAATTAGTTATGACAAGAAAGGAGCTTCTTTGAGCAGTACTGCTAGCCTATGAATTGATTATGAGTGGTTGTGCTGAAATACATGATTGCTCACCGGATGATCTACCCTTGATGGTCTGACATCTTTTAGAGCTGTAAGCTTTCCCAAAGATTAGTTAGGACAAGAAAGGAGCTTCTTTGAGCAGTACTGCTAGCCTATGAATTGGTTATGAGTGGTCCTGCTGAAAGACAAGATTGCTCACCGGATGATCTACCCTTGATGGTCTTGCATCTCTCAGAATTGATAGCTTTCCCAAAGATTAGTTATGACAAGAAAGGAGCTTCTTTGGGCAGTACTGCGAACCTATGAATTGGTTATGAGTGGTACTGTTGAAAGATAATATTGCTTACCGGATGATCTACCGTTGATGGTCTTGCATCTCTCAGAATTGATAGCTTTCCCAAAGATTAGTTATGACAAGAAAGGAGCTTCTTTGGGCAGTTCTGCAAGCCTATGAATTGGTTATGAGTGGTAATGCTGAAAGACAATATAGCTCACCGGATGATCTACCCTTGATGGTCTTGCATCTCTCAGAATTGATAGCTTTCATAAAGATTAGTTATGACAAGAAAGGAGCTTCTTTGGGCAGTACTGCGAACCTATGAATTGGTTATGAGTGGTACTGTTGAAAGATAATATTGCTCACCGGATGATCTACCGTTGATGGTCTGGCATCTTTTAGAACTGTAAGCTTTCCCAAAGATTAGTTAGGACAAGAAAGGAGCTTCTTTGGGCAGTTCTGCTAGCCTATGAATTGGTTATGAGTGGTAATGCTGAAAGGCAATATTGCTCACCGGATGATCTACCCTTGATGGTCTTGCATCTCTCAGAATTGATAGCTTTCCCAAAGATTAGTTATGACAAGAAAGGAGCTTCTTTGGGCAGTACTGCGAACCTATGAATTGGTTATGAGTGGTACTGTTGAAAGATAATATTGCTTACCGGATGATCTACCGTTGATGGTCTTGCATCTCTCAGAATTGATAGCTTTCCCAAAGATTAGTTATGACAAGAAAGGAGCTTCTTTGGGCAGTTCTGCAAACCTATGAATTGGTTATGAGTGGTAATGCTGAAAGACAATATAGCTCACCGGATGATCTACCCTTGATGGTCTTGCATCTCTCAGAATTGATAGCTTTCCCAAAGATTAGTTATGACAAGAAAGGAGCTTCTTTGGGCAGTACTGCGAACCTATGAATTGGTTATGAGTGGTACTGTTGAAAGATAATATTGCTCACCGGATGATCTACCGTTGATGGTCTTGCATCTCTCAGAATTGATAGCTTTCCCAAAGATTAGTTATGACAAGAAAGGAGCTTCTTTAGGCAGTTCTGCAAGCCTATGAATTGGTTATGAGTGGTAATGCTGAAAGACAATATAGCTCACCGGATGATCTACCCTTGATGGTCTTGCATCTCTCAGAATTGATAGCTTTCCCAAAGATTAGTTATGACAAGAAAGGAGCTTCTTTGGACAGTACTGCGAGCCTATGAATTGGTTATGAGTGGTACTGTTGAAAGATAATATTGCTCACATGATGATTTACCCTTGAAAGGAGCTTCTTTGGGCAGTTCTGCAAGCCTATGAATTGGTTATAAGTGGTAATGCTGAAAGACAATATTGCTCACCGGATAATCTACCCTTGATGGTCTTGCATCTCTCAGAATTGATAGCTTTCCCAAAGATTAGTTATGACAAGAAAGGAGCTTCTTTGGACAGTACTGCGAGCCTATGAATTGGTTATGAGTGGTACTGTTGAAAGATAATATTGCTCACATGATGATTTACCCTTGAAAGGAGCTTCTTTGGGCAGTTCTGCAAGCCTATTTATTGGTTATGTGTGGTAATGCTGAAAGACAAGATTGCTCAACGGATGATCTACCCTTGATGATCTCGCATCTCTCAGAATTGATAGCTTTCCCAAAGATTAGTTATGACAAGAAAGGAGCTTCTTTGGGCAGTACTGCGAACCTATGAATTGGTTATGAGTGGTACTGTTGAAAGATAATATTGCTTACCGGATGATCTACCGTTGACGGTCTTGCATCTCTCAGAATTGATAGCTTTCCCAAAGATTAGTTATGACAAGAAAGGAGCTTCTTTGGGCAGTTCTGCAAACCTATGAATTGGTTATGAGTGGTAATGCTGAAAGACAATATAGCTCACCGGATGATCTACCCTTGATGGTCTTGCATCTCTCAGAATTGATAGCTTTCCCAAAGATTAGTTATGACAAGAAAGGAGCTTCTTTGGGCAGTACTGCGAACCTATGAATTGGTTATGAGTGGTACTGCTGAAAGATAATATTGCTCACCGGATGATCTACCGTTGATGGTCTTGCATCTCTCAGAATTGATAGCTTTCCCAAAGATTAGTTATGACAAGAAAGGAGCTTCTTTGGGCAGTTCTGCAAGCCTATGAATTGGTTATGAGTGGTAATGCTGAAAGACAATATAGCTCACCGGATGATCTACCCTTGATGGTCTTGCATCTCTCAGAATTGATAGCTTTCCCAAAGATTAGTTATGACAAGAAAGGAGCTTCTTTGGACAGTACTGCGAGCCTATGAATTGGTTATGAGTGGTACTGTTGAAAGATAATATTGCTCACATGATGATTTACCCTTGAAAGGAGCTTCTTTGGGCAGTTCTGCAAGCCTATTTATTGGTTATGTGTGGTAATGCTGAAAGACAAGATTGCTCAACGGATGATCTACCCTTGATGATCTCGCATCTCTCAGAATTGATAGCTTTCCCAAAGATTAGTTATGACAAGAAAGGAGCTTTTTTTGGCAGTTCTGCAAGCCTATGAATTGGTTATGAGTGGTAATGCTGAAAGACAATATTGCTCACCGGATAATCTACCCTTGATGGTCTTGCATCTCTCAGAATTGATAGCTTTCCCAAAGATTAGTTATGACAAGAAAGGAGCTTCTTTGGACAGTACTGCGAGCCTATGAATTGGTTATGAGTGGTACTGCTGAAAGATAAGTTTGCTTACCGGATGATCTACCCTTGATGGTCTAACATCTCTTAGAATTGTGAATTGTTAGCTTTTCCAAAGATTAGTTAGGCCAAGAAAAAATGTTCACTTCCGCACCTGAGTCTAGTTTGAAGTTTATTGTATTATTTTCAACTAGAAGATCAGCGTGCTATTGTCTGTATTTACCTGAACCTTGGTATTTTGTAGAGACTACGTGAACGCTACCGTTAAGGGGGTTAAGGGGGTGAGGTAGTTCCTCGGACAGCTAAAGCTGCACTGATATCTTAAACCGAGGACTATTTCTCCCCCAGGGGCATCTATGGTGCTCAAGACCGTCCGAGAAGGCCAGTACAAAAATGAAGTACAGGCCTGTGTAGTCCAATGACTGCACCGTTCACGTCGTGGCCCCTGTCACGCTGATCTCGGCGGATCTAGGCTAGAGTCCTGAATGACTCTCTGGTGGGGGGCAGCAGCACCATCAGAACTGGGTGTTTCGTGCTGGTCTAAGAGAGGCTTGCCTCTCTTAGAGCAGGGCGCCCACCTAGACGTTCAGTCATAGCAATAGCTATGTCTGAGCACTGCGGGCCCTGGGCTAAGGTGTAATGCGACCCGTGCTGAGAGCCTTGCGGCACTGGGGGCCTAATACTCAGTGTCAGAAACGGAGCCTTCTGGGAACCAGGGGGAACCCAGTCGTATGAACCCCTTACCTCTCTAATCGGGTCACTGGGGAGGTGGACCTTATATACCCGGTACTCGTGGGAACAAAATGGATGTCCAAATAAATGTTAGTAAGCAAACTGACAAAAACATAACTGAGGAGCAAGAAAAGTGTGACCAACAGGTCGAAAGCACTTCTATTGCTAGTGTAAATGTAGAAGATCCGACCCTAATGGAGGAGGAAGGCCTACTAAAATCTGATGAAGATGACAAGCTCCCGGAAACTGGAAAGGAACGAAAAAACAAACGACTTTCCAGGGGAGAGTTACGAAGACAAAGGATAGCGGAAGCTCTAGCCAAAGGCGAGAAGGTGCTATCTAGAAGTGAGAGAAGGCTGGCGTGGGCTGCCAAGCACCCGAACTCTGCTCCCGGCGAAGCCGGTTCCTCTGGGAACCAGGATGCTGGGAAAAAGCAGGGTGAGGGCGGCACTCCCAAAGCCGACTCTGTTGAAGCCTCTAGAAGGACGGGTGGAAAGAGGGGGCGAGAGCACCTGACACCTGAGGATGCTGGGGGTGATAAAAAGAAGTCAAGGAGGAAGGAAGGAGAGGGGTCCGGTGTTTCAAAGAGGACATCGGCACCCACATATTCTGAGACATTGTCCGTAGAGAAGATGGCAATCGCCAGAACTGAACACCCGGACAGGAAATTGACAGAGGTTGAAGCCAACAAAATCAAGGGGGAGCTGTCCAGACGGGCCATTCGTGGCAAAGACGTCAGGATAAGCAGCTGCCATCTTGAAGGTGGATGCCTAGTAGTCGGCTGTACTAACACAACCACAAAGGAATGGCTGGTCAAACAGGTTCAGGAGCTGAGCCCCTTTGAGGGCAGCTCGCTAAAGCTTGCCCCAGCCAAAGAACTTGTAAAGGCTGTGAAAGTATCAGTGTTTGTTCCCACCACAACGGGGGCAACAACCAAGAAGGACGTGATGCAGGGCATAAAGCTGCAGAATGACCTTGACACAGACCACTGGGCGGTCGTTGGGGGGAACTCAAACCCTAGCGGACAATTCCTGGTCATAATAATTGACGAAAACTCCCTGCAGAAGCTGAAGTCTCTTGCGATGCGCCCATTCTTGGGCTGCGAGAGGGTAACCTTCAGGTTGCATGGGAGCAAGGATCCCCACAAGTAGAGGATGGTTGCGGTGCTCCAGATAAATCTCCAACACAGCAAGGCGGCTACGGCTACGCTTTGCCAGAAAATTCTTGCCGGCCGCATAGGCGTGGCTCTGATCCAGGAGCCATGGACCGCAGGAGGCAGAATCATGGGGATGAGCACCGCAAAAGGTGAGTTGATATATGATACTGACAGTGACAAACCTAGAGCTTGCATTTTTGTCAGTAGAAATATTAAGACACTGAAAGTCACTAATCTCTGTTCTAGGGATTGTGCCGTGACCGAGGTATACGGGCAGATGGGTGACGGTAACGTCAAAATCCTGCTTGCCTCAGTATACCTGCCATATGACTCCCAGGAACCACCACCGACCAGAGAAATGAGGATGGTGGTCGAATATGGAGCCAGGGAAAGAAAACACCTGCTGTTGGGCTGCGACGCCAATGCCCATCATGTGGCCTGGGGCAGCAGCAATATCAATGAGAGAGGTGAGAGCTTGTTAAGTTTTGTAGCTGAATCTAATTTAGTTATACTTAATAAGGGATCCAAACCAACCTTTAGACAGAGGAGAGGGGTGGTACTAAGGGAAGAGGTTTTGGACATAACCTTGGCCAGTAATTATGCGGCGACAAAGGTTGTAAAATGGGGGGTATCTGATGATCACTCAGCGTCAGATCACAGCTACATTGAATTCACTATAGGTTCGATCTGTGTAAAAGAGACCTATAGGAACGTTAGAAGGACAGACTGGAACCAGTATCGAGAGGTGCTAGGGGACAGACTAAGACAATTAAAAGACACAGAAGGGCATGGGGTGGAGAGTATGGCGAATTCTCTAAATGCGGCCATACTAAGCTCATACCAAGAAGCGTGCCCAGAGACTGTAAAGAACATGTCTAGGCAAGCCTGCTGGTGGAATAGGGGGCTAGAAGCTCTGAGGAGGAAGGTTCGCAGACTGTATAATGTGGCAAAACGTACAGGAAATTGGAACAACTACTCAGAGATGCTCACTGTTTACAATAGGACAATTAGAAGAGCTAAGAAAGAGTCATGGAGAGAATTCTGTCAGAACATGGAGAGTGTTTCTGAATGTGCAAATCTTCATAGGGTACTAGCTCGAGGTCAAGCTAATCCTTTAGGAACAATGCTTAAGGAGGATGGTACATATACAGACGGCCCAGAAGAAGTGCTGGAGAGCCTTTTGAGCGCTCACTTCCCAGGATCCTTACAACCGCAGAGCACAGTCCAGGTGGAGATAGAAAGAGAGACTAGGGTGCGGACGGTAAGAGAAGATTGGGCCTGCGCTAGGGCTGTGATTACCTATAACGGTATCAAATGGGCGCTTAGGGCATTTCAACCATTTAAAGCTCCTGGTACCGATGGCATCTATCCTGGGTTTTTGCAGGAAGGTGGGGACCAGTTGATACTCCCCTTGGTGCGTCTTTTCAGGACCAGCTTAGCCAGTGGAGTTATACCAACAGCATGGAGGACCTCAAGGGTGGTATTCATACCGAAGCCCGGAAGGGATACATATGCTGTGCCCAAGGCTTTCAGACCAATCAGCCTTACATCGTTTCTCCTGAAGACCATGGAGAAATTAGTGGATAGACGAATAAAGGATAGGGTCTTGGTAAGCCATCCTTTGCATCCGAACCAACATGCCTACCAGAAGGGAAAGTCATGCGAAACAGCCCTGCATGCGCTGGTTAGTAAGATTGAAAGTGCTATCTCGAACAAGGAAATAGCGGTGGCTGCATTTCTTGATATAGAAGGAGCTTTTGACAACACCAGTACTCGCTCTATTGTATCAAAGCTGGTGTCAAGAAATGTGGAAAGCACTGTAGTGAGGTGGATAGCCAACATGCTCGAAAGTAGGAGAGCGCAAGCTTCTCTGTGTGGGACGGTGAGAGAGGTCAAGGCCCAAAGAGGGTGTCCACAGGGTGGCGTCTTGTCACCAAATCTGTGGAATCTGGTGGTTGACGATCTCCTGTCCGAGCTCAATGCACAGGGCATGTACGCTCAAGGATATGCTGACGATATTGTTGTACTAATAAGAGGAAAATTTATGAACACTTGCCTGGAACTCATGCAGAGGGCATTGTCCATAGTGGAGAGGTGGTGTAACCAGGAAGGTCTGAGGGTCAATCCAATGAAGACTGTAATGGTACCATTTACAAGGAAGAGAAATGTTGATATCGCTAGAGTACCAACTCTCTTCGGTAATCAGATCCAGGTTAAGAGGGAGTTCAAGTACCTAGGAATAAGGCTGGACGACAAGCTCACCTGGAACAGCCATTTGGCACATATAACGCAACGTTCTCAGACCACACTTATGATGATGAGGCGGGCTGTTGGGAAGACCTGGGGTCTAAGTCCACAAATGACTAACTGGCTATACACTAGGGTCGCAAGACCGATGATGGTGTATGGCTCGGTGGTCTGGTGGACCAAGGTAATGCAAACTACCGCTGTAAAGAGACTACAAAAGATCCAGCGAGTAGCATGCCTTAGCATCACAGGAGCCATGAGAGGCACTCCAACTGCAGCCCTGGAAGTAGTGCTAAACCTGCCACCTCTCGACATCATTGTGAAAGGAGAGGCAAGGATGGCAGCCTACAGAATGGCTTGTAGTGGCAACTGGAAGTATAATGCCTCCAGTGAGCACACAAGAATTGTAGACAAGGTGCAAAAGAACTCCTTGGAAATGCTACCAGACAGGATGGTGAAGATCACAGATCTAGAAAAACCATACAATGTTAACATTGTTGACAGGGATGCCTGGGATAAGGGTGAACCTGAATTCATGAAAAGGGGGATCACCTGGTATACGGATGGCTCAAAAAAGCCAACGGGCACGGGGGCTGGAATATATGGAGTCAGACCCAAGGTGCAGTTATGCGTAAGTTTGGGAAAAATGGCCACTGTATTCCAGGCAGAAGTGGTGGCCCTGTCTGAGTGTGCGAGAGTGTGTTTGAAGCGCGGTCTTATAGGCCACACTATATACATGAACTCAGACAGCAAAGCAGCACTAATGGCACTTGACAGTTTCGACTTTACCTCCAAGGCTGTATGGGACTGTCATCAAGCCATGAAAGCCCTGGGAAAGACCAACAGGATCATCCTTAGTTGGGTTCCAGGGCATAAAGGTATTGCTGGCAATGAGGGAGCTGACAAGTGGGCAAACAAAGGAGCTGAAAGCCCGCTCATGGGTCCAGAGCCGACGTGTGGTATTGCTTACAACACAGCACGGAGAGCTGTTCGCCAGTGGATGGGCATAGAACATCAAAGGAACTGGGAAAGAACAGAAGGAAATGTACAGTCAAAGAGAATGCTGAAGGCACCTACAGGTGCGATAGCGGCAGAAGCCCTTGGGCTGAGTAGGAAGACCCTGTGGAAGGTGGTTGGCTTTATTAGCGGCCATTGGGTATTCCGTGGACATTTACACAAGATGGGAATTCAAGTTGAAAGCCTCTTATGTAGGAAATGTGGAGAGGAGGAGGAGACAGCATTCCACGTGATATTTATGTGCCCAGCCCTACAAGGTCTGCGCATGAGATCCCTTGGCCTATTGACTGGAGATCAAAGGGAAGAACGGGTCACCATTGTCAAAAGGATCTCACGGTTCACAAAGGACCTGGGATTTGACAAAGAATGAGGACCTGTGAATGAGGGTGCACAATAAGCTGTTCTAGCTGCGTTGCAATCCCATGGTTACTTGAAGCCTGGCCCTCTATTAAATAAAAAAAAAAAAAAAAAAAAAAAAAAAAAAAAAAAACGCTACCGTTGAACAAAGAACTATTAGGTGCGTTAGATTCATCTTCTTCCTGCTCGACAATATTGTGACTGGTCACAGGAAAAGGAACCTTAACTTCCAGTAACCAATAATAACTTTTCAGTATCCATGGAAACCTCATAATATTCTGTAAAAGATGGTAAAAAAATATTGAAATATCCGTAAAATTGTCTGAGTTACAATATGTAGTACTATAAGATACAAAAAACAACGTATCAGAGAAAATTGAGATAAAATTGTTTATTTATACAAATAAAGAAATGAAACATTGAAATTACTTTAAGAGCGTTTTGTTGAGTGCATCTTATGTTAAACCATTGACTAAAAATGTAATACCAAAGAAATATGATACTTAATTTTTTTAAGTACTCTCTAATTTTGTGGAACAGATATTGTTTTATTTTGTATGTTAGCCCTTCTGGAGCTACGACTTCGGGGAAATAATCGATTGGTTTGACGTTCAGTGTTAAGACAGTTTTTGTTTCTGTAGGTCTTGAATAACCTAAACTTTTATAAAAAGGCCAAAATCCCCAACTGGTAGGAAAGACAATGTAATCGAATCATTTAGGTTCTGGATAGTCCGCCAAGCCAAACAGCCAACAGCTATGTGTTCTTATTTTGTCCAACACAGTTGTCAGCGTGCATGAACATGTGTTTTTCACCTTGGCTGTGGTGTTGTAAATATTTTGTGATGATGTCAATTAATTCATTCTTTAGATGTAAACAATTTTAATAAATTCCATATTAAAAATTTAACTTTAAATTTTCATAACTTTTCAAAATCATTTGAACAACCATACAAGAATTTACAGTGTTAATTAATACTTGAATCCCAAATTATTTCCGATAATCGAATCTCTGCTTACTTTTTAGGTACTTTTGAAGGATCTTTGGTAATGCCCATGCTTTACAAAGAGACACTTGTTACGGCGCTCCAACTAGCAGCGCTATCTATATATTTTGCCGAACTAGCGCCTAAACCCGCGCGTGCGCGATCACCTGAGGCAGGTTGTAAGTCTACAAGCACATGATTTAAGTCTCCGCCGATAAGACTATGCTGGATGTGCAACATTTGAACAACCATACAAGAATTTACATTGTTTATTAATACTTGAATCCCAAGTTATTTCCGATAATCGAATCTCTGTTTACTTTTTAGGTACTTTTGAAGGATCTTTGGTAATGCCCATGCTTTACAAAGAGACACTTGTTACGGCGCTCCAACTAGCAGCGCTATCTATATATTGCCGAACTAGCGCCTAAACCCGCGCGGGCGCGATCACCTGAGGCAGGTTGTACGTCTACAAGCACATGATTCAAGCATAGACTAACCAACACAAGTAGACTTCTCATCCCATTGTAAATTTTGAAGCACGTTTTTCGTGTCTAGTTCATGTACGTGACACAAAGGCGCTAGTGTCGATGAAACTTTGTTTCCATTATTTTAGGGTTAATTTCTTGATTTGTGCTTTACTGTTTGGTTATATAACTAGGGGACAAGTTATTTTTTATGATTAGATCGTATTATTTGGTTAAACGAGGTTTTAAATGGCTGTAATAACGGGAAACAAATTGTAAACAAAACACGTCCTCTACATAAACCGTACATGAACTAACAATAAAATTGTCTTCAGCTGTTCCATAAGGATGAGAAATCTACTGAGGGAGTATGTTTTATCTATGATTCAAGTCTCCGCCGATAAGACTATGCTGGATGTGCAACATTTGAACAACCATACAAGAATGTATACATAAATATTCAGTAATCGAATTCGCAGCATTAATATGAAACTAATATTTAATCACAATAATTACTATAGCACACATAAACTAAGCAGTATCAGAAATAAAAATAAAGTACACAAACAACAACAAAAATAAGTCAAATTTATATAATGTTCTCTTTTTATCAACTTGGTTTGTTGTTTACATTTTTAGTATTAAATATCTTTAAAAAATTATTGATGACATTTTTTATGCCAAACTGTGATAATAATGAGCGTGAAAAGAGGCTTTGGGTCATGTTTGTAGTGTTTCCTAAAGGTGATATTCAATTCAAACACAAAAAAATTAGGCAGAATTTGTCTCCACTCTGTACATAAAGAGTCAAATGTTTTAAGACAATGTAAGTATGTCTGAAATGAAATATTGATTTGTCCATAAATGATACTTTTATTGTAAAAGTAATATTTACAGTATATTTTTGAAATAAAACTACAAGTATTGCGAATATGTGAAGTTCGACTACATTATACAGTATACATGATCAAGTGAATACGAACACATTTATTGTTGTTAGTGCGAATAACCTTCTCTCGCATATCATAGATCTCCTACCGTTCATCAGACCTTCTACAGTACGAAATGTAGTGACCAATACCACCGGATATTAAAGGCGGTAAAAATGGTACAACTGATCTTAAATGGAATAACTTGTTAGAAAATTTTATATGTATTGGTATTTGTTCAAGCTTATTCGTAGTGTTGTTTTCAAATTCCTCAGTATCCTGTTGTTTGCAGTCATCTCCAGCATTTTCAATCGTAAGATGCCCATTGACACCAAACTCTTGATCATAAGACACCTCTCCGTAGCACAGTGGTGGTGGACAATTGCAGGTCAAGCAATTTGTAGTCCTCAGGCACTTAACTTGAATCTTTTAGAGGTTTCATGCATCTCCTTGTCTCACCGGGGCTTATGCGCATTGCTCGCTCAACTGCCTTTTCTAATGAAGCGATTCCATTATCATAGAGGAACTTGGAATCCATTCTCAGTATAGAAAACTCTTGCTGGTCTTTTTCTCTGGACAATTGAAAATAATCAATGGTTCTTTGAAACTAACCGGCACTAACAATTTGTACCATTGTTGACGTTAGTTGTCAAGTTTTTGTACTGGAGGGGGGCAATCTTTCTCGTAAGTTGACCCACCCACAGTTTTTCAATAATAACACTTAAACCGAAAGAGCACTAACGTTAGAGATTTCAGCACTAACCAGCACTAACTTAATGACACTATCGATTGTTATAATTTTTTACATTCGTGCTGAATTTTTTGTACTGGGGGAGGGGCTAACTTTATATAAAGTTGGCCCCACCCATATTTTTTTTAATTTCAGCACTAACCAGCACTAACGATTGGTTACATTTTTGACGATAGTGCTTAAATGGGAGGGCCAACTTTATGGACCTAATAAAACATACTACCTATTACATTGTACCGATTATTTTGTTTGTAAAAAAATATATATGTTTTATATACAGTGTGTAAATTAAGTATGGAAACAAATCTGTATTTTTAAAACCGAAATAGATAGAAATATTCTATTTGTGGCAATAATAGTTAACAAAAATTCCGCAATTTTTCACATGAAAAATATTTTTTACCCCCCTAACAGGGTAGGTGGTAGGGGGTGACTTATTTTTTTCAAATAGCAACCCCTATTGAGTGACCCCTCATTTTGAAGGGTTTGTCAAAAGAAACACAATGACGCAAATCCGAGGTGAATATCTCACTCCTAGCCCAAATGGCGGATATTCCAAAATTTGATTTATTGTACGTGAAAAGCACCAATTTCACAAATAATGGAAAGAAATCTGTATTTTTAAAACCGAAATAGATAGAAATATTCTGTTTGTGGAATTGATTGTTGACATAGGTTCCGCAATTTTTTTAATCAACAATATTTTTTCAACCCCTTTAACAGGGTAGGGGGTGGGAGTGACTTATTTTTTTCAACAACAACCCCTATTGAGTGACCCCTCATTTTGAAGGGTTTGTTAAAAGAAAAAGAATGACGCAAACCCGAGGTAGATATTTCACCCCTAGCCTAAATGGTGGGTAATGAAAAATTTAATTTTTGTATAAAAAAGCCCATTTTGGAATATCCGCCATGTTAGCTAGGAGTGAGATATTCACCTCGGATTTGCGTCATTGTGTTTCTTTTGACAAACCCTTCAAAATGAGGGGTCACTCCATAGGGGTTGCTATTTGAAAAAAATAAGTCACCCCCTACCACCTACCCTGTTAGGGGGGTAAAAAAATATTTTTCATGTGAAAAATTGCGGAATCTTTGTTAACTATTATTGCCACAAATAGAATATTTCTATCTATTTCGGTTTTAAAAATACAGATTTGTTTCCATAGTTAATTTACACACATGTAACATTGTACTGTATGATTCTCTTTCAATGCAGCTACTTCACGTTCTAGGTTTGCCCGGTCAAGTTCAAGAAGCTCAATAGTTTTCTTGTAGCTTTTAATTTCTACTTCTGCACTACTGTCAGTTCTTAGCCTGTCATTTAACAGCGTGCTTTTCTCTTCCTCCAATAAACGTATTGAACTTATCATACTTTTAGTTTCTTCATCAAAGATTTTGCATTTTTTACATGGATTATTTAGAAAATTTATTTCGTCCTCAAGCTTAGCTATTGTTATCCTTGCAGAGTCTAATTCTGCTCGTAGGTTTATGTCTTCTTTAAAGTAAGAACTGTCAGTTTGAGTTCCTTGGTTAATTTGGACAAATGGTGACGGTGATTTAGGGGAGTCAAATACTTCGTCAGTAAACTGAAGTAAGCGTTGGTCGTTTTTAATTGCATGGTCCAATATGGTTGACATTTCGGCTTTGAGCTTGTTTATTTCCAATTTTAATGTAACATTTTCTGCCTGCAGTTCTGTACTGTCTGGTATGGTGGGGGTACTGGGTGAAGGTGTGACGGCTGGATGTGTTGGTGGGGGTGGTGATATATTAACAAGGGACTGTCGTGACTCGGTGATGGCAGGTTGCGAAGCATGAGATTTAGGTGTAGATTTAGGTGTGCTGGATGTAGGTCTCGGGCTAGGACATTGGGCTTTGTGTTTGTGAATTATTTTAGATGATTTTATTTGGGTTTTTTCACTATCCGTTTTAACCCAACTGTTGCAATCTTTGGTACAACATCTCCAAGACAACGTCCCATCAGTCAGTTTTGCATTATAGCGAAATTTATACTGACCTAAAATTACATACTGCCTCCCAGAACTTTCAACCACTTTAAAAGACATAGTGGTGAGACAAAAGCACTAAAGAAAGAGTTTCCTGTTCAAAACAGTATTTTATTTTTTATTTTTTTTCAACTCCAATAATATTTTAAAATAATGATTAATTAATTTGAATCCATTTATAGTTCTTCATCAACTGGGTTTCTCTGGAGAGTAACTTCAATGGTTGAAACGCAATCACGCAGTACTCGACCATCAAGCGGGAAGTATCACAAGAGTTGCGGGCGTAGCGAGCTTGGAGAAATCGCTCATAGGTAGCGTTGTGATGATCTCGAGGATAGGGGTGGCTGCGCGTATCCCGAGTAGGTGGCGTATGGCCTCTGTACAGTGGCGCTTCGTTTAACAAACGATGAGGTGGAAGTTGGGTGGATTAGCCGGTATAGGTTCACAAAATATTGGCCTAATGTTAATTGAATAAAACAAGGTTAGGATTTTTTAAAAACTTTCCACATTTAAACTCACGCCGAATAATGTCCAGGCAACCACAACAGTAGACGCAGGATCCTATTGACTAATCACAAAAATACAAGTTTACTCAAATGGTTTAAGTTTTTTAGGAAAATCGAAAAGACATTACAGAGCAAAATAGACACGTCCAACATGAACCCGTGGTCACGTGACAACCCAATGTTCAATGCCCAGTGATTCCATCGTGGCACAGGATTTTTACAATAGGTGCATGCGAGATATTTTGGAGGTCTCGACTGTACTTTGTCATCAAGGACTTAGAGACATGATTCAACCATCAATCAGGAGACATGATTCAAGTCTCCGCCGATAAGACTATGCTGGATGTGCAACATTTGAACAACCATACAAGAATGTATACATAAATATTCAGTAATCGAAATCGCAGCATTAATATGAAATTAATATTTAATCACAATAATTACTATAGCACACATAAACTAAGCAGTATCAGAAATAAAAATAAAGTACACAAACAACAACAAAAATAAGTCTAATTTATATAATGTTCTCTTTTTATAAACTTGGTTTGTTGTTTACATTTTTAGTATTAAATGTTTTATAAAAATTATTGATGACATTTTTTATGCCAAACTGTGATAATAATGAGCGTGTAAAGAGACTTTGGGTCATGTTGGTATCGTTTCCTAAAGGTGATATTTAATTCAAATACAAAAAAATAATTTGTTTACACTATGTACATAAAGAGTCCAATGTTTTAAGACAATGTAAGAATGGCTGAAATGAAATATTGATTTGTCCATAAATGATACTTTTATTGTAAAAGTAATGTTTACAGTACATTTTTGAACATTTTTGAAATAATACAAGTATTGAGAATACGTGAAGTTCGACTACATTATACAGTATACATGATCAAGTTAATACAAACACATTTATTGTTGTTAGTGCGAATAACCTTCTCTCGCATGTCATCATAGATCTCCTACCGTTCATCAGACCTTCTACAGTACGAAATGTAGTGACCAATACCACCGGATATTAAAGGCGGTAAAAATGGTACAACTGATCTTAAATGGAATAACTTGTTAGAAAAATTTATATGTATTGGTATTTGTTCAAGCTTATTCGTAGTGTTGTTTTCAAATTCCTCAGTCTCCTGTTGTTTGCAGTCATCTCCAGCATTTTCAATAGTAAGATGCCCATTGACACCAAACTCTTGATCATAAGACACCTCTCCGTAGCACAGTGGTGTGGTGGACAATTGCAGGTCAACCAATTTGTAGTCCTCAGGCACTTAACTTGAATCTTTTAGAGGTTTCATGCATCTCCTTGTCTCACCGGGGCTTATGCGCATTGCTCGCTCAACTGCCTTTTCTAATGAAGCGATTCCATTATCATAGAGGAACTTGGAATCCATTGTCAGCATAGGAAAACTCTTGCTGGTCTTTTTCTCTGGACAATTTAAAATAAACAATGGGTCTTTGAAACTAACCGGCACTAACGTAGCACTAACGATTGGTAAAGTTGAAAGTTAGTTGTCAAGTTTTTGTACTGGAGGTGGGCAAACTTTCTCGTAAGTTGACCACCCCACAGTTTTTTTTTAAATAGCACTTGAACCATAATTTATTTTTGTAAAAAAATACAACCGACTTCAAACGCTCTAAAAAGAATGAAATAATTTCCATAAAGTAAACTTTTGTATTAGGCAAGCTCACGTATTTCAAGTCGGCGCGGCTCAAACTGCAATATGATTGAAATTAAATATTGTGTGTTTATTTTGAAAATCAATAAATTGTAGCTGGATAACATAAATATATAAAAAACATATTGAACTGTTTTGTTTATATATTAAAGGAAATATTTTCTTGTATTTTATGTTTACTTCAGAATAAATGCATTATGAAAATAACACACACAAATGTTCTATATGAATAGGAAAATAATTTAGTTTGATATTATGATAGGGAAAAGAAGCTAGTTTAGTATTAAAACGTTACTTTTCCAAGTTAGAAACATTTAAATGCGTTATAATATTTTTTAAGATACTCGTTAATACCACTATAATGCCGATCTCTGATTACGGTAATAAAATAACACTACCGCATAACTATGAAAAAGACAGATTAACACCTTTAGTTATAGATAGTCACCTGCAATATGGACACCCTCTTTAAATTTTGTATCAAAAATCATCATAGAGCCGCGCCGACTTTAAATACGTGAGCTTGCCTAATAAAAAAGTTTACTTTATGGAAATTATTTCATTCTTTTTAGAGCGTTTGAAGTCGGTTGTATTTTTTTACAAAAATAAATTATTTCATGATTTTTAGTGACTGTATAATTTTTTTATATATTATTTACTTGAGGATTTTTGACAAGCAAAACTGTTTGACACAATCAAAAGTTCCACAGAACAATCATTATTTTAAAACTGCTTGAGTCACCTGTTCAGGATACATAATCAATGGGTATGAAAATAAACATTTTTAGATATTCCTTAAGAAGGAAAGAGTTGTCCATTACATTAGGCCTAATGAAAAACTAATTGTCTTTTCTAGATACATTGACATGTCAGACATCATCGTTTCCTGCAATCGGTGTACTTCTACATTATAAATACCCCCGCCGCAGCAAACCTGACGCCTAATCGAATTTCCATTTGGCTGAATTGATTTTCAATTGATCTATTTAAATAACACTAGGTTTAACGAGTACCTAGGTTTGCTGCTACAAGGAAACTAATAAAGTGTGTGTTTTAAGTAAAATAATTATTGCTTAGTATAAAATGAATATATTTGCCAAGTTTGATCAAAAGATATCCATAAACAAGCAAACTACAACATTTTACAATATTCTCCATAAGAATAACATGGGAATTTTAAATTTACCATTTTTTTAGTTTTTTCCGTAACCAATAACCGTACAAAAACACTTTGATATACTGAATTGTTTGTTTTTTTAAGCTCTTTAAAAAGGTTTAGAGAAAAATTGGGAAATTTTGTGTTTTGAGGGTCAAAAGTGAGAAAAACCAATTTTTACCCCATAAAACCCTGTTTCCATGGTCCGATCATGCTGGATCACGAACTCATTCAAGTTTATCCCGCCTCACACCTTCAAACCAAATTTCATCAAAATCGGATAAAAATTACTCAAGTTATCGTGTTCACGGACACACACATATATATATATATATATATATACATATATAGAAAATTTGAACGAGTGGTGTTTTTGGCCTCTGGGGACATCAAAATGAAAAAGTAAATCGGTCCCGGGCCTAAGTCTTACCATGAGACCTACGGTAATAGCTACTTCCCTATAGGGAAATTCGCTAAAAAAAGAAATACAGTAACGTCTCAAGCCTTTTGGAATGAAAGTTATTCCTCAGCTACCAGCACTAAAAGATCTCTCAAAAGTGGAAAATTGGTCGTTAACACGTATAGTACCTTTGGAAAATATTATATAAATGATTGGTTCAGCTTAAAGTGGTGTAAGTCATGTAGGGGGTTTTGTTTGCTCAAGATATAGCCTAGTCGAAATTGCAAATCATCTTCCTCTAGGACTTTCCGAAGCAGGCATAATAGTATTGATATGATATAGTAACTGGGTAGAGAATACCAATAAACATTCCACATCTGCAAATGCATGTATAGTAATTAAAATATTTATCACTTTTAAGACAATTGACGATTATGCACTGTCACACTTCTTCGGTCGTGTAAGGAATAATTGCATTTAATTTATATTTAGACCTGTTTTACGAATGCTTTGGTTTTCACAATACACCTTTTTGTCAATATCATACAGCTATTCACTGAAACATATATGTTTTTGTAAGTCAGAATATTCAATACTAATAACAGAATTACTGTATACACAAATCAGGTCAAACGTTAAAATACATTTTTTTTAGTAACCAAAACAAAATACATTTTTTCTCAATGTAATTCAAAGGCTCCATGGCAAGAAATAGTTTATTGATCAGTATGAAGCAAATTGTCTGTAGCTTCATTTAAATGGTTTCAACTAACAGCTGTAGGAATGTTATTATTATTTATTGCCTTCTCTGCACAAATGTAAACAATCTGCACAAATGTAAACAAAACAAATGTTGAATATTTAAGGTTTTCAGAATTTTTCACCGAAACAAATGTTATACTTAAACATAATATATAAGGTACCAAATAGAAATTCTCCTGGTTATTTTGGTGGTGGAACCACACTGATCGGTAAAAGAATCACAGAGAAATTGGTGAACATACATAGAAAAAAAAAACATCGCCACAAACAAATTGAGAACCTCCTCCTTTGTTGGTAGTGGGGAAGTCGGTTAAAAAGACCACTAATGTTGGGGATTTCAGCACTGACCAGCACTAACGTAGCACTAACGATTGGTATCATTTTTGACATTAGTGCTTAATTTTTTCTACTGGGGGAGTTTTTGTACTGATCACCCACAGTTTTTTAATTTCAGCACTAACCAGCACTAACGATTGGTTTCATTTTTGACGTTAGTGCTTATATGGGAGGGCCAACTTTATGGACCTAATAAAACATACTATTACATATCGTTGCTTCCTACTAATTATTAGCTAAACATTTAATTAGTATATAATTTATAGTAATTTTCATTTAAACTCAATGATAATTTGCGTGTTTTATAATAATTTTTTTTTTTAACTGATCATCAGTGTACAAATTTTGAAAGACTTTTATTTAACAATTAGGCCAATAGCCCTATTTCAATAAGGCCTGGGAGAATTTTTGTACTGATCACCCACAGTTTTTTAATTGCAGCACTAACCAGCACTAACGATTGGTTCCATTTTTGACGTTAGTGCTTATATGGGAGGGCCAACTTTATGGAC
Source organism: Macrosteles quadrilineatus (assembly GCF_028750875.1). Lineage (NCBI taxonomy): Eukaryota > Metazoa > Arthropoda > Insecta > Hemiptera > Cicadellidae > Macrosteles > Macrosteles quadrilineatus. The sequence goes on from NW_026542595.1 coordinate 109,512,304, forward strand.
ATAATAAAAGTACTATTGCACAATCGGTGACATTTAATTAGTATAAAATTTATAGTAATTTTCATTTGTAATACGGAATAAATAAAAACTAAAAATCTAAGCTATGATTTTGTCATGTAAGGCTATTGCCAATTAATTTATTGTTTAACATTTACAAAATTTGCCTTCAACTACTATTTTAGAACAAATAACGTCAAAATAACAAAATAATAAATAATTTCATAGTATTAAATAAACTGAATGATAATTTGCGTGTTTTATAATAGTTTTTTTAACTGATCATCAGTGTACAAATTTTGAAAGACTTATTTTTTACAATTAGGCCAATAGGCCTATTTCAATTAGGCAATTGCACCGTCACATTTGGCGACCCCTTATTATACTTATTATTGCCATTAATTCAATAAGACCATAATGAATAATCGAGAATCTCCTCCAACTCCTGGTAAACCAGAGGCTTCACAAATCTCACCAATTCAATTAAAAATTGCACCATTTTGGAAAAAAAATGTTTTACTTTGGTTTCATCAAATTGAATGTCAGTTTTCTCTTCATGGAATTTCAAAGGAAAAAACTAAATACAATTGTGTAATGAGCTCACTGGACAATGAAGTTGCAAGTCACCTTTCAGATTTTATTACCAAACCTTTGTCTCAAACTCCCTAATCTGACTTAAAGGAAAGGCTCTGCCCAGAATATGAAATTTCAGAAAATGCCAAATTAAAACAACTGACAACAGAAGTTTTTCTCGGAGATAAGAAGCCGACCACTCTTCTTCGTGAAATGAGAACCTTAGCAGGCACACAGGTACCTGACAGTTTTTGAAAGTTATTTTTCTACCACGTCTACCTAGTCACATTCGTACTGCTCTAGCTGCTTCTTAAACCAATTATCTTGATGACTTGCTAAATTAGGTGACCAAATAGCTGAACTATCAGCTGTTTGTGCTGACAACTATGTTTGTGCTCAAGGAGATGTAGTGCAATCTAGTGATCGGATTGCCAACTTAGAAAAAAAAGTCTGCGAACTAACTCAGTCTATTGATGGACTTCTTAATTTAAGTAAACGAAACTTTCCGGCCAAACATAAGAACAAATACTATCCTAAAGAGAGAAATTATCAAGGTGAAATTTGCTGGAATCATATCAAATTTGGTAAAAATGCTAAAAAATGTATGTATGTGAACCTTGTTTGTTCACACCAAAAAATAATGCACAACCCCAATCAGCAAAAAAATTGTCTAAAAATTATTTTAAAACTAGTTTACAACTCACATTAAAACTGACTTTAATACGACGAAAGTTGGCATCAGTTTCGTATTGATACAAGTTTAAAATTGTTAGAAACTTGTAACTTGTAACAAGTTTAATTTGTGTAAGTTAAGGTGTAGATCTAAGTTAATTTGTAACTTGTAAAATAAGTTGTAAACCAGTTTTGATAAAAGTTATAAAATTACATTAAAAAAAGTTAAAAACTTGTTTTAAAAGAAGTTGTATACTAATTTCATAATAAGTTTTAAACTAGTTTTTAATAATAGTTTTAATATAATTGCAAACTAGATTTATAACAGTGTCAACTTATATTGATATAAGTTTGATATATTTTAAAAATAGTTTTAATAGAGTAGGCAACACTTTTAACTTATATTGATACAAGTTTTTTTTATTTAAAAATTTTACTAACAAAAACTGTTGACACAGTAATGTATTTGTTTACATTACCTTATGGCCAGCAAATATAGTAGGCCTACATTTCATTGTTTTGTAGAAGTTAATAGTGATGAAGTGTTAGCCTTAGCATATTTCATCTTTATTTCATGGAGTCTGCTGGGAAGGCACTTGAATGATATGCTTTTTTTGCCGTATTAGGTTAGAAATAAAAAATACTTAGGCTGGTGTAAATATTATACAGGAACAATTTATTTAAATCAAATCTACAAATGAAAGTAAACAAAAAACAAACTTTTTATCCACTCCATTATTTTCTAAATCTTCGGAATGCTGTTCTACTCCAGACCTGAAATACAATAAATTTTTACTATAAGACTTAAATTTTTGAAAAAAAAAAATTGTTTAATGTAAAACTTTATAGTTGAATTGAATTTAAAATAAGCTATTTATTCTGACAGACGATATAATTTCTCGGATAAAAAGTGCCACTTTACCACTTTAGTTTGGCATCATATAAAATGTTTAAACATATTTTGGCTCTGACACAAGTAAACGAACCCATCGGTGTACTTACATTTCTGGAAATCTGAGTATTTGGAGAGGTCGATTGCTTCGATTAGCACAGTTTTGCATTGTACAATACAGGAGAAGGTCTGAAAATGTATTTCAATGAGGCAAAATACATTTAACTGGATACACTAATCTGTAAACTGGCAGTCTGTGACCCAACACAATAATACAGTAGGTGTATTCATGTTATTTAATCTAACACGAAAACTTTTGCAATTTTATTGAAGTATTCATTAACACTTCAATAAAATTGCAAAAACTTATGATGCAGTGATACATATCACCCTTAAAAATATATTTATTTTAATAAGTGATCAATCAAATAACTACATAAATAAAATTAAATGTTAATATTTTCTATATATTAATCAATGTTGAAAAGGAGTTTTTAGATATGATACATTAAGTATGATACATTAAAGATTATTGTGCAAAAAACGTATATTTTAATTATTTTTCATATTTATATCATGAATATATTGTATTAATGTGCAGTATACTACATTACACTACCTAATGATAAAAATAAATTATTAATTGATGATTTTGAAAAATTACTGAGCAGTGAATGCTCTCAGAGTATACTAATATTATTTGCAGGTCATATTACCTGTTAGAATCAACAATACCCTGAAAATCCCTAGAATGTATACAGTAGACTCCCTCTTATCTTGACTCCTCGGGACCAAAGCCAGTCCGGATAACGGTTTTTCCTTTTAAACAAACGTCCCTTAAAACTCGTTAAAAAGGACCGTTTACGGTGTTATTCGACTTAAATTTAGGAGAGCATTGTATTTGGACATGTGATCACTGGTCTCAAATCTTTCCCACGAGAACAGTCGTTTCAGTACCGCCCACTTCCTACCGATTTAGCCCAGTTAAACCAATGCGCTGGTAAAAATTGTCCGGTTAAAGAGATGTCATTTCAGGGGAGTGTAGTCCGGTTAAACCGATGACCGGTTAAAAGGCGTCCGGATAAGACACCTCAACCTCAACAACTGTAATTTTGAAGTATAATATTCCATTTAATATTAATATATTATTAATACCCCAACCGCAGCAAACATGCAGACTAAGCGACTTTGCATATGTCTGATTGGATTTACAGTAATATATTTCATTAAATAAACATATCACTTTTATTTTCGTTTAATTTATTTAATTTTTATTCCCATTAGTTAACGAGTACTTAGGTTTGTTGTGACAGGGAGAGTCAAAAAGGGGTTTTCAGGTAAAATGTTAAGTAGTGTTGTATAAAATCAATGATTTTTTCAAATTTGATCAAAATATGTTCATAAACAAGCAAACTACAACAAGTTTACTTATTTTCCATAAGAATAACATTGTTAATTTAAAATTTCAATTACATTTTTTTTCTGTGCAACTATTAGGCGCATAACAACGCTTCAATATACTAAATTTTTTGCTTTTTTGAGCTCTAAATAATGTTTTCATAATAAATTGCAAAGTTTTATGTTTTTAAGGTTGAAAAAGAGAAAAACAAATTTTTACCCCATAACCCATTTCCAAGGTCAGATCATGCTGGTTCGCAAACTCATTGGAATAAATGTAGGTTTACACAATTGTACCAAATTTCCAAATGATTTTGCTTGAGTTATCACAATAACGCACACGTATATTTAATTAAATATGAGTTAAAAATAAATAAACATAACATAATATACAGTGTAATTGAAAAGAACCTCCGTGTACTATATTTTTTACAAGATCAAGTAATGAGAGTTGGTATATCAATGATAACCACAAACGTCTACTCTTTTAAGCTATTAACCTTTTTTGTCCCTTAAGGGACGAGGAGTCAGACAAAACTCTTAAATATAAGTACAGTTTAAGTATGGTATTAAATTGAAAGGTTTTAGTAAGTAAGGCACATAGCCACAAACCCAAACTTAAACGGGCAACCATGAAAAAAAAAAAACTGTTCAAAGATAACTTTATCTATCATGGTAAAAACTACATTACACCGTTCCAAAACTCTTCAAACATACTGTACAGTATATGAATTTGAACAGAGGGTGTTTTTTGTCTCTGGGGACAACAAAACAAAAAATTAAATCGGCCCCAGATCCAGGTATTATCACGAGACCTACGGTAATAGGTTATTCCCTATATGGGAAATTTGCTAAAACAGAGTAAATATTATTTGGGTTTTAAAATAGCTGATATACTTACAAGTTCTTTTTCCTCGACTTAAACAGGGGGTTTAAGTCCTCGACAGTGGGAAGATTGTTAAAACTGTGTAGTGTGGCATAAAAACAATTATTTAAATTCAAATTATAGCCTACAAAGTAATAAACCCAAAAACGTTATGGAAATTTTGAAAAAAATTATGGTTTTTGGGGTACTATGCGGAGGCCATTATTTTTAGAGGGTTATCATAGATTAGGCCCCTAAATAATTGGAAGTAATAAACTTGTATGATTAACGAAACCAGAAAATTCCTCTAAAGCGCTGTGTATATTGTATAAGGTGTGTTGTATAATATATTGTCACAGCAACATGTAGTGAAATAAAATGGTGATATCTGTCTGTATCCAATATGTCCTTCAAAATAACGCGACCTAGGTAAAGTAAAAAAAAAAATTCAGTAGCTTCCAATGCTTAACTGGGATAAATCTCTCGGTTTACGAGCAAATTCACAAGGAACATAGTCTCAAATCATCTGATACCATATCTCGCTGACGTTTTGATATGCGCAAAGGTAATGGACCTGTTCTCCAAGTGTTTAATAAAAATCTTACAACTCCGAGGCAAATAATGTGCATGTAATCCAAAACGAATGAGTTTGGAAACCTCAAACCTGGCTTATCAACTAAAGGAGTGTGCATAGGTTGGTTGATTGGATCAGATCTTAGTAAAAACTCCTCATGTGTCCGAGCCTCACAGTCACATTCCAAAAACACTCTTCTCTTTTCAAGCGTAACACCATGAACTTTGCACCTTGTACATGACAAGTCGCCTGTATGTGATGTTGTACCCATGATGAAACTTATGGCAGGTGTGTCACAGCAGAAACCAAGCACTGATACATTTACTACTCTACCAAAGAGTTTCGTTCTATAAGATGTTAGTTCTTGAACTTCACTAACAAATTTATCAAAAACTGGTGCAAATTTTCAGGTTTTTTATCACCACAGTAAATGCCAATGGGGTACACTTCATTTCTTATGATTTATATCGTAGGGATTGAAAATAATATTGGATACAGTTCTGTACTCCATATTCTGTGCTCCATATTACAATGTTTAATACAGGCACATGTGTCCCTGTCAGACTTTTTTGGGGGGGGGGGGGGTACCCAAAATGGGCTTGATCGGGCAAAAGATGCAAATGACAGTTTGGCGTCGTGCTGCAACGAAACGTACATATAAATTTTGAAGAGTGTCCAAAAGGATTCGGCGTTGTTTTTTTTAACTTCCCTTTTTGACGTAGTCCTTTTTACCGGGACACATTTTGCTGACAGTGTCATCGAGGTAAAATTGTGTCAGTGTCTTTTGCATATTAAATCGTACACAGCGTCTCTTCTGTCGTACATAATTAAATGTCTCTGTGTTCATAGTTGTTTTCATGGTGTAAGGTATAAGATCTGTGAAATACTTTTGCACACGATACTTTTTTAAAACCTTATTGCCAACTGCTTTGCAGAGCAATTGTTGTTTTTTACTTCTTTTGCCAGCCTCTTTTAGTTGACTTTTTACTTGTTTCTCCAGAGAAAATCCTAAAAATAATTGTTTTTTCACCTTGGGAGAGATTTTCTCGTTCCCAATAAGGCTTTTAACTTGCTTCCTAGGCGAGGGTGACGATTGTAATGCCATTTTTTTTCTTTTCCCTCTGGAGTCTTTTCTTGTATTTTTCAACTTTCCTTTCTAGTTTTTTAATGTAAATATTTTGTTTATTTACTGTTCTATAGACCTTGGCTCTGTCTTTTCTTATCTTCTTTCTTCCTCTCACTTTTTGAGATGATTGTCTCTCTTCGTTTAAACTTTCGTCACAAGACACCGGTGGTGTATTGTTGATCGCATTAAGTTCTGCTTTTTTTTAGCCCGATATTTTTTAGAACTTTCCCTCCAATATTTACGAAGTTTTCTTAGCTCTCTGGGCGTTTTATCAGCAACAGTTTTTATTTTGTCCTCCATTTTTAGTCTGTGATACCTTTCCAGGTCTTTTTCACGTTTCTGTTTAATTTGCTCTTCGGTCAAAGCTTGCCTCCGCCTCCGTTGTCGTTCGCGTGCAAGAGCTCTTTGACGCTCGAGTTTAGCTTGATGTGATGTCTTTGAACGCCCCATTTTACAACATACTCTCAACTCTTACAATATCAGTTCTGAAACAAAAAGAAAACCCCGTTTTTGTAGATATTTTTTTAATTGCACACACAAGTTAATGTCAAACATAATTGATTATAACTTTTTATTAACTAGCGGTAAATCAGTAATGACTCAGGGCCTACGTGCGTAATGCAACTGCCAGGTGCTATTGTGTTGAAGGTCAATGCCCCGCCCCCAAACCCTAGAGAATGACTCATTGGCGGCCAGCACATCGCCTATGCATGCATCGTCAGTTCAATTAACACTATTGACATGCGGAGTACGTTACTTCATGAATTATTTCCTAAAAACTTATCTAATTTGAAATATTGGATGGTTCAAAAATGGCTTGCAATTCCTTTGCCTTTGAGCTATTCAATTTAAACATTTAAATCATTATTCCAAATTCTAAAATGAACGTTTTTACTATATTGGATTTATTCCATAATTAGCAATGCTAAAAATGCATTTTATGTGCACAGAAATTGGTTTTAAAAGCTCACATTCATTCCTGGGTGTGTGACCGAAAATTCATCAATTAGGTCACGCTAATCATATTCGGTCACGTGACAGAATTGACCGTGACAGAATTGACGATTTTAACTTCAACGTTGTTTACGCCGCGTATTTGACCAGTTGTAGCGATCACAATTTTAGGTTAGGATTGAGGTTTCCAACTTGTATCCTGAATACAAAAATAGTCATGACATTTTAATATTGTCTGTGTACAATTTGAGTGACCGAATCGACTTAAAATTAAGGTACTATAGGTATCTTACCTGTAAGATTGGTATTTTCTTGGAAATCACGCACTTCACATCAAGGAATTAAACGACAGAAATACTGGCAGATCTTCACTACCCAAAATGGCGGGAATCGATATGCTCGAAGCCAGTCAAAATACGTTTGGCGGGAGTTTTAAAATTTCGTTGCCTGCCACTAAGTACTTGATGGACCAACCGAAATACTTAAAAAAACTATTTTTACCTTTTATAAAGCTACATTACTGTTATTTATTGTGTAGTACAGGTTTTGAGGTAAATATTTCCATCTCTAATATTATTATAGGGGTTTTTGGTTGTTTTTAATGTGGACATACAACTCTAGGTTTCTAGGTGAGGACAGTGACCGAATTGACAAAACGGGTATGAAATGATTTTTTTTTTTGTTTAATCAGAAACATTTAATCATAATAAACTGGGTGCTTAAAGGTAAATAAAACACATAGGATTTTATGTATTTCTGTTTAACATAACTTATATTTATAGTTGTTTCACCTCATGGACTTAAATTCTATCTCTTTGTGAGAACGACCCTTAAAGTGGATAGAGAAAATGGAAGCCAACAACATTCCTCTAGTATTCAATCCTGTATACCATCCCTGTTACAACCTAGCTGAACGACCTATCAGAGAAGTTAAGCGTTGCTTAAGGACATATTGTTCAAAAAAAAATAAATCTTGGGCAAAATTCATTCCTGTCTTAAACACATTTTTAAATGAAATTTGACATGAAACTACGGGATTCTCACTAAATGAACTGCAGACCGGTAAGAGAGATATTCGATTTTGGGAGAAGTGCTGTCCACTTCCACTAAATGCTCCTATTCCATTAGAACGAAAGCTGCTTATAGCATCTAACCGCATCAACAATATACGTCAGAAGAGGGCAGCAAAATTAAATGCATCACATAAAATATCCACACTACAACTAAATGACAAGGTCTTAGTGAAAAGCCATCATTTATCAAAAGCAATAGATGGAGAAACATCAAAACTATTTGAAATATGTGAAGGACCTGTTAAGCGACATACTCGGATCATCCACGTTCCACGTTAGTGATCTCGAAAGAAGAAATATTTATGGACTATATCATATTTCACACCTAAAGAAATATATAGAATCGACACATCAAGAACTCGCAGAACAAGGACCGGTAGAAGACACAGTTACCGAGCCTGCAGAATAGACAATAATCGCGAGTGCGTAACCAAGAATCCCCTTATAAACTGTGATATCGGACACTAATCACGAGTGCGTAACCAAGAATCCCCTTATAAACTGTGATATCGGACACTAATCGCTAGTGCGTAACCAAGAATCCCCTTATAAACTGTGATATCGGACACTAATCGCGAGTGCGTAACCAAGAATCCCCTTATAAACTGTGATATCGGACACTAATCGCGAGTGCGTACCCCATCCATCCCATATTAATGATATTCTCCAAATCCCCAAGAAGATACAAATGTTATTTTCTATGCTCAAAACCCTATTACCCTTACTCCCCAATTGACTACAATGTAATTATCTTTTGTTTTGTTTTAATTTGCAAATGTTATTATGTTTTGTTTTCTTTTAAAAACTTGTTTTTCCCTATAAATATAAGTCAACTTCCAAGATAATCAATCATTTAATGTTTATCGTTCTATCTTTAAGATGTTTTATTTCATACCTCTGTATCATCATAACATTTCACATTTTATCGAAAAATGTTTCCTTGAATTCTCAGATAAAAAATTCTGAGGGGATAATTGCAATGTTACATGTCATATATAGCCCATTCACTTCATTCATTTTAGTTATGTAATTCTACTTCATTTATTGTACCAAAATTCGCCATATAGCCTATTTTTTAAATAAATTATCAGAAAATTCATAGTATAGTAAATTTGCATTATATTATCCTTTAATCACCCCTCAGAAACCATCATCACATTTTAAAATATTATATATATATTTAACGAATATTATTGATAATAAAAACCTGTAACCTGTAATTAAGTCCATATTTGCAATAACACTTTTATCCAAAGTTATTAATATAGTATAACTTATTTCTAAAACCCCAACATTAAATTAATATCCAAAAGCCTGATTATTAGTGCATGTGTAAGTGATGAAGAAAGAAGACAGCTGGCTTCAACAATGATTTCTGATCATCCTGTGTGAAATTAAAAATTTCCTCCTTCTCTATTGGGACATGGCAGCTTCAACACCTTAACTTAAATTCAGTGAGAGTATAATCCCTAACATTTAAAGTCAAAGTGATTAAAATTATTTAACTTAACATTAACTTAACAACAGAAGAACCGTTTAGCTTTTATATATAAATTTTTTTTTATTTTTTCAAATTTGTACTGCCATCTCAAGATTTATATTAATTGGACACTGTTACTGAAGATCTGGTGAGAACTCTCCATTTTGTATAAGGCTTATCCTAACTTCAAGAAATTCAACTAATACAGACCTATTTTATTTACTTTCTGATCAAACCTAATTATTTGAATTCAAAAACTACTTTATTTTCATCAAGAATATTTCCAGAAGAACAATTTGAACAAGAAAACTAAATTCAACTTTTTCACATTCTAGGCCTATTCATTGTTGGACTATTTAACTTAACTAACCAAGCCTAAGGGCAATATTAATTAATTATCCAATTGTTCATAGTAATTAACATATTTTATTTTACAAATTAAAATATTTGAAGATCTTTTTAGCCAGCCGAGTTCCCCTCCCTGAGATTTATGTAATTAAACTTAAAATATCTTATTGTAAACTTATTGTTCTGTTTTTACTGAGCAAGGCTAAACCAAAGATGGCGACCCTGTAACTTAACTTATCTGTTCATTTAAATATCAAACCCCATTCATCATTGTAATATCTTATTCCTAGTTCATTAAATTGGTATTGTAAAGAAATCCTTTAGCTTAATCATTTATTTGTCTTTCTATAAGTATATTTACTCTAGGCTTAACTTAGCAGTAAGTAAAGGTACAAACCTGAACAAAATTTTATTAGTCCAAATTACAAGCACTACCAATAATAAATTTTGTAAACACATTCAACCAATTGGGTAGTGATAAATTATTATAAACGCAAGGTGTTATCTTTTAAACTTGTATCAACATTGTTTTAAAACTATTTAAAACTCGTTTCAAACCATTTTAATGCTCATTGGGACAGGAAAACTTCCTGCCCCGTCATTAAATGCGGCTCAGGATGACAGGGGCTTTCAATCTCGCCGCTTATTTGTAACTAACTTACCCTGTGGTCGTAAGTTTCTCGTGGATTCTGGAGCAGACATATCTGTTTTGCCTCTCACAATAAAAGACAAATGTGCTGTAAGTAATAGACAATTGTATGCTTCCAATGGTTGGCTGTACTGGAGGTAAACTTGGATTTGCTGCCAAAGGTATGAGCTGAGTTATCTGAGAGGAGGAAATCAAAATCTCATCCTCTCCCAAAACCTACTCTCTTTTACATTGAGAGGACCTTGTGAAGTGGACTCTGACAACCTCTCAAACACAGAGTTTAGGCACCTCTCTCATTACTAGTGAGTGGATTTAATGAATTTGCTTGCAAAGTTGATGAAGGTCTTGACAAGAATATTGGTATAAATGACTACAAAGATATTTACAAGGCATGTTGCCACATTTAAAAAAGCACATGTCTCTATTACAATGACAGGCAATTTTTTGACACAGTATTGACTATTTGATGGCTTGGTAGAGCTAACCACAGTCCACTAATTCTCAGGTTTGAATCAGGTATCTGAATTCCTTTTCTGTGTCTTTCATCATACACCCTGGTTTTGTTGAAACCTAAGAGATTATCATTTTTCTTTCCCGAAAATCGTAATTTTCCATTTCAAACAAAATTCTTAGTAAGTCGTCTAGCCTTCTACTGGGTTTCTTATTTAAAACAGATGTTTTCAGTGGTTGTGAAAGGACTCCACATGTGGTGTTGATATTTCCATGACAGAACCTCCTAAATCACGTGACCCATTCAATTATTTCTCTGCTCTGAAGGTAACAGCTTTCAATGTATGAGTAAAATGTTGGTGCCTTTTTTTCATAAAGATGTTTGAAAACATTGGTGAATTTTCAAACTCTTCGACATTATTAGTGTCAGAGAGTAACTTTATTAATACATAAATTTCGTCCTGCAACCCTATGGGGTACATTTTCTTAATATTTTCCCCTCAAATTGTATCCAAGTGCCATTTGCACAAAATGTGGTGAGTTTGCTTTTCAAATCTCATTCTAAAGTTAATAAGTGCATCATCGTAATCTGTTATTATGCAATTGGCATGGACAGTTTGGCATATTTCCTTTATTGTCTTGAAAAAAATATTGTAATGTATCAGCGTCTGATTTACTGGTGATGAGGTGAGCAACTGGAAATCCAGTGTTATTTTGATCTTTCACCAGACAAGTTAACAGGTTGTATTTGTACTGATTTGTATTGTGTGTTTCATCTACGACGATAATTGTGCTATATACCTTTTTCACAAGATCTCGTTGGTCTTTTGATTGAATCCCCAACATAAACAATTCATCCGAATTTTGGCAAATTTTCAATTTCTTTTGGGCCTATTGCCGTTTTTTGACCAAAGGGCTTGTAGACAATAACTTGATTCGGATCATTTTTTATGAGAGCTTGCACAGAGCTCTATAAAAATGGGAGGTTTTAGGCTATAATGCAATAGGTCTTAACTATATGAAGCCATTTACCAAGTTTCAAAATGATACTTTAAGATATAATTAAGATATCGAATTTTGTTTTTCCTAGAAGAATAACATGGAGACAACGTCCTGTACTTGACATCCTACCAATATCACAATACAATGGACATAGAGCCATGTTTCAAATGCTGGTTTAATCTAAATTCAATGTTGCGAGAACAAGTTTGGTATTAATTTGAACAAATTGTATTTTCGGCTTGGGGGCCAACAATAAAAAGTTACAATAGTCCTGGGCCGCCTACTGTAAAAGCTTCTTCCTAGTAGGGGAAATTCGCTACAAATAAGGTTAAAACTGAAACTCTTTTAACCTCTTTCTTGAATGAAGTTTAAAAACTTTTCAATAAGCCTAAGTTTTTCATGAAAACATTTGTTCAGGAACACATATTTTTAAAACCTAGAATGAAAATTGTTTTTGGGCAGCCACATTCAACCGGTCGTGACGCATCATCCTTATTCGCCTTATTCTACTTGTAAATGTACCTTTTTATTTAACTATGACTATTTAACTATGACCGTGTTCGTGTGCGTGTTTGTGTGTGAATGTACCATGTGTGGATCGACGACCTTCGGATGAAGCGATTATTTTGACATCCACTGGACGCTTGAAGATGACTTCTTCATGAAGTCAAAACTAGTTGCGTTACATTAATTGCGACTATTAGATTACAAGAAGCAGGTATTTAAATTAATTTATAAATGGATACAGACAAATGAGTACCAATATAGTCGAGCACCAGTATCAATACAATACGAGTAAGGTTATCAATACAGTACGAGTAACAATATCATGATCAAAAAGACGAAAAGAAAGAAACCAATCAAGAGCAGTAACAACTATGATAAATAATTGAACACAGTAAAGTGAATTGCTGGAAAAATGGTTACAAACAAACGAGTTTATTGGTATGAGTAACGATATCATGGTCAAAAAGATTAAAAAAGAGAAAAAATCCAACCCATCATCAAGAGCACAACGGAGACAGGGTGATCCAGTGATACTCTAATCCAAAATTCAAGAACTTTTTGAGGTTTTCAAGGCTCAAAATTATAACATTCAAGGCACGAGTTACGGTTTACTTCGGCCCTTTTCGGCAAGTAACAATTTTACAAGGGTGAAATAAAGTAATGAAATAATCTTTACTTTCCGTCTAAAATGAAAGTTTCCCAAAAATATTTAAAGAACTAATTATAATATTTTGACTTTAGTCAATAATTGCTTAAAATAATACATACCTTTATTTTGTACGATCCAGATGCCTTTAGTTTAATTTTTAAATGTTTTATTGTTTAACAATGTTTTGTTAATAGTTTCTCAACACTATTTTGTCTCCCTGCCCAGAGGGACGGAGGTCCCTCCAAGAGAAACGGCAATCGTTCACAATCAGACTGTCAAAATTAATAGGCATACATCGTTTACCACCCACAACTCTTTCAATCTCGGACCTATTCGCGATCAAGAGAGCTCGTTTTTTTTAGGATTTCCAGCGGGTAATCATGGTGGACAACAAACCCTGTACCCTTTAACCTACTAGTGTTGGAGATTATATACATGTAATCGTAATCGTCGTAAAAATGGGCAATTAATGTGTTCTTACTGTTTCCTAATGGATGTGCCCTATTTACCAACACATTAGAACCACGTCTATTTATTTATTTGTATACGGTATAACACCATTTTTACAGGGTTGACATGCTGATCAGATACAATATTGAAATATCCTAATTAAATTTTCTTCCCTTCTGCCTTTTCTCATGCTCTTTTACTTTTTTTTTTTATTTTGCAGGATTTATTGAAAGGCAGATAGGGACTAACATCACATGCTAATGGAAAAAAAACTGGTTAAAAAACGTCCAAACACATCTATACAGAATTGCTTCACTACCTGTTTATAGTCCACCTGTCCACTTTAGTCCTTTAAATATTAGATTATTCCTCCGTGCATGAGATTCAAGATCAACTAGCTTAGCACTCATTCTATGGTTCTCCCTCTCCAAGAGATTCAAGATCAACTAGCTTAGCACTCATTCTATGGTTCTCCCTCTAAAAATGTTGAAGTTGGTCCATGATCACCATATTACTATCGGATAACCTGTTAACCTCGCTAGTAAGCTGTTCAAAATCTTCTTTACTTCTGGACTTCTTATCTTACTTAATCTTCTTATCTTCTTTACAAAGGGGCTGAGCTTTTGGGCAGAATGGCCTGATATTTTCGTAAAGGTATAATTTTCTTTTATTGAGTTAGGCTAGTCGGATTTATGACGTTCGGAAAGTCCTCAACAGGATCATCGCTAGAAACAACGCTACTTGTTTTGGGGCCATCACGTATAGTCTGTAATAATACTTCTCCTTTTTTTATGGCTGAAAACAAAAGTGATTGTATTTGGTAATGTTGGAACTATGACATCCCCATTTTCAGTTCCTGCGATGATTGGTTGGTTGACATGTTTCACAGCGGATGATTTTACCACTATTGAAGCAACATCCTGAAGGGAACTGGCTTTCTCTACTCTTACCTTTTTTTAAAGTCCGAAAGCCTAGTTACATGCAAACTTGGTGTGACCAACCGGTAAAAACGACAACATTATGTATTTGTTGAGTCCTCGTAACACTCTTCAATTCAAATACGACATGACAATGTTGTTTTTATTTTGAGATACACAGTTGACAGCGTGTAAAAACAATTTTTCTCGCCTAGGCCAAGGTTTTCAAAATAATGATGAAGGTAACTCGCAATGACATTTGCACTCTTAGATACCTGACAGGATTCCGGTGGTAAAAAGTCCTCCCTTTTGCCATTAGGGGAATGTTCTACCTAAACTCCTTTATTGCCTTGTTTTTTGTAGTTTGAACATATATTTAGGTACAATCCCGCCTGTATACATGCCAGGCATTGCAGATGCACATGTCCAATAATTGGGAGAATATGCTCTGGTAACACTTGTGAGTACGGAGTCTAGTTCGGTATAATGCGATTAGCATATGTGTTGGATAAACACCAACCTTGAAAGCGTTGTATTTTCTTACTAAGTCAGGGCACATTACATCAACGTTTCTTTCTGGGGCGACTTGGAACATTTCAAATGTTTGGCTGGTTTTCTTCCTTTTCCTTCAATTTTGGTTCAGTTCGTTTCACTTGTGAAATGGGCTCTACGTCACAAAATGTGCTTTCAAGTCATACTGGTTTGTTTCCAACTATACATAATTTGTTTCTGTTTCACACACTCACATCGAAGCTCCTTCGACCCTTATCAGGTTTGAATGGGCATCGAGAAGTCGATTGTTCCTTATTGTTTTTAAGGTGTGTATGCCATACTTTTTTTAATAAAACCAGACGCTCTAAAGAAGAGACAAAGTTATCAAAATAGACAACTGAGCAAAGCTTCTGTTTAATTGAACTGCACAACGCATTAACTGGGGTTATTGATACAGTTGTTCCTGGGGTTATGTACGAAGGTTACAGTATATGACTACAGTAAATCAAATCAAATATTGATAATTTTTTTTAGAGCACTTGCATCAAAACTTGAAAGATTTTGCTCTCCTTCAACTTCTACAAAGTCAACTTCGTCGTCGTCACCAATTTTCCTAACATTCCTTTTATACCTATGCCTAGTGGGACCTTCTCGCTTTCTAGAGATAGCCCTGACTGTTTATCCAATTTAGGATTTACCGAAGTAATCGATGCTGACTTGGGGTTATCTTGCGGAGTGATTACTGAACGTATTCTGACCATCTTAATTGTGGTCAATGTTCAATGTAGTTACTGCGACCAAGTACTCTCACTAGACTGTCACATAGACCTACTTCTTCTTCAATGACTTCTTATATATCGTATATATTGCTTTCTTCTAGACTACAATAATCACTGTCGTGTAGAGAGGTGTGGCTTTGTAATGGCAAACTTCCCACAATGTCCCTGACCTTCACATCTATATTAGTCAAAACAGATTTTGCAGGGCCCCCACCAGTACCCAAGACATATTTCCCATCGTCTGCCCAAAAATATTTTGTTTGTTAAATTCTACTTATATTTTTCTCCAAACATCATCCTTCTCTTTGAGAAAGTTGGTAGTTTTTTTGCATTCTATAGTTTCTTTATAGTTGCCTATTAGTTCCAATAACACATCCACTACTGACTGTTTAAAATTCTTTCTTATTTTAATTATCTCATTTTTATCCACAATCCACTCCATTGTTATTGCAAATTACAAACTGAAAAGTATCTACGGTAAACTAAACTTTAAAATCAAAACAAAAAAATACAGCGATTTCAGACCATATTGTAGATTTTTATCTTTCGGCAGACGAAAACAAGGCTGGGATGAACAATCAAGGTAGCCAACCAAGATGTTTGATGGTTTAAACTAAACTCAAAGATAAATATCGTGGAGAAACCGAACCACCGTTTAAACGGGCGTTTTGCAATTTTGAGCGTTTGAGTTAAACGAGATTTAGAGAAACCGGCCATTTCAAACAATAGGGTGTCAACTTGGCAATCTGACCTTGAGGGAAACCAGAACGCTTATACTACTCAATGTATAAGCATTAGGGACAGAATAATGCATCAATATAAGCGTAAGGGACATTATCTCAAAAATTATTTGTCCAATTGTGTTCTAATTTTTACACAACAATTATAGTATATTAACACACACGCTGAGTTTTTTTTAATTTCTATGTCAACAAATCTGCCAAGTACCGTCGAAAGCAGCTGAAATCTCCCTTGGGTTGAGATCGGCGTCAGGATTTATTCGCTTTTCATCTTCAATTAGAAGAGTTTTTTCAGCTTCAGCCTCTTCTACAGCGCTCTTTATTGATTCTTCTGGTGTGCCAAAAACTGAGGGTCACTAGTTCGAATCTCAGAATTTTCAAATGTAAACATATGTCATGTTATACATCATTTTAAAGGTATTTGATAGACAAACATTTTGGCAAAAACAGAAATAAGTTATCTTTTTCCGTTTCAAAATGGCGGCAGTTTTTTTGGAAAAAATCTATACATCATTTTAAAGGTATTTGATAGACAAACATTTTGGCAAAAACAGAAATAAGTTATCTTTTTCCGTTTCAAAATGGCGGCAGTTTTTTTTGGAAAAAATCTATATTTTTTTAATACTCTGTGTTCCCTATACCAATGCATTTATCCCTTCTCCGATTGAATTTTCTTACTCGCTATGAAATTAGCTTTACTTTGATATGCTACAAGTAACGGTTTTTTGAAATTATAAAAATAAAAATAAAAATATTTTTGAAAACTTGCAAATGCTCATTTTTTTAAAATTGCAAATAGCAACATATGTCAAGTGGCACATCATCTTATAGGGTTTTTAATTCCTAACAACTTTGTAATTTACACTTACTTCGTATCTCTTTTAGTTTTTGCGTAAATAACAAAAAACGTAATTTTCCTATATCAAATGCATGTTATTTGGGTTTGACGTGGTTTAAATTGGGCCTTTAGTGTTAAACCCAAATAACATACATTTGATATAGGAAAATTAGGTTTTTTGTTATTTACGCAAAAACTAAAGGAGATACGAAGTAAGTGTAAAATACAAAGTTGTTAGGAATTGCAAACCCTATAAAATGATGTGCCACTTGACATATATGTTGCTATTTGAAATTTTTGAAAAATGAGCATTTGCAAGTTTTCAAAAATATATTTTTTTTGAATTTTTATAATTTCAAAAAACCGTTACTTGTAGCATATCAAAGTAAAGCTAATTTCATAACGAGTAAGAAAATGTAACCGGAGAAGGGATAAATGCATTGGTATAGGGAACACAGAGTATTAAAAAAAATATAGATTTTTTCCAAAAAAACTGCCGCCATTTTGAAACGGAAAAAGATAACTTATTTCTGTTTTCGCCAAAATGTTTCTTTAAAATGATGTATAACATGACATATGTTTACATTTGAAAATTCTGAGATTCGAACGAGTGACCCTCAGCTTTTGGCACACCCTGTATTGGGAAAAGTTAAAAATATTTTTACGTTATTCCTTGGGGTCGATTTAGCGGGAAATGATTTTATTTCATCCTTGTACGTTAATCCGTGACTTTACAGTTAAGAGTTTTGTGTTGTGCTTTTATGTGTATGGATAACTCACAGTGATTTGCAGTAATTATGCCTCGTTTTAGCAATACAGTTACAAAAAGTAGGAAATGTGTTCGTGGAAAAACTAAGGTAGTGCTACCTACAACAGTTGTCGGAAGAAGATTTCTTTTTTAGAGTGTGACAAGATCAGTTGTGATGAAAAGTATAAGAATGAAATTGTAGATTTAGGAATATTATCAGACAAATTATTTAATAATTCTCTTTGTAAAAACTTTCGACAGTGTGGACTACAAATTCGTTCTGTAAGCAACGTAGGACTTGCCTCCAGCCTAGAGCTATTTTGTGTACATTGTGACTTCAATGACAAATTTACCACTTCCAAAGAGATTGACATTCCTGGACTAGGCCTAAACAGGAAATTTTATGACATAAATGTTAGGCTAGTATATGGCCAACGTTGTATTGGTAAAGGCGCTACGGCTGGCCAAAAAGTATGCGGCATTTTGAACCTGCCACAACCTCCTGCCAAATTTTTACCCTACCACAATGTTTTACGTCAAAAGTGTAAAACAGATCCAGATGTAGGAAGCAGAAGAATCAATAAAGAGCGCTGTAGAAGAGGCTGAAGCTGAAAAAACTCTTCTAATTGAAGATGAAAAGCGAATAAATCCTGACGCCGATCTCAACCCAAGGGAGATTTCAGCTGCTTTCGACGGTACTTGGCAGATTTGTTGACATAGAAATTAAAAAAAAACTCAGCGTGTGTGTTAATATACTATAATTGTTGTGTAAAAATTAGAACACAATTGGACAAATAATTTTTGAGATAATGTCCCTTACGCTTATATTGATGCATTATTCTGTCCCTAATGCTTATACATTGAGTAGTATAAGCGTTCTGGTTTCCCTCAAGGTCAGATTGCCAAGTTGACACCCTATTGTTTGAAATGGCCGGTTTCTCTAAATCTCGTTTAACTCAAACGCTCAAAATTGCAAAACGCCCGTTTAAACGGTGGTTCGGTTTCTCCACGATATTTATCTTTGAGTTTAGTTTAAACCATCAAACATCTTGGTTGGCTACCTTGATTGTTCATCCCAGCCTTGTTTTCGTCTGCCGAAAGATAAAAATCTACAATATGGTCTGAAATCGCTGTATTTTTTTGTTTTGATTTTAAAGTTTAGTTTACCGTAGATACTTTTCAGTTTGTAATTTGCAATAACAATGGAGTGGATTGTGGATAAAAATGAGATAATTAAAATAAGAAAGAATTTTAAACAGTCAGTAGTGGATGTGTTATTGGAACTAATAGGCAACTATAAAGAAACTATAGAATGCAAAAAAACTACCAACTTTCTCAAAGAGAAGGATGATGTTTGGAGAAAAATATAAGTAGAATTTAACAAACAAAATATTTTTGGGCAGACGATGGGAAATATGTCTTGGGTACTGGTGGGGGCCCTGCAAAATCTGTTTTGACTAATATAGATGTGAAGGTCAGGGACATTGTGGGAAGTTTGCCATTACAAAGCCACACCTCTCTACACGACAGTGATTATTGTAGTCTAGAAGAAAGCAATATATACGATATATAAGAAGTCATTGAAGAAGAAGTAGGTCTATGTGACAGTCTAGTGAGAGTACTTGGTCGCAGTAACTACATTGAACATTGACCACAATTAAGATGGTCAGAATACGTTCAGTAATCACTCCGCAAGATAACCCCAAGTCAGCATCGATTACTTCGGTAAATCCTAAATTGGATAAACAGTCAGGGCTATCTCTAGAAAGCGAGAAGGTCCCACTAGGCATAGGTATAAAAGGAATGTTAGGAAAATTGGTGACGACGACGAAGTTGACTTTGTGGAAGTTGAAGGAGAGCAAAATCTTTCAAGTTTTGATGCAAGTGCTCTAAAAAAAATTATCAATATTTGATTTGATTTACTGTAGTCATATACTGTAACCTTCGTACATAACCCCAGGAACAACTGTATCAATAACCCCAGTTAATGCGTTGTGCAGTTCAATTAAACAGAAGCTTTGCTCAGTTGTCTATTTTGATAACTTTGTCTCTTCTTTAGAGCGTCTGGTTTTATTAAAAAAAGTATGGCATACACACCTTAAAAACAATAAGGAACAATCGACTTCTCGATGCCCATTCAAACCTGATAAGGGTCGAAGGAGCTTCGATGTGAGTGTGTGAAACAGAAACAAATTATGTATAGTTGGAAACAAACCAGTATGACTTGAAAGCACATTTTGTGACGTAGAGCCCATTTCACAAGTGAAACGAACTGAATCAAAATTGAAGGAAAAGGAAGAAAACCAGCCAAACATTTGAAATGTTCCAAGTCGCCCCAGAAAGAAACGTTGATGTAATGTGCCCTGACTTAGTAAGAAAATACAACGCTTTCAAGGTTGGTGTTTATCCAACACATATGCTAATCGCATTATACCGAACTAGACTCCGTACTCACAAGTGTTACCAGAGCATATTCTCCCAATTATTGGACATGTGCATCTGCAATGCCTGGCATGTATACAGGCGGGATTGTACCTAAATATATGTTCAAACTACAAAAAACAAGGCAATAAAGGAGTTTAGGTAGAACATTCCCCTAATGGCAAAAGGGAGGACTTTTTACCACCGGAATCCTGTCAGGTATCTAAGAGTGCAAATGTCATTGCGAGTTACCTTCATCATTATTTTGAAAACCTTGGCCTAGGCGAGAAAAATTGTTTTTACACGCTGTCAACTGTGTATCTCAAAATAAAAACAACATTGTCATGTCGTATTTGAATTGAAGAGTGTTACGAGGACTCAACAAATACATAATGTTGTCGTTTTTACCGGTTGGTCACACCAAGTTTGCATGTAACTAGGCTTTCGGACTTTAAAAAAAGGTAAGAGTAGAGAAAGCCAGTTCCCTTCAGGATGTTGCTTCAATAGTGGTAAAATCATCCGCTGTGAAACATGTCAACCAACCAATCATCGCAGGAACTGAAAATGGGGATGTCATAGTTCCAACATTACCAAATACAATCACTTTTGTTTTCAGCCATAAAAAAAGGAGAAGTATTATTACAGACTATACGTGATGGCCCCAAAACAAGTAGCGTTGTTTCTAGCGATGATCCTGTTGAGGACTTTCCGAACGTCATAAATCCGACTAGCCTAACTCAATAAAAGAAAATTATACCTTTACGAAAATATCAGGCCATTCTGCCCAAAAGCTCAGCCCCTTTGTAAAGAAGATAAGAAGATTAAATAAGATAAGAAGTCCAGAAGTAAAGAAGATTTTGAACAGCTTACTAGCGAGGTTAACAGGTTATCCGATAGTAATATGGTGATCATGGACCAACTTCAACATTTTTAGAGGGAGAACCATAGAATGAGTGCTAAGCTAGTTGATCTTGAATCTCTTGGAGAGGGAGAACCATAGAATGAGTGCTAAGCTAGTTGATCTTGAATCTCATGCACGGAGGAATAATCTAATATTTAAAGGACTAAAGTGGACAGGTGGACTATAAACAGGTAGTGAAGCAATTCTGTATAGATGTGTTTGGACGTTTTTTAACCAGTTTTTTTTCCATTAGCATGTGATGTTAGTCCCTATCTGCCTTTCAATAAATCCTGCAAAATAACAAAAAAAAGTAAAAGAGCATGAGAAAAGGCAGAAGGGAAGAAAATTTAATTAGGATATTTCAATATTGTATCTGATCAGCATGTCAACCCTGTAAAAATGGTGTTATACCGTATACAAATAAATAAATAGACGTGGTTCTAATGTGTTGGTAAATAGGGCACATCCATTAGGAAACAGTAAGAACACATTAATTGCCCATTTTTACGACGATTACGATTACATGTATATAATCTCCAACACTAGTAGGTTAAAGGGTACAGGGTTTGTTGTCCACCATGATTACCCGCTGGAAATCCTAAAAAAACGAGCTCTCTTGATCGCGATTAGGTCCGAGATTGAAAGAGTTGTGGGTGGTAAACGATGTATGCCTATTAATTTTGACAGTCTGATTGTGAACGATTGCCGTTTCTCTTGGAGGGACCTCCGTCCCTCTGGGCAGGGAGACAAAATAGTGTTGAGAAACTATTAACAAAACATTGTTAAACAATAAAACATTTAAAAATTAAACTAAAGGCATCTGGATCGTACAAAATAAAGGTATGTATTATTTTAAGCAATTATTGACTAAAGTCAAAATATTATAATTAGTTCTTTAAATATTTTTGGGAAACTTTCATTTTAGACGGAAAGTAAAGATTATTTCATTACTTTATTTCACCCTTGTAAAATTGTTACTTGCCGAAAAGGGCCGAAGTAAACCGTAACTCGTGCCTTGAATGTTATAATTTTGAGCCTTGAAAACCTCAAAAAGTTCTTGAATTTTGGATTAGAGTATCACTGGATCACCCTGTCTCCGTTGTGCTCTTGATGATGGGTTGGATTTTTTCTCTTTTTTAATCTTTTTGACCATGATATCGTTACTCATACCAATAAACTCGTTTGTTTGTAACCATTTTTCCAGCAATTAACTTTACTGTGTTCAATTATTTATCATAGTTGTTACTGCTCTTGATTGGTTTCTTTCTTTTCGTCTTTTTGATCATGATATTGTTACTCGTACTGTATTGATAACCTTACTCGTATTGTATTGATACTGGTGCTCGACTATATTGGTACTCATTTGTCTGTATCCATTTATAAATTAATTTAAATACCTGCTTCTTGTAATCTAATAGTCGCAATTAATGTAACGCAACTAGTTTTGACTTCATGAAGAAGTCATCTTCAAGCGTCCAGTGGATGTCAAAATAATCGCTTCATCCGAAGGTCGTCGATCCACACATGGTACATTCACACACAAACACGCACACGAACACGGTCATAGTTAAATAGTCATAGTTAAATAAAAAGGTACATTTACAAGTAGAATAAGGCGAATAAGGATGATGCGTCACGACCGGTTGAATGTGGCTGCCCAAAAACAATTTTCATTCTAGGTTTTAAAAATATGTGTTCCTGAACAAATGTTTTCATGAAAAACTTAGGCTTATTGAAAAGTTTTTAAACTTCATTCAAGAAAGAGGTTAAAAGAGTTTCAGTTTTAACCTTATTTGTAGCGAATTTCCCCTACTAGGAAGAAGCTTTTACAGTAGGCGGCCCAGGACTATTGTAACTTTTTATTGTTGGCCCCCAAGCCGAAAATACAATTTGTTCAAATTAATACCAAACTTGTTCTCGCAACATTGAATTTAGATTAAACCAGCATTTGAAACATGGCTCTATGTCCATTGTATTGTGATATTGGTAGGATGTCAAGTACAGGACGTTGTCTCCATGTTATTCTTCTAGGAAAAACAAAATTCGATATCTTAATTATATCTTAAAGTATCATTTTGAAACTTGGTAAATGGCTTCATATAGTTAAGACCTATTGCATTATAGCCTAAAACCTCCCATTTTTATAGAGCTCTGTGCAAGCTCTCATAAAAAATGATCCGAATCAAGTTATTGTCTACAAGCCCTTTGGTCAAAAAACGGCAATAGGCCCAAAAGAAATTGAAAATTTGCCAAAATTCGGATGAATTGTTTATGTTGGGGATTCAATCAAAAGACCAACGAGATCTTGTGAAAAAGGTATATAGCACAATTATCGTCGTAGATGAAACACACAATACAAATCAGTACAAATACAACCTGTTAACTTGTCTGGTGAAAGATCAAAATAACACTGGATTTCCAGTTGCTCACCTCATCACCAGTAAATCAGACGCTGATACATTACAATATTTTTTTCAAGACAATAAAGGAAATATGCCAAACTGTCCATGCCAATTGCATAATAACAGATTACGATGATGCACTTATTAACTTTAGAATGAGATTTGAAAAGCAAACTCACCACATTTTGTGCAAATGGCACTTGGATACAATTTGAGGGGAAAATATTAAGAAAATGTACCCCATAGGGTTGCAGGACGAAATTTATGTATTAATAAAGTTACTCTCTGACACTAATAATGTCGAAGAGTTTGAAAATTCACCAATGTTTTCAAACATCTTTATGAAAAAAAGGCACCAACATTTTACTCATACATTGAAAGCTGTTACCTTCAGAGCAGAGAAATAATTGAATGGGTCACGTGATTTAGGAGGTTCTGTCATGGAAATATCAACACCACATGTGGAGTCCTTTCACAACCACTGAAAACATCTGTTTTAAATAAGAAACCCAGTAGAAGGCTAGACGACTTACTAAGAATTTTGTTTGAAATGGAAAATTACGATTTTCGGGAAAGAAAAATGATAATCTCTTAGGTTTCAACAAAACCAGGGTGTATGATGAAAGACACAGAAAAGGAATTCAGATACCTGATTCAAACCTGAGAATTAGTGGACTGTGGTTAGCTCTACCAAGCCATCAAATAGTCAATACTGTGTCAAAAAATTGCCTGTCATTGTAATAGAGACATGTGCTTTTTTAAATGTGGCAACATGCCTTGTAAATATCTTTGTAGTCATTTATACCAATATTCTTGTCAAGACCTTCATCAACTTTGCAAGCAAATTCATTAAATCCACTCACTAGTAATGAGAGAGGTGCCTAAACTCTGTGTTTGAGAGGTTGTCAGAGTCCACTTCACAAGGTCCTCTCAATGTAAAAGAGAGTAGGTTTTGGGAGAGGATGAGATTTTGATTTCCTCCTCTCAGATAACTCAGCTCATACCTTTGGCAGCAAATCCAAGTTTACCTCCAGTACAGCCAACCATTGGAAGCATACAATTGTCTATTACTTACAGCACATTTGTCTTTTATTGTGAGAGGCAAAACAGATATGTCTGCTCCAGAATCCACGAGAAACTTACGACCACAGGGTAAGTTAGTTACAAATAAGCGGCGAGATTGAAAGCCCCTGTCATCCTGAGCCGCATTTAATGACGGGGCAGGAAGTTTTCCTGTCCCAATGAGCATTAAAATGGTTTGAAACGAGTTTTAAATAGTTTTAAAACAATGTTGATACAAGTTTAAAAGATAACACCTTGCGTTTATAATAATTTATCACTACCCAATTGGTTGAATGTGTTTACAAAATTTATTATTGGTAGTGCTTGTAATTTGGACTAATAAAATTTTGTTCAGGTTTGTACCTTTACTTACTGCTAAGTTAAGCCTAGAGTAAATATACTTATAGAAAGACAAATAAATGATTAAGCTAAAGGATTTCTTTACAATACCAATTTAATGAACTAGGAATAAGATATTACAATGATGAATGGGGTTTGATATTTAAATGAACAGATAAGTTAAGTTACAGGGTCGCCATCTTTGGTTTAGCCTTGCTCAGTAAAAACAGAACAATAAGTTTACAATAAGATATTTTAAGTTTAATTACATAAATCTCAGGGAGGGGAACTCGGCTGGCTAAAAAGATCTTCAAATATTTTAATTTGTAAAATAAAATATGTTAATTACTATGAACAATTGGATAATTAATTAATATTGCCCTTAGGCTTGGTTAGTTAAGTTAAATAGTCCAACAATGAATAGGCCTAGAATGTGAAAAAGTTGAATTTAGTTTTCTTGTTCAAATTGTTCTTCTGGAAATATTCTTGATGAAAATAAAGTAGTTTTTGAATTCAAATAATTAGGTTTGATCAGAAAGTAAATAAAATAGGTCTGTATTAGTTGAATTTCTTGAAGTTAGGATAAGCCTTATACAAAATGGAGAGTTCTCACCAGATCTTCAGTAACAGTGTCCAATTAATATAAATCTTGAGATGGCAGTACAAATTTGAAAAAATAAAAAAAAATTTATATATAAAAGCTAAACGGTTCTTCTGTTGTTAAGTTAATGTTAAGTTAAATAATTTTAATCACTTTGACTTTAAATGTTAGGGATTATACTCTCACTGAATTTAAGTTAAGGTGTTGAAGCTGCCATGTCCCAATAGAGAAGGAGGAAATTTTTAATTTCACACAGGATGATCAGAAATCATTGTTGAAGCCAGCTGTCTTCTTTCTTCATCACTTACACATGCACTAATAATCAGGCTTTTGGATATTAATTTAATGTTGGGGTTTTAGAAATAAGTTATACTATATTAATAACTTTGGATAAAAGTGTTATTGCAAATATGGACTTAATTACAGGTTACAGGTTTTTATTATCAATAATATTCGTTAAATATATATATAATATTTTAAAATGTGATGATGGTTTCTGAGGGGTGATTAAAGGATAATATAATGCAAATTTACTATACTATGAATTTTCTGATAATTTATTTAAAAAATAGGCTATATGGCGAATTTTGGTACAATAAATGAAGTAGAATTACATAACTAAAATGAATGAAGTGAATGGGCTATATATGACATGTAACATTGCAATTATCCCCTCAGAATTTTTTATCTGAGAATTCAAGGAAACATTTTTCGATAAAATGTGAAATGTTATGATGATACAGAGGTATGAAATAAAACATCTTAAAGATAGAATGATAAACATTAAATGATTGATTATCTTGGAAGTTGACTTATATTTATAGGGAAAAACAAGTTTTTAAAAGAAAACAAAACATAATAACATTTGCAAATTAAAACAAAACAAAAGATAATTACATTGTAGTCAATTGGGGAGTAAGGGTAATAGGGTTTTGAGCATAGAAAATAACATTTGTATCTTCTTGGGGATTTGGAGAATATCATTAATATGGGATGGATGGGGTACGCACTCGCGATTAGTGTCCGATATCACAGTTTATAAGGGGATTCTTGGTTACGCACTCGCGATTAGTGTCCGATATCACAGTTTATAAGGGGATTCTTGGTTACGCACTAGCGATTAGTGTCCGATATCACAGTTTATAAGGGGATTCTTGGTTACGCACTCGTGATTAGTGTCCGATATCACAGTTTATAAGGGGATTCTTGGTTACGCACTCGCGATTATTGTCTATTCTGCAGGCTCGGTAACTGTGTCTTCTACCGGTCCTTGTTCTGCGAGTTCTTGATGTGTCGATTCTATATATTTCTTTAGGTGTGAAATATGATATAGTCCATAAATATTTCTTCTTTCGAGATCACTAACGTGGAACGTGGATGATCCGAGTATGTCGCTTAACAGGTCCTTCACATATTTCAAATAGTTTTGATGTTTCTCCATCTATTGCTTTTGATAAATGATGGCTTTTCACTAAGACCTTGTCATTTAGTTGTAGTGTGGATATTTTATGTGATGCATTTAATTTTGCTGCCCTCTTCTGACGTATATTGTTGATGCGGTTAGATGCTATAAGCAGCTTTCGTTCTAATGGAATAGGAGCATTTAGTGGAAGTGGACAGCACTTCTCCCAAAATCGAATATCTCTCTTACCGGTCTGCAGTTCATTTAGTGAGAATCCCGTAGTTTCATGTCAAATTTCATTTAAAAATGTGTTTAAGACAGGAATGAATTTTGCCCAAGATTTATTTTTTTTTGAACAATATGTCCTTAAGCAACGCTTAACTTCTCTGATAGGTCGTTCAGCTAGGTTGTAACAGGGATGGTATACAGGATTGAATACTAGAGGAATGTTGTTGGCTTCCATTTTCTCTATCCACTTTAAGGGTCGTTCTCACAAAGAGATAGAATTTAAGTCCATGAGGTGAAACAACTATAAATATAAGTTATGTTAAACAGAAATACATAAAATCCTATGTGTTTTATTTACCTTTAAGCACCCAGTTTATTATGATTAAATGTTTCTGATTAAACAAAAAAAAAAATCATTTCATACCCGTTTTGTCAATTCGGTCACTGTCCTCACCTAGAAACCTAGAGTTGTATGTCCACATTAAAAACAACCAAAAACCCCTATAATAATATTAGAGATGGAAATATTTACCTCAAAACCTGTACTACACAATAAATAACAGTAATGTAGCTTTATAAAAGGTAAAAATAGTTTTTTTAAGTATTTCGGTTGGTCCATCAAGTACTTAGTGGCAGGCAACGAAATTTTAAAACTCCCGCCAAACGTATTTTGACTGGCTTCGAGCATATCGATTCCCGCCATTTTGGGTAGTGAAGATCTGCCAGTATTTCTGTCGTTTAATTCCTTGATGTGAAGTGCGTGATTTCCAAGAAAATACCAATCTTACAGGTAAGATACCTATAGTACCTTAATTTTAAGTCGATTCGGTCACTCAAATTGTACACAGACAATATTAAAATGTCATGACTATTTTTGTATTCAGGATACAAGTTGGAAACCTCAATCCTAACCTAAAATTGTGATCGCTACAACTGGTCAAATACGCGGCGTAAACAACGTTGAAGTTAAAATCGTCAATTCTGTCACGGTCAATTCTGTCACGTGACCGAATATGATTAGCGTGACCTAATTGATGAATTTTCGGTCACACACCCAGGAATGAATGTGAGCTTTTAAAACCAATTTCTGTGCACATAAAATGCATTTTTAGCATTGCTAATTATGGAATAAATCCAATATAGTAAAAACGTTCATTTTAGAATTTGGAATAATGATTTAAATGTTTAAATTGAATAGCTCAAAGGCAAAGGAATTGCAAGCCATTTTTGAACCATCCAATATTTCAAATTAGATAAGTTTTTAGGAAATAATTCATGAAGTAACGTACTCCGCATGTCAATAGTGTTAATTGAACTGACGATGCATGCATAGGCGATGTGCTGGCCGCCAATGAGTCATTCTCTAGGGTTTGGGGGCGGGGCATTGACCTTCAACACAATAGCACCTGGCAGTTGCATTACGCACGTAGGCCCTGAGTCATTACTGATTTACCGCTAGTTAATAAAAAGTTATAATCAATTATGTTTGACATTAACTTGTGTGTGCAATTAAAAAAATATCTACAAAAACGGGGTTTTCTTTTTGTTTCAGAACTGATATTGTAAGAGTTGAGAGTATGTTGTAAAATGGGGCGTTCAAAGACATCACATCAAGCTAAACTCGAGCGTCAAAGAGCTCTTGCACGCGAACGACAACGGAGGCGGAGGCAAGCTTTGACCGAAGAGCAAATTAAACAGAAACGTGAAAAAGACCTGGAAAGGTATCACAGACTAAAAATGGAGGACAAAATAAAAACTGTTGCTGATAAAACGCCCAGAGAGCTAAGAAAACTTCGTAAATATTGGAGGGAAAGTTCTAAAAAATATCGGGCTAAAAAAAAGCAGAACTTAATGCGATCAACAATACACCACCGGTGTCTTGTGACGAAAGTTTAAACGAAGAGAGACAATCATCTCAAAAAGTGAGAGGAAGAAAGAAGATAAGAAAAGACAGAGCCAAGGTCTATAGAACAGTAAATAAACAAAATATTTACATTAAAAAACTAGAAAGGAAAGTTGAAAAATACAAGAAAAGACTCCAGAGGGAAAAGAAAAAAATGGCATTACAATCGTCACCCTCGCCTAGGAAGCAAGTTAAAAGCCTTATTGGGAACGAGAAAATCTCTCCCAAGGTGAAAAAACAATTATTTTTAGGATTTTCTCTGGAGAAACAAGTAAAAAGTCAACTAAAAGAGGCTGGCAAAAGAAGTAAAAAACAACAATTGCTCTGCAAAGCAGTTGGCAATAAGGTTTTAAAAAAGTATCGTGTGCAAAAGTATTTCACAGATCTTATACCTTACACCATGAAAACAACTATGAACACAGAGACATTTAATTATGTACGACAGAAGAGACGCTGTGTACGATTTAATATGCAAAAGACACTGACACAATTTTACCTCGATGACACTGTCAGCAAAATGTGTCCCGGTAAAAAGGACTACGTCAAAAAGGGAAGTTAAAAAAAACAACGCCGAATCCTTTTGGACACTCTTCAAAATTTATATGTACGTTTCGTTGCAGCACGACGCCAAACTGTCATTTGCATCTTTTGCCCGATCAAGCCCATTTTGGGTACCCCCCCCCCCCAAAAAAAGTCTGACAGGGACACATGTGCCTGTATTAAACATTGTAATATGGAGCACTGAATATGGAGTACAGAACTGTATCCAATATTATTTTCAATCCCTACGATATAAATCATAAGAAATGAAGTGTACCCCATTGGCATTTACTGTGGTGATAAAAAACCTGAAAATTTGCACCAGTTTTTGATAAATTTGTTAGTGAAGTTCAAGAACTAACATCTTATAGAACGAAACTCTTTGGTAGAGTAGTAAATGTATCAGTGCTTGGTTTCTGCTGTGACACACCTGCCATAAGTTTCATCATGGGTACAACATCACATACAGGCGACTTGTCATGTACAAGGTGCAAAGTTCATGGTGTTACGCTTGAAAAGAGAAGAGTGTTTTTGGAATGTGACTGTGAGGCTCGGACACATGAGGAGTTTTTACTAAGATCTGATCCAATCAACCAACCTATGCACACTCCTTTAGTTGATAAGCCAGGTTTGAGGTTTCCAAACTCATTCGTTTTGGATTACATGCACATTATTTGCCTCGGAGTTGTAAGATTTTTATTAAACACTTGGAGAACAGGTCCATTACCTTTGCGCATATCAAAACGTCAGCGAGATATGGTATCAGATGATTTGAGACTATGTTCCTTGTGAATTTGCTCGTAAACCGAGAGATTTATCCCAGTTAAGCATTGGAAGCTACTGAATTTTTTTTTTTACTTTACCTAGGTCGCGTTATTTTGAAGGACATATTGGATACAGACAGATATCACCATTTTATTTCACTACATGTTGCTGTGACAATATATTATACAACACACCTTATACAATATACACAGCGCTTTAGAGGAATTTTCTGGTTTCGTTAATCATACAAGTTTATTACTTCCAATTATTTAGGGGCCTAATCTATGATAACCCTCTAAAAATAATGGCCTCCGCATAGTACCCCAAAAACCATAATTTTTTTCAAAATTTCCATAACGTTTTTGGGTTTATTACTTTGTAGGCTATAATTTGAATTTAAATAATTGTTTTTATGCCACACTACACAGTTTTAACAATCTTCCCACTGTCGAGGACTTAAACCCCCTGTTTAAGTCGAGGAAAAAGAACTTGTAAGTATATCAGCTATTTTAAACCCCAAATAATATTTACTCTGTTTTAGCAAATTTCCCATATAGGGAATAACCTATTACCGTAGGTCTCGTGATAATACCTGGATCTGGGGCCGATTTAATTTTTTGTTTTGTTGTCCCCAGAGACAAAAAACACCCTCTGTTCAAATTCATATACTGTACAGTATGTTTGAAGAGTTTTGGAACGGTGTAATGTAGTTTTTACCATGATAGATAAAGTTATCTTTGAACAGTTTTTTTTTTTTTTCATGGTTGCCCGTTTAAGTTTGGGTTTGTGGCTATGTGCCTTACTTACTAAAACCTTTCAATTTAATACCATACTTAAACTGTACTTATATTTAAGAGTTTTGTCTGACTCCTCGTCCCTTAAGGGACAAAAAAGGTTAATAGCTTAAAAGAGTAGACGTTTGTGGTTATCATTGATATACCAACTCTCATTACTTGATCTTGTAAAAAATATAGTACACGGAGGTTCTTTTCAATTACACTGTATATTATGTTATGTTTATTTATTTTTAACTCATATTTAATTAAATATACGTGTGCGTTATTGTGATAACTCAAGCAAAATCATTTGGAAATTTGGTACAATTGTGTAAACCTACATTTATTCCAATGAGTTTGCGAACCAGCATGATCTGACCTTGGAAATGGGTTATGGGGTAAAAATTTGTTTTTCTCTTTTTCAACCTTAAAAACATAAAACTTTGCAATTTATTATGAAAACATTATTTAGAGCTCAAAAAAGCAAAAAATTTAGTATATTGAAGCGTTGTTATGCGCCTAATAGTTGCACAGAAAAAAAATGTAATTGAAATTTTAAATTAACAATGTTATTCTTATGGAAAATAAGTAAACTTGTTGTAGTTTGCTTGTTTATGAACATATTTTGATCAAATTTGAAAAAATCATTGATTTTATACAACACTACTTAACATTTTACCTGAAAACCCCTTTTTGACTCTCCCTGTCACAACAAACCTAAGTACTCGTTAACTAATGGGAATAAAAATTAAATAAATTAAACGAAAATAAAAGTGATATGTTTATTTAATGAAATATATTACTGTAAATCCAATCAGACATATGCAAAGTCGCTTAGTCTGCATGTTTGCTGCGGTTGGGGTATTAATAATATATTAATATTAAATGGAATATTATACTTCAAAATTACAGTTGTTGAGGTTGAGGTGTCTTATCCGGACGCCTTTTAACCGGTCATCGGTTTAACCGGACTACACTCCCCTGAAATGACATCTCTTTAACCGGACAATTTTTACCAGCGCATTGGTTTAACTGGGCTAAATCGGTAGGAAGTGGGCGGTACTGAAACGACTGTTCTCGTGGGAAAGATTTGAGACCAGTGATCACATGTCCAAATACAATGCTCTCCTAAATTTAAGTCGAATAACACCGTAAACGGTCCTTTTTAACGAGTTTTAAGGGACGTTTGTTTAAAAGGAAAAACCGTTATCCGGACTGGCTTTGGTCCCGAGGAGTCAAGATAAGAGGGAGTCTACTGTATACATTCTAGGGATTTTCAGGGTATTGTTGATTCTAACAGGTAATATGACCTGCAAATAATATTAGTATACTCTGAGAGCATTCACTGCTCAGTAATTTTTCAAAATCATCAATTAATAATTTATTTTTATCATTAGGTAGTGTAATGTAGTATACTGCACATTAATACAATATATTCATGATATAAATATGAAAAATAATTAAAATATACGTTTTTTGCACAATAATCTTTAATGTATCATACTTAATGTATCATATCTAAAAACTCCTTTTCAACATTGATTAATATATAGAAAATATTAACATTTAATTTTATTTATGTAGTTATTTGATTGATCACTTATTAAAATAAATATATTTTTAAGGGTGATATGTATCACTGCATCATAAGTTTTTGCAATTTTATTGAAGTGTTAATGAATACTTCAATAAAATTGCAAAAGTTTTCGTGTTAGATTAAATAACATGAATACACCTACTGTATTATTGTGTTGGGTCACAGACTGCCAGTTTACAGATTAGTGTATCCAGTTAAATGTATTTTGCCTCATTGAAATACATTTTCAGACCTTCTCCTGTATTGTACAATGCAAAACTGTGCTAATCGAAGCAATCGACCTCTCCAAATACTCAGATTTCCAGAAATGTAAGTACACCGATGGGTTCGTTTACTTGTGTCAGAGCCAAAATATGTTTAAACATTTTATATGATGCCAAACTAAAGTGGTAAAGTGGCACTTTTTATCCGAGAAATTATATCGTCTGTCAGAATAAATAGCTTATTTTAAATTCAATTCAACTATAAAGTTTTACATTAAACAATTTTTTTTTTTTTCAAAAACTTAAGTCTTATAGTAAAAATTTATTGTATTTCAGGTCTGGAGTAGAACAGCATTCCGAAGATTTAGAAAATAATGGAGTGGATAAAAAGTTTGTTTTTTGTTTACTTTCATTTGTAGATTTGATTTAAATAAATTGTTCCTGTATAATATTTACACCAGCCTAAGTATTTTTTATTTCTAACCTAATACGGCAAAAAAAGCATATCATTCAAGTGCCTTCCCAGCAGACTCCATGAAATAAAGATGAAATATGCTAAGGCTAACACTTCATCACTATTAACTTCTACAAAACAATGAAATGTAGGCCTACTATATTTGCTGGCCATAAGGTAATGTAAACAAATACATTACTGTGTCAACAGTTTTTGTTAGTAAAATTTTTAAATAAAAAAAACTTGTATCAATATAAGTTAAAAGTGTTGCCTACTCTATTAAAACTATTTTTAAAATATATCAAACTTATATCAATATAAGTTGACACTGTTATAAATCTAGTTTGCAATTATATTAAAACTATTATTAAAAACTAGTTTAAAACTTATTATGAAATTAGTATACAACTTCTTTTAAAACAAGTTTTTAACTTTTTTTAATGTAATTTTATAACTTTTATCAAAACTGGTTTACAACTTATTTTACAAGTTACAAATTAACTTAGATCTACACCTTAACTTACACAAATTAAACTTGTTACAAGTTACAAGTTTCTAACAATTTTAAACTTGTATCAATACGAAACTGATGCCAACTTTCGTCGTATTAAAGTCAGTTTTAATGTGAGTTGTAAACTAGTTTTAAAATAATTTTTAGACAATTTTTTTGCTGATTGGGGTTGTGCATTATTTTTTGGTGTGAACAAACAAGGTTCACATACATACATTTTTTAGCATTTTTACCAAATTTGATATGATTCCAGCAAATTTCACCTTGATAATTTCTCTCTTTAGGATAGTATTTGTTCTTATGTTTGGCCGGAAAGTTTCGTTTACTTAAATTAAGAAGTCCATCAATAGACTGAGTTAGTTCGCAGACTTTTTTTTCTAAGTTGGCAATCCGATCACTAGATTGCACTACATCTCCTTGAGCACAAACATAGTTGTCAGCACAAACAGCTGATAGTTCAGCTATTTGGTCACCTAATTTAGCAAGTCATCAAGATAATTGGTTTAAGAAGCAGCTAGAGCAGTACGAATGTGACTAGGTAGACGTGGTAGAAAAATAACTTTCAAAAACTGTCAGGTACCTGTGTGCCTGCTAAGGTTCTCATTTCACGAAGAAGAGTGGTCGGCTTCTTATCTCCGAGAAAAACTTCTGTTGTCAGTTGTTTTAATTTGGCATTTTCTGAAATTTCATATTCTGGGCAGAGCCTTTCCTTTAAGTCAGATTAGGGAGTTTGAGACAAAGGTTTGGTAATAAAATCTGAAAGGTGACTTGCAACTTCATTGTCCAGTGAGCTCATTACACAATTGTATTTAGTTTTTTCCTTTGAAATTCCATGAAGAGAAAACTGACATTCAATTTGATGAAACCAAAGTAAAACATTTTTTTTCCAAAATGGTGCAATTTTTAATTGAATTGGTGAGATTTGTGAAGCCTCTGGTTTACCAGGAGTTGGAGGAGATTCTCGATTATTCATTATGGTCTTATTGAATTAATGGCAATAATAAGTATAATAAGGGGTCGCCAAATGTGACGGTGCAATTGCCTAATTGAAATAGGCCTATTGGCCTAATTGTAAAAAATAAGTCTTTCAAAATTTGTACACTGATGATCAGTTAAAAAAACTATTATAAAACACGCAAATTATCATTCAGTTTATTTAATACTATGAAATTATTTATTATTTTGTTATTTTGACGTTATTTGTTCTAAAATAGTAGTTGAAGGCAAATTTTGTAAATGTTAAACAATAAATTAATTGGCAATAGCCTTACATGACAAAATCATAGCTTAGATTTTTAGTTTTTATTTATTCCGTATTACAAATGAAAATTACTATAAATTTTATACTAATTAAATGTCACCGATTGTGCAATAGTACTAGTAGAGACGATTTCTGTAACGGGAAATCAGTTGTACGTTAGGCCAAACTCGATTGATGTGCCTAGTAAAATACCAGGTCACGTGACCACGAGCGAGGTTAATAAAATTAAAGAAATTTTAGGAATGCCAGAATATGTACCGTTCGAGGAATTGTGCAAATCAGTTGCAAATTTAACACGACGATCGACTACTTACGATACTAACGAGCCAACACAGCCAATGCGAGGCACGGGCGGATTAACTTACAGCTCGTTGCCTATTATGAGTACGCAAACAGTTACGTCAAATATGCCTACTCTTAGCAAAATGCGACATTTGCCGGACGAATATAATACTACGCCATCAGTTTGTAGTATTGTTAGAAAATGGAATGTGAAGTTTGACGGACATAAAGATCCCATATCATTCCTCGAACGACTTGACGAGTTAATCGAAGCATACGGGATTAACGATGACGAGATACTTAAAGCACTTCCCGAATTGCTTACCGGTACTGCACTTTTGTGGTACAGAAATGGGAAAGATTTCTGGCCAACATTCGCGACGTTTAGAGATAGTTTCGCGCTACAATTTCTGCCACAGGGTTATCAGCGAAACCTTGATGAAGAGATAAGGCGGCGAACACAGGGCGAAAAGGAGCCTTTTAGGGACTTTGTAGTTGCGATAACGACGTTAATAAGAAGGAAAGGTGGGCTATCGTTACAACAAAAGCTTGACATTATTTTTACCAATATGCGACCGGATTACAAGTTAACGATGAGGAGAGGAGAAATATTCTCTCTCGAGGAGATGATTTCACAGGCGACGCATGTTGAGAGTTATATGCGCGACAAAGCGTTATATCGCCCGCCGCCGCCGCCGTCAATGGCCCTGGTACCGGAAACCGCATATCAACCACGAAAACAACCGGAAAAGCATTTTTTCCAATGCGTCGTTAACGTACCGGAATCACATAAAGACGAACATAGAGACTACGGAAAACATAATGAGGGAATCAAATCAGTCAACCAAGTACACAATAAAACTTATTTTCAGAGAGACGGCTCTAACCAGCGGTGGAATAATCGCACGGTTTATCAGGGCAGGGATAACTACAATACACGTAGGCCGAATGCCGCGCATACCGCAAATATCGCGAGTATAGGAGAATGTAGGCAGGTGAAACAAACTGCACGACGACCGATCACATGCTGGAATTGCGATAAAATAGGGCATTTATACCGAGATTGCCGATGCCCAAAAGTTTTAAAATGTTTTAACTGTAAAACTGTTGGTATTAAAACAGTCAATTGTAGGTGCAATCTGGGAAACGAAACTCGGACTCTGGTGGTAGGAGCTCATACCCAGGTTACACAAAAACCCTCTAGTTGGAACGATTGGTTGGAGCGTATTAAAATATTTCCGATGGGTTTTGGGTCAGTCAAAGATCCCACGGACAATCGGCCGTACGTTGCGATTTCTATTTATGGGAAAAACTATTTGGCTCTTTTGGATTCTGGGGCAGCTGTGAGCCTGATTAGTTCCAAAGTGGCGAAACACTTGGTAAGTTGTGAAATTAGGCCTAAGCCAGTTTCTATTGAGACTCGATTTGCGGACGGTACTACTGCTAAACAAACTGAGCTTTTCGAGTTTGAGGCTACGATTGACGATAGGAAAAACGTTTTAAATGCAGTCCATCTACCTTCGCTGACTAGCGATGCTGTTTTGGGAGTAGATACGCTACATAAACTAGGCTTGATCACGTACAACGTTAAAACTTGTCATTTGAAACAAGATGACGAATTTGAAGTCACGAATCGTAAAGAGACTGATAACAGAGTTGCCGATGTTTTGTCACAAAACCCCGTTAAGCAGCCACCGGCTGAAGATGTACGAGTCACAATCTGTCCCGTAGTCGCGCATTTCAAGCCTTCGCTACAAACCTCAAAGGTTAACGAGCAACCAAACCCAGATCGTGGGTATCATACTTCGTTTGGGAAAGTAAGCAAATGTCCGTCCTCATACGACAAATATACTTCGGAATTAGGAGAGCCAGAGCGTGAGGTAAAACATGCAAAACGGATACGGCGTTGTACGAAATTGTACGATGACACCCAAAAGAACCTCCGAACTGCCTTAAATAGACAGGCTAACCTACGGAGGAGCGATGTGCGGTACAATGTTGTTCGGTCCGTTCTAAAGCGAACTCACGTGCTCTCGTCGAAAACCGAAGCTATTGCGAGTCGATTGGTGCCGAAATATGAAGGGCCCTGTTATTGTCATAGGTCAGTACAAAGTAAACCCCTCGAATGGAAATAGAAACAAGTATTTCGAGTTAAGGGTCTTAGGCCTTTTCTCGGACGGCATGACGATTTGATGTTGAAAAAGCGTCTTTAACATCACAAGAATATTGTTTTATTTTGTACGAGAGTTTTCATTTCAGTTACGTGAGATGATGGCACCCATTGTTGATTTCTCTGAAGTGAGAGAATTTTTTTTCATGCATTTTTTTCTCACCCCGAACTAAAGAGGGGGTGTAACGGTTATAATATTACGAGATCAGAAAACGAGCGTTCGTACGAATTCAAATGGCCCGCGCAGAGTCATTAGTTCACCGAGCGGCCACGCACTGCGCTAGCGTCGCGACTCCTATAAAAGCCGCTCAGGACACGGACCAGTCGGACTTGAGTGCTGGGCGAATAGCTAGCAACATCTCCCTGGTAGGGCGAGGGCGGAATAGCCCGGTAATAACCAGTGGTGGAATAACCCTGGAAACGTCGAATACTAGGTGTTAGGCCGAGGGCGGAATAGCTCTCGGATCCGCGCATATACATCGCGAAACCGTAGGTCGAGGGCGGAATAGCCCGGTAATTAGCCAGTGGTGAAATAACTCTGGTATCGTCGAATAGTAGGTGTTAGGCCAGGGCGAAATAGCTCGTGGACCCGCGACAATCGAATCGGTTAATCGTAAGTATAGTTGGTTTTTTAATTCCAAAAGTGAAACACGGTATATCCATTAAGTAGAGGTTTTATTTTATTTTCGAAGTTAAGATTTTAGTTAATTACGACCAGTGTTTCACTCACGGAATTAACGCCAAATTACTAATTTGTTTAAATTAAGGCCTAACCCGGGCAGTGATGAATGTGTCATTTACTGAAAGCTGATGCTTTAACGACCACATCTGAGCCCATATTTTAAAACTAAATACTATTATCATTACCACTAACCCTGGACTAACTCAATTAGATTAGCTATCCGAGGCCGACAGTACAATTTTGTCCTAGGACGAAATTGCACCGTCACAGGCTATTAGAACATCTTTTCTCTAATCAACTCTTGACAGAGAGACAACATGGTTTCGTCAAGGGAAAATCCACAACCACGGCACTTATTGACTTCGTAGAGTCCGTCATTGATGATATAGACAGTGGTAACAACGTTGTCGGCATTTTTGTTGACATGAGTAAGGCGTTTGACTGCCTGAGCCATGACTTGATCATCTCAAAGCTTAGCTCCTTGGGAGTATGTGGAACGGCTCTTGGTTGGTTTACTCAGTATCTGAAGGGTCGAACGCAGCTAGTCGAACTCAGCCACTCCAGGAATAGGACTATCACCACCGTTAGATCTGAAGTACGCCCAGTGTCCAGAGGAGTTCCACAGGGGTCCGTCCTGGGACCGGTACTTTATATCTTATCGACGA
This sequence comes from Macrosteles quadrilineatus, assembly GCF_028750875.1. Taxonomy (NCBI): domain Eukaryota; kingdom Metazoa; phylum Arthropoda; class Insecta; order Hemiptera; family Cicadellidae; genus Macrosteles; species Macrosteles quadrilineatus. Next base: position 109,551,642 of record NW_026542595.1, read on the forward strand.
ACGACCTTCCAGATACCACCGAACCCTTCAGTAAAGCTATAATGTATGCGTATGACACTGTCTTGCTTTCTTCAAACTCACCCATCAACAACGTAGAAGTCAATGCCTACATTGGTTTGAGCCTAGCTGCGGAGTACTGCGACAATCATGACCTTGTTTTCAACGCCTCAAAAACCAAGCTAGTTTCATTTAGCAACAGGAAAAGTTTCGTCTGCTGTATTCCCGACATTGACTCTGTTAGCTCTGTAAGACATCTAGGAGTCATCATTGACGAACATCTCGCTTGGGACGAACACATTGAAGCACTCTGCCATAAGCTAATCACCGCAATTTTCGCACTGAGAAGAACAATGGCTGTGAGCACAGAAGAGGCGGCACTAACAGCATACTATGCCCTTCTTGAGAGTATTCTCTGTTATGGCATTGTGGTGTGGGGTGGATCGTCGGCACAGAACCTTAACAGAGTTCTAATCATGCAAAAGAGGGCTGTTCGAACCCTGACTGGCATTGAGACAACAGATAGTTGCAGACCAGAGTTTAGGAGGTTAAAAATCCTGACCGTAGTCAACCTCTTCATACTACGGACTCTTACCATTGTCGACTCTTCCAGGACCTGTCGTCATCAGGAGGTGCACTTATACAACACAAGACGAAGAAATGATTACAACCTTCCTGCTCACAACACAAGGCTCTATGAAGAGCCCTCATACATGCGTGCCAAGTTTTTTAACGTCCTTCCCGTCCACTTGAAGTCTCTTCAACCCAGAAAACTGAAGAAAGAACTAAAGTGCTGGCTGTTACATAGACCATTTTATAGTCTGAATGAGTATTTGTCTTGGCAAGAACTTGAATAAATCATCACTGCAAGAACTCTGATCAGCTATTTTTTATTCTTAAAAAATAACAATTTGTATTGACTTTTATATAGCAACTGCACAATTCTGTATTGACGCCCTTTCAATCTTAAAGATTGTAAATAAAGTATTCTTGTATCTTGTATCTTGTACTTACCATGAGATCTCTTGCGTGGTAAGGCCTGCGCAGTGGATGACGATGGTGTATAGTAGTAATACTAATGGTCTACCTATTAACAAAAATGTCCCACTTATGGATTAAATTATAATAAAAGAAAAAGGCGCTTTACAATAATCTTATGGAACATAGAATGTTGTTTCATCTAACGGAATATTATAGATGAACCAACTTCTTTCAAAAATGAGTCCAATGTTCTATTTTTAAATCGATATTCCTGACACAAGATCTTCATCTTCTCCTGGTTCTTTACAAGATTTTTTTTCTTTCTTGTCTCCTCCACATCATTCTCAAGAAGTAAAGCTCTTTCAGACGAATCGTCCTTTTGAAATGCTTCAATTACGGTCCAAATTGAAGGGTTCAAATGTCCAACAAGTGTATTGAATTTGTTGTTCCATGCTTCGCACAAGTTATTTGTGCGATGTGCGTCTTGAAGAGTTGATTGTTGGACGTTCCATGTCTTCGGAGGGAAAAAAGGAGTGTAACCGAATCCAACTCCATTGACCAAAAGGGTGAAGCCCTTGGAAGCGCAAAATCAATGGTGGGATTCCGGCACAATATTGCTGAGGTGGAGGACCAACAATAACAACACAAGAGCTGGCTGGACACAAATATAAATTTATTCATTCTAATATATATATATATATATAAACGCAACAATGATACTTAAATAACAATAATAAATAACACATTGCCCTAGCCAAGATAATAATTAAGTTAAAGCTTTTAAAACATTTAAAAATTTCTTTAGTAAAAATACAATTTAATTTAAAAATGAAAATCGAGTTAAGTGACATTAGGCGTAAGTGACATTTTGCAAAAGCATTTAGTATACTAACTCAAACAAATTTAAAACAAATTAGCTTAGGTGGCCACCTTATAAAAATCATTTAAAACAATTAATTTAATGCCTTTAGTCCTAGGCCTACATTAAATAATTTTTACATTTGAACGAACATGAAAAACATTTACACATATCAACAAATGTGGTCGCCTCGCAAAAATATATTCCAAGCGGTTAAAATTAACCGTCAAGGGCAAAAAAAAGGGTTTTACCCTCAATCAAGGGGTGTGAAACAGAATTAAGGAATAGAATTTAAAATAGGAAAAAAAAATTAAGTAAGTAAATTTAGAGAGGAAAGACTAATTAGTTAAATTGCAGGTAAAAAGATTACAGATTTTGTTATATAAGTTAAAATAAAAGCCTATGTTGAGTGAGATTTCTTCATGATGGATGAGACTCTCCAAATGGACTGGACTGACCTGACCGTAAAACCTTGCTGGTATCCAGGTGAGTTAGCAGGAAGTAGAAGTAGGCCGAGAACATGGTGGCCGCTTCCCAGACACTGCAGCACGGTATTAGGCCGGAGTAGACATAGGCCTAGCTGCGTAGGTGTCACCATCAGTGGGTGGTGGTGCACAGTCAGTGGTGTGACGCAGTCCCATCCGCCCGGGAGAAGGCTCATCGTGGTGCAGTTGTTAGCATTCTAATGGTGGCAGGTTTCAAGTGGAGTCGCTGACCCTGATACAAAGTATAGATCACTGACCTGGCCTAATTAAGCTAACATGTCTCGGAGTCCATATATTTAGGTTGCACTAGGCCTGAATAATTCAAAGGGCGTAAAACATTCTCTTTACCTGCAGTCAGCGACCACATTTTTACAAAGTTGTTCTGTAGTCTAGCCTAATCAACATGGTTCTCTAGAGAAAGGTAACATGATCTCACATGAATAAAAGTGCATGAATGTGCTTGCTTACTATTCACAAGTTTAGGACAAACAAAATGGATATTTAAGTTATTATCTTGGCTAGGCTACTGTAATTGACCAGAGCAACAATTTAGGCTAGCAAAAGTTACTAGCACAAACAAAATTAGAACTAGCCTAGAAACTTTTGACATGATTGGGTCCAGACCAGCTCACAGTTAAACACAGAAATTACACAAAATGACTCAAAAATTACACAAAAATGACGTTAACACTTTAACTTGGTCTTTTAACCTTAAACATGAAAATTGGCTCAACTTTTAATATCACTTGTACTGACAAAGTTAACTCAACGAGGCATGCACATTGTGTTATCTAGTGGACTCGAAACTCTCAGAAAACAGTACAATAAACATCAAAATGACTCTATAAAACATTTCTGAACGATAGTGAAACAGTGAAAAATGAAACAAAATGAAATAAGCGAGGACTAGGCCTGGCGAATTCAACTTACCCGTGGTATGAAAACTCTTAGCCTAAGTACGTCATGCTGACGATGATGGAAAGGGACCTATGAAAGTAAAAACTTCAGGGTTCAGAAAAGAAAACTCTTCCGGAAGAAAACCCCGTTGTTTTGGAACAATCTCAAACCCAAAGTCTGAAAAACGGGAGCCACAAAATGTCATCCGACGAACGTCCAGCAGACGCGGCCAGTAGTACCAACCACGCAACAAATTAAACAGTGCCGTTGAGCATTGAGCACGTACACACGGCACAACCTCCCCCACGAAAACCTAACCTCCCGGGGCAACAACAGAAAACCAGGTCAACGACTCTGTCTTCTGGAAGGAAAACTCACTTCCAGGGGATGATTTTGCTGGGCCCAGCAATGGCAAAGAAACAAATTCGACACAACAGAGTAGTTCACATTCCTACACTGCAGGGTGATCAGGCCTACAGGGCAGGAACCTAACCTAACCTAACCTAAGATCTGGCTGTCCCCGAAAAGCCTTCAATTGGGAGATGTGGGCCTTTCTGAAAATGACCCCAGTGTCGGGGTGAGCAAGCCTCACGGTGACGGGAGACAAAAATTTCATGATTTTGTGTGGACCAGACCACCGATAACACAACTTCGCAGCACGCTTGTCTGCAGCACAACTGATTGGATGAGTTTGACAAAACACTAAATCACCAACCTTGAAAGGGTTTGCCTTGCGTCCTTCATTGTACCGTTTCCGCACCCTTTCCCTGCTGGCAATGAGATTTCTCTTAGCAGCGTCCCATGACTTTCGGACGTCACTAACGCCAGGAACAGGTAACAACTCCGCCACTCCCCAGAGATTTGAGAGTGGAGAAGAGGGTGGGTAACCAAGGAACAATTCGAAAGGCACGGCTTTGTGACTCTCATGCCGGGCAGAGTTGAAAGCCAACTGGAGCCACTCAAGTGACTCGTCCCAAGTGGTTTGTTTTTCTGCATGGTAGGCAATCAACGCAGCCTTCAGGTTGCGATTGAAACGCTCGGCATGAGAAGGTTGGGGATAATACGGAGATGTGGTGATATGTTCCACCCCAAGTCCGAAACAAAAACGGTGAAACTCCTTGGAGGTGAATTGAGGACCATTGTCAGTGACAAGTTGGGTGGGAACGCCAAAGTTTTGGAACAGACGGCTCTTCAAAGCCTTGACGGTGAGGCAGGTGGTCGCTTGACGGAGGGGAAACAACCAACAAAATTTTGAGAAGGCGTCAACGCAAACAAGTAGGTAGGTGTTACCTGACCTGCTACGTGGGAACGGGCCCACATAGTCGATGAAAACCTTCTCAAAGGGTCGGCTGGCGACCTCCGAGGCCAACAGTCCAAGTTTGGAGTTTTGTGCGGGCTTGCTTAGACAACAAAGCTTGCAAGCTCTCACCCTTTCAGCAATGTCTCTGTCCATTCCCTTCCAAATGAACTCCTTGCGGATTTTTGCAATGGTTTTGTGAATGCCCAGGTGCCCACCTACAGGAGAAGAATGGAAGTAGGCAAACACCATGGGAACCAAAGCACAAGGGAGAACAATGCGGGTACCGCCTCCATACCTGGGACGACAACAGAGGACTCCCTTGGAGAGGGAGTACGGGGGCTTTGGGGTGCCAGACTCGATGCCTTGCATGAGGGGACCGAGCTCGGGGTCAGAACGCTGGTGCGGAGCAATGTCTCCAAACGCCAGGGGAAACTCCAACAGCACCGCACCACAGCTGGGATTTTCTCCAGGTGTGGGAGCGTCGTGATACATCCGAGACAAGGCATCGGCGATGATGTTCTGCGTACCCCGCACATGCTGTACCTTAAATTTTAAGGCAGAAATTTTGACAACCCAACGCCCTATCTTACCAAGCTGGCGAGGGTGCGCCAGCAGCCAAGAAAGAGCCTGGTTGTCTGTCTCGAGGAGAAACTCAGCATGTTCAAGGTAACGCCGGAACTTGTCAACGCCAAACACCACCGCTAAACACTCCAGTTCATAGACAGACGAAGCTTTCTTTTCTGGAGGTGTAAGGGTGCGTGACGCAAACGCAATTGGTTGTCTGACACCATCAATTTCCTGGGAAAGCACCGCCCCAATGGCACAGGAGGAGGCATCCGTCTGTAAAACAAACGGCCGAGAGAAATCAGGCATCCGGAGCACAGGAGGCTGCATGATAGCCTCCTTGAGACGCTCAAAGGCCGACTGCTGCGCATCTCCCCATTCAAACCTTGCTCCTTTCTTTCTGAGCGCATTGAGGGGAGCAGCGATTTCAGCCACATTGGGGATGAAACGGCGATAGAAATTCACCATCCCCACAAAACGAGCGACACCCTTTGCGTCCCGAGGGGCGGGGAAATCCCGAATACCTTGTGTCCGGGCTGGATCAATGCGTATTCCTCTGGAAGAGACCATATGCCCCAAAAAGGAAATTTCATTCTGGGCAAAAGTCACCTTCTCAGGGTTTACTGTGAGTCCAGCCTGTTTGAGCCTAGTCAACACGTCCTCAATGTGACGCAAATGATCCTCAAAAGTTTCAATATACACCAACAAATCATCGAGGTAATTGAAAACAAACTTGAACTTGACATCATGGAAAATTGAGTCCAACAGACGGGTCAGTGTTTGAGCTCCTACGGCAATTCCCATAGGCACCCGCGTGAACTGATAGAGATTCCAGGGAACACAAAAACTTGTCAAATGTCTCGACTCTTTCTTGAGGGGGATTTGGTGATGGGCCTGATTGAGGTCGAACACAGTGAAAAACTTGGCCTTTCCAAACCAGTCAAAGGCAGAGTGAAGATCCGGTAAAGGCACACTGTCAATCTCAATTTTGGCATTCAACCTCCGGTAGTCAAGAACCATGCGAGACTTTCCATTTGGTTTTGGGACCAAGAAAGCCGCACTTGAGTATTGAGATCTAGAGGGTTCAATGACCCCATCCTTCAACAGATCATCAATAATGGCTCTGAGAGCTTCCATTTTTGGAGGCGCCAACTTGTAAGGTTGACTGCGCACCGGTGTGTTGTCATTGAGCCGGATCTCGTACTCCATCAAGGTGGTGTGGCCAAGTCGCGAAGTGAGAACCTCAGGGAAACGAGAACACAACTTCTGCAAGGCCTCTCTTCGATTCGGCGCCAAATGTTCAAAGGGTTCAGGCTTCTCTTTGTTTTTGGGCCCTTCTTCTAGTGATACTTCCTTGACCATAGCACGCCCATTGGGCCCTGCCAAAGGCACAAGCACGTTGCGCTTGAACTTGAAATAGCAGCACTCACGTTGCAAATCTACAATCAAACCGGTTTTCTTCAAAAAATTTGCCCCCAAAATACAATCTATCCCCAAATCCTTGGACACCAAAAATTCCCAAATCCAAGAAAATCCCTCAATTTTGAACTTGAAAGCCACAGACAACTGAACTTCCATGGGAGCATTACTTGCTGTGAGACAAGTAATAGAAACCTCCCGAGTTCTTCTGATGGCGCCAGATTCAAGCAAAATCTGATGAAAACCCGAGGAAATGAGACTCACAGCCGCCCCAGAGTCTACCAGAGCAGGGAACATGGAATCTCCAACAGTGACGAAAATGTGAGGACAAACGCTTGTGGGAGCACGGATGCCAAGAGGCGCGACACCCACTAAGACCTTGGCTAGAGGTTCGCCAGGCGGAACAGATCCCGGCAGCTGAGGTGGTGGAGAGCGGGGGTTTACCGAGGCAAACCCCCGGCATCCCCGTTTTTTGGAACGGCGGGAACTTGTTGCCGACAAAAACGGCGGATGTGACCACGTTGTCCACACCCAAAACATATGAGAACAGGACGACGGGGCACATCTCCGCTTCCCAAAGAGACCTGACCCACCAGAGCACGAGGCGTGCGCTGGTTGGCCTCCCTAGTCCCTTCCACCCTACGTTGGTCGATGAGCTGCACATTTCTGGCTGTGACAACCAGCTGGTCGAGCTCCGCAAAGGTGACAGGTTTGGAACAAAACACCAGGCGGGAACGCTCTTCCGGTGTTATCCCGTCCAGAATGACCTGAACCACCTCCTCCTCACTGAGGTCCAAACGCAACACACGACTGGCACTGCGAACCTCCGTGCAATAGGCAGCGAGGCTTTCACGAAGCCCTTGCGACCTATAAAACATCTGCATTTTGAGGTCCTCACGCATCCTCCCAGGGACAAAAGTTTGAAGCGTTTGCCTGTGAAATTCCTCAAAATTTCCCTTCTTGGACAGAACCAGATTCAACAAATCAGACAGTGGAGAACGGCAATATGGGATCAACAAACTGAGAAGCAGTGAGTCATCAACACCCGGAATTTCCCTAATTCGGAACAAGTCTGCCAAAAATTTCAACAATCTGTGGACTTCCAATCCATCAACACAAGGCAGAGCCTGCAAAAGAGGCGTCAAAGGGTTGGGAAGCTTGTTGTACGAGGCAGAGGCCAAAGAGCCAGAACACTTGGAGGTGGGCTCGTTTTGTTGAGCCGGAGCGCACGGAATGGGAGAGCAAGAAGCTGGAGCCGGACCAACTTCGGTCGAAACCTCATTGCGACTGACCGGAGTAACTTCGGTCGCCACGTTCGGTTCTTCCGAAGTGCGTTGAGTCTTAGGGCCAAGGGCCGCTAACATCTCATCCAGGTTCCCAGAAACCTGTTTGAGCCAGGCAAGGTCGTCCCCCTTGAGTGAGCCTACGGTAGCCAACAGGCCAGCGCGTCCCCTCAAATGTCCAATGCGAGAAATCGCTCGGGACCTCGCCCTACCGGTCAAGGGCTCATCTTTCAGTTCCTCGACACGACCATCCCACTCCTCAAATTTTGACCTGCACGCCTCCAACTCATCAGTGACCACTAAGGTGGGTGGCCACGATGTGACAAACTTGCTCGCTGTCAATCCTCGCAACTGTGTACGCAAAGAGCTCACATCAGTCGCAGGTTCAGCTCCCCTAGCCTTCACCTCAAACACAAGCTCGTCCTTGAGCAGAAACTCGGGAATCAAAGAGCTAGACATTCTGACACCTAACACAAAAATTGACACTTTTCAGACACAACAATGCGACAAATAACACTCACTAACTTCCTAAGACCTCTAATTCACAGACGAGAACACAACCACGGGGCCAACAATCAACATCAGCCTGCCACCAACAGGCCAAAATCAGAATCATGAGACGACCACAAAAACAAATAAATAACTAACAGACAAAGAACAAATGAACCACTATGACTAAACACAAATGCCATGTCCTCCTAGCCTCAACAAATTTCATTTGAAAAAATTACCAACTTTATTTACTGTGCAAAAAAAATTTTTTTTTTCCTACTACTTTTATCAACCTACTGCACAGTAAATTGGACCAACCACGCTCTGCTACCATTTGTAACCGAATTCCCAACTCCATTGATCAAAAGGGTGAAGCCCTTGGAAGCGCAAAATCAATGGTGGGATTCCGGCACAATATTGCTGAGGTGGAGGACCAACAATAACAACACAAGAGCTGGCTGGACACAAATATAAATTTATTCATTCTAATATATATATATATATAAACGCAACAATGATACTTAAATAACAATAATAAATAACACATTGCCCTAGCCAAGATAATAATTAAGTTAAAGCTTTTAAAACATTTAAAAATTTCTTTAGTAAAAATACAATTTAATTTAAAAATGAAAATCGAGTTAAGTGACATTAGGCGTAAGTGACATTTTGCAAAAGCATTTAGTATACTAACTCAAACAAATTTAAAACAAATTAGCTTAGGTGGCCACCTTATAAAAATCATTTAAAACAATTAATTTAATGCCTTTAGTCCTAGGCCTACATTAAATAATTTTTACATTTGAACGAACATGAAAAACATTTACACATATCAACAAATGTGGTCGCCTCGCAAAAATATATTCCAAGCGGTTAAAATTAACCGTCAAGGGCAAAAAAAAGGGTTTTACCCTCAATCAAGGGGTGTGAAACAGAATTAAGGAATAGAATTTAAAATAGGAAAAAAAAATTAAGTAAGTAAATTTAGAGAGGAAAGACTAATTAGTTAAATTGCAGGTAAAAAGATTACAGATTTTGTTATATAAGTTAAATAAAAGCCTATGTTGAGTGAGATTTCTTCATGATGGATGAGACTCTCCAAATGGACTGGACTGACCTGACCGTAAAACCTTGCTGGTATCCAGGTGAGTTAGCAGGAAGTAGAAGTAGGCCGAGAACATGGTGGCCGCTTCCCAGACACTGCAGCACGGTATTAGGCCGGAGTAGACATAGGCCTAGCTGCGTAGGTGTCACCATCAGTGGGTGGTAGTGCACAGTCAGTGGTGTGACGCAGTCCCATCCGCCCGGGAGAAGGCTCATCGTGGTGCAGTTGTTAGCATTCTAATGGTTGCAGGTTTCAAGTGGAGTCGCTGACCCTGATACAAAGTATAGATCACTGACCTGGCCTAATTAAGCTAACATGTCTCGGAGTCCATATATTTAGGTTGCACTAGGCCTGAATAATTCAAAGGGCGTAAAACATTCTCTTTACCTGCAGTCAGCGACCACATTTTTACAAAGTTGTTCTGTAGTCTAGCCTAATCAACATGGTTCTCTAGAGAAAGGTAACATGATCTCACATGAATAAAAGTGCATGAATGTGCTTGCTTACTATTCACAAGTTTAGGACAAACAAAATGGATATTTAAGTTATTATCTTGGCTAGGCTACTGTAATTGACCAGAGCAACAATTTAGGCTAGCAAAAGTTACTAGCACAAACAAAATTAGAACTAGCCTAGAAACTTTTGACATGATTGGGTCCAGACCAGCTCACAGTTAAACACAGAAATTACACAAAATGACTCAAAAATTACACAAAAATGACGTTAACACTTTAACTTGGTCTTTTAACCTTAAACATGAAAATTGGCTCAACTTTTAATATCACTTGTACTGACAAAGTTAACTCAACGAGGCATGCACATTGTGTTATCTAGTGGACTCGAAACTCTCAGAAAACAGTACAATAAACATCAAAATGACTCTATAAAACATTTCTGAACGATAGTGAAACAGTGAAAAATGAAACAAAATGAAATAAGCGAGGACTAGGCCTGGCGAATTCAACTTACCCGTGGTATGAAAACTCTTAGCCAAAGTACGTCATGCTGACGATGATGGAAAGGGACCTATGAAAGTAAAAACTTCAGGGTTCACAAAAGAAAACTCTTCCGGAAGAAAACCCCGTAGTTTTGGAACAATCTCAAACCCAAAGTCTGAAAAACGGGAGCCACAAAATGTCATCCGACGAACGTCCAGCAGACGCGGCCAGTAGTACCAACCACGCAACAAATTAAACAGTGCCGTTGAGCATTGAGCACGTACACACGGCACAACCTCCCCCACGAAAACCTAACCTCCCGGGGCAACAACAGAAAACCAGGTCAACGACTCTGTCTTCTGGAAGGAAAACTCACTTCCAGGGGATGATTTTGCTGGGCCCAGCAATGGCAAAGAAACAAATTCGACACAACAGAGTAGTTCACATTCCTACACTGCAGGGTGATCAGGCCTACAGGGCAGGAACCTAACCTAACCTAACCTAAGATCTGGCTGTCCCCGAAAAGCCTTCAATTGGGAGATGTGGGCCTTTCTGAAAATGACCCCAGTGTCGGGGTGAGCAAGCCTCACGGTGACGGGAGACAAAAATTTCATGATTTTGTGTGGACCAGACCACCGATAACACAACTTCGCAGCACGCTTGTCTGCAGCACAACTGATTGGATGAGTTTGACAAAACACTAAATCACCAACCTTGAAAGGGTTTGCCTTGCGTCCTTCATTGTACCGTTTCCGCACCCTTTCCCTGCTGGCAATGAGATTTCTCTTAGCAGCGTCCCATGACTTTCGGACGTCACTAACGCCAGGAACAGGTAACAACTCCGCCACTCCCCAGAGATTTGAGAGTGGAGAAGAGGGTGGGTAACCAAGGAACAATTCGAAAGGCACGGCTTTGTGACTCTCATGCCGGGCAGAGTTGAAAGCCAACTGGAGCCACTCAAGTGACTCGTCCCAAGTGGTTTGTTTTTCTGCATGGTAGGCAATCAACGCAGCCTTCAGGTTGCGATTGAAACGCTCGGCATGAGAAGGTTGGGGATAATACGGAGATGTGGTGATATGTTCCACCCCAAGTCCGAAACAAAAACGGTGAAACTCCTTGGAGGTGAATTGAGGACCATTGTCAGTGACAAGTTGGGTGGGAACGCCAAAGTTTTGGAACAGACGGCTCTTCAAAGCCTTGACGGTGAGGCAGGTGGTCGCTTGACGGAGGGGAAACAACCAACAAAATTTTGAGAAGGCGTCAACGCAAACAAGTAGGTAGGTGTTACCTGACCTGCTACGTGGGAACGGGCCCACATAGTCGATGAAAACCTTCTCAAAGGGTCGGCTGGCGACCTCCGAGGCCAACAGTCCAAGTTTGGAGTTTTGTGCGGGCTTGCTTAGACAACAAAGCTTGCAAGCTCTCACCCTTTCAGCAATGTCTCTGTCCATTCCCTTCCAAATGAACTCCTTGCGGATTTTTGCAATGGTTTTGTGAATGCCCAGGTGCCCACCTACAGGAGAAGAATGGAAGTAGGCAAACACCATGGGAACCAAAGCACAAGGGAGAACAATGCGGGTACCGCCTCCATACCTGGGACGACAACAGAGGACTCCCTTGGAGAGGGAGTACGGGGGCTTTGGGGTGCCAGACTCGATGCCTTGCATGAGGGGACCGAGCTCGGGGTCAGAACGCTGGTGCGGAGCAATGTCTCCAAACGCCAGGGGAAACTCCAACAGCACCGCACCACAGCTGGGATTTTCTCCAGGTGTGGGAGCGTCGTGATACATCCGAGACAAGGCATCGGCGATGATGTTCTGCGTACCCCGCACATGCTGTACCTTAAATTTTAAGGCAGAAATTTTGACAACCCAACGCCCTATCTTACCAAGCTGGCGAGGGTGCGCCAGCAGCCAAGAAAGAGCCTGGTTGTCTGTCTCGAGGAGAAACTCAGCATGTTCAAGGTAACGCCGGAACTTGTCAACGCCAAACACCACCGCTAAACACTCCAGTTCATAGACAGACGAAGCTTTCTTTTCTGGAGGTGTAAGGGTGCGTGACGCAAACGCAATTGGTTGTCTGACACCATCAATTTCCTGGGAAAGCACCGCCCCAATGGCACAGGAGGAGGCATCCGTCTGTAAAACAAACGGCCGAGAGAAATCAGGCATCCGGAGCACAGGAGGCTGCATGATAGCCTCCTTGAGACGCTCAAAGGCCGACTGCTGCGCATCTCCCCATTCAAACCTTGCTCCTTTCTTTCTGAGCGCATTGAGGGGAGCAGCGATTTCAGCCACATTGGGGATGAAACGGCGATAGAAATTCACCATCCCCACAAAACGAGCGACACCCTTTGCGTCCCGAGGGGCGGGTAAATCCCGAATACCTTGTGTCCGGGCTGGATCAATGCGTATTCCTCTGGAAGAGACCATATGCCCCAAAAAGGAAATTTCATTCTGGGCAAAAGTCACCTTCTCAGGGTTTACTGTGAGTCCAGCCTGTTTGAGCCTAGTCAACACGTCCTCAATGTGACGCAAATGATCCTCAAAAGTTTCAATATACACCAACAAATCATCGAGGTAATTGAAAACAAACTTGAACTTGACATCATGGAAAATTGAGTCCAACAGACGGGTCAGTGTTTGAGCTCCTACGGCAATTCCCATAGGCACCCGCGTGAACTGATAGAGATTCCAGGGAACACAAAAACTTGTCAAATGTCTCGACTCTTTCTTGAGGGGGATTTGGTGATGGGCCTGATTGAGGTCGAACACAGTGAAAAACTTGGCCTTTCCAAACCAGTCAAAGGCAGAGTGAAGATCCGGTAAAGGCACACTGTCAATCTCAATTTTGGCATTCAACCTCCGGTAGTCAAGAACCATGCGAGACTTTCCATTTGGTTTTGGGACCAAGAAAGCCGCACTTGAGTATTGAGATCTAGAGGGTTCAATGACCCCATCCTTCAACAGATCATCAATAATGGCTCTGAGAGCTTCCATTTTTGGAGGCGCCAACTTGTAAGGTTGACTGCGCACCGGTGTGTTGTCATTGAGCCGGATCTCGTACTCCATCAAGGTGGTGTGGCCAAGTCGCGAAGTGAGAACCTCAGGGAAACGAGAACACAACTTCTGCAAGGCCTCTCTTCGATTCGGCGCCAAATGTTCAAAGGGTTCAGGCTTCTCTTTGTTTTTGGGCCCTTCTTCTAGTGCTACTTCCTTGACCATAGCACGCCCATTGGGCCCTGCCAAAGGCACAAGCACGTTGCGCTTGAACTTGAAATAGCAGCACTCACGTTGCAAATCTACAATCAAACCGGGTTTCTTCAAAAAATTTGCCCCCAAAATACAATCTATCCCCAAATCCTTGGACACCAAAAATTCCCAAATCCAAGAAAATCCCTCAATTTTGAACTTGAAAGCCACAGACAACTGAACTTCCATGGGAGCATTACTTGCTGTGAGACAAGTAATAGAAACCTCCCGAGTTCTTCTGATGGCGCCAGATTCAAGCAAAATCTGATGAAAACCCGAGGAAATGAGACTCACAGCCGCCCCAGAGTCTACCAGAGCAGGGAACATGGAATCTCCAACAGTGACGAAAATGTGAGGACAAACGCTTGTGGGAGCACGGATGCCAAGAGGCGCGACACCCACTAAGCCCTTGGCTAGAGGTTCGCCAGGCGGAACAGATCCCGGCAGCTGAGGTGGTGGAGAGCGGGGGTTTACCGAGGCAAACCCCCGGCATCCCCGTTTTTTGGAACGGCGGGAACTTGTTGCCGACAAAAACGGCGGATGTGACCACGTTGTCCACACCCAAAACATATGAGAACAGGACGACGGGGCACATCTCCGCTTCCCAAAGAGACCTGACCCACCAGAGCACGAGGCGTGCGCTGGTTGGCCTCCCTAGTCCCTTCCACCCTACGTTGGTCGATGAGCTGCACATTTCTGGCTGTGACAACCAGCTGGTCGAGCTCCGCAAAGGTGACAGGTTTGGAACAAAACACCAGGCGGGAACGCTCTTCCGGTGTTATCCCGTCCAGAATGACCTGAACCACCTCCTCCTCACTGAGGTCCAAACGCAACACACGACTGGCACTGCGAACCTCCGTGCAATAGGCAGCGAGGCTTTCACGAAGCCCTTGCGACCTATAAAACATCTGCATTTTGAGGTCCTCACGCATCCTCCCAGGGACAAAAGTTTGAAGCGTTTGCCTGTGAAATTCCTCAAAATTTCCCTTCTTGGACAGAACCAGATTCAACAAATCAGACAGTGCAGAACGGCAATATGGGATCAACAAACTGAGAAGCAGTGAGTCATCAACACCCGGAATTTCCCTAATTCGGAACAAGTCTGCCAAAAATTTCAACAATCTGTGGACTTCCAATCCATCAACACAAGGCAGAGCCTGCAAAAGAGGCGTCAAAGGGTTGGGAAGCTTGTTGTACGAGGCAGAGGCCAAAGAGCCAGAACACTTGGAGGTGGGCTCGTTTTGTTGAGCCGGAGCGCACGGAATGGGAGAGCAAGAAGCTGGAGCCGGACCAACTTCAGTCGAAACCTCATTGCGACTGACCGGAGTAACTTCGGTCGCCACGTTCGGTTCTTCCGAAGTGCGTTGAGTCTTAGGGCCAAGGGCCGCTAACATCTCATCCAGGTTCCCAGAAACCTGTTTGAGCCAGGCAAGGTCGTCCCCCTTGAGTGAGCCTACGGTAGCCAACAGGCCAGCGCGTCCCCTCAAATGTCCAATGCGAGAAATCGCTCGGGACCTCGCCCTACCGGTCAAGGGCTCATCTTTCAGTTCCTCGACACGACCATCCCACTCCTCAAATTTTGACCTGCACGCCTCCAACTCATCAGTGACCACTAAGGTGGGTGGCCACGATGTGACAAACTTGCTCGCTGTCAATCCTCGCAACTGTGTACGCAAAGAGCTCACATCAGTCGCAGGTTCAGCTCCCCTAGCCTTCACCTCAAACACAAGCTCGTCCTTGAGCAGAAACTCGGGAATCAAAGAGCTAGACATTCTGACACCTAACACAAAAATTGACACTTTTCAGACACAACAATGCGACAAATAACACTCACTAACTTCCTAAGACCTCTAATTCACAGACGAGAACACAACCACGGGGCCAACAATCAACATCAGCCTGCCACCAACAGGCCAAAATCAGAATCATGAGACGACCACAAAAACAAATAAATAACTAACAGACAAAGAACAAATGAACCACTATGACTAAACACAAATGCCATGTCCTCCTAACCTCAACAAATTTCATTTGAAAAAATTACCAACTTTATTTACTGTGCAAAAAAATTTTTTTTTTTCCTACTACTTTTATCAACCTACTGCACAGTAAATTGGACCAACCACGCTCTGCTACCATTTGTAACCGAATTCCCAACTCCATTGATCAAAAGGGTGAAGCCCTTGGAAGCGCAAAATCAATGGTGGGATTCCGGCACAATATTGCTGAGGTGGAGGACCAACAATAACAACACAAGAGCTGGCTGGACACAAATATAAATTTATTCATTCTAATATATATATATATAAACGCAACAATGATACTTAAATAACAATAATAAATAACACATTGCCCTAGCCAAGATAATAATTAAGTTAAAGCTTTTAAAACATTTAAAAATTTCTTTAATAAAAATACAATTTAATTTAAAAATGAAAATCGAGTTAAGTGACATTAGGCGTAAGTGACATTTTGCAAAAGCATTTAGTATACTAACTCAAACAAATTTAAAACAAATTAGCTTAGGTGGCCACCTTATAAAAATCATTTAAAACAATTAATTTAATGCCTTTAGTCCTAGGCCTACATTAAATAATTTTTACATTTGAACGAACATGAAAAACATTTACACATATCAACAAATGTGGTCGCCTCGCAAAAATATATTCCAAACGGTTAAAATTAACCGTCAAGGGCAAAAAAAAGGGTTTTACCCTCAATCAAGGGGTGTGAAACAGAATTAAGGAATAGAATTTAAAATAGGAAAAAAAAATTAAGTAAGTAAATTTAGAGAGGAAAGACTAATTAGTTAAATTGCAGGTAAAAAGATTACAGATTTTGTTATATAAGTTAAATAAAAGCCTATGTTGAGTGAGATTTCTTCATGATGGATGAGACTCTCCAAATGGACTGGACTGACCTGACCGTAAAACCTTGCTGGTATCCAGGTGAGTTAGCAGGAAGTAGAAGTAGGCCGAGAACATGGTGGCCGCTTCCCAGACACTGCAGCACGGTATTAGGCCGGAGTAGACATAGGCCTAGCTGCGTAGGTGTCACCATCAGTGGGTGGTGGTGCACAGTCAGTGGTGTGACGCAGTCCCATCCGCCCGGGAGAAGGCTCATCGTGGTGCAGTTGTTAGCATTCTAATGGTGGCAGGTTTCAAGTGGAGTCGCTGACCCTGATACAAAGTATAGATCACTGACCTGGCCTAATTAAGCTAACATGTCTCGGAGTCCATATATTTAGGTTGCACTAGGCCTGAATAATTCAAAGGGCGTAAAACATTCTCTTTACCTGCAGTCAGCGACCACATTTTTACAAAGTTGTTCTGTAGTCTAGCCTAATCAACATGGTTCTCTAGAGAAAGGTAACATGATCTCACATGAATAAAAGTGCATGAATGTGCTTGCTTACTATTCACAAGTTTAGGACAAACAAAATGGATATTTAAGTTATTATCTTGGCTAGGCTACTGTAATTGACCAGAGCAACAATTTAGGCTAGCAAAAGTTACTAGCACAAACAAAATTAGAACTAGCCTAGAAACTTTTGACATGATTGGGTCCGGACCAGCTCACAGTTAAACACAGAAATTACACAAAATGACTCAAAAATTACACAAAAATGACGTTAACACTTTAACTTGGTCTTTTAACCTTAAACATGAAAATTGGCTCAACTTTTAATATCACTTGTACTGACAAAGTTAACTCAACGAGGCATGCACATTGTGTTATCTAGTGGACTCGAAACTCTCAGAAAACAGTACAATAAACATCAAAATGACTCTATAAAACATTTCTGAACGATAGTGAAACAGTGAAAAATGAAACAAAATGAAATAAGCGAGGACTAGGCCTGGCGAATTCAACTTACCCGTGGTATGAAAACTCTTAGCCTAAGTACGTCATGCTGACGATGATGGAAAGGGACCTATGAAAGTAAAAACTTCAGGGTTCAGAAAAGAAAACTCTTCCGGAAGAAAACCCCGTTGTTTTGGAACAATCTCAAACCCAAAGTCTGAAAAACGGGAGCCACAAAATGTCATCCGACGAACGTCCAGCAGACGCGGCCAGTAGTACCAACTACGCAACAAATTAAACAGTGCCGTTGAGCATTGAGCACGTACACACGGCACAGGAGGCGTTACACCTGCTCCTGTCACCCCGCTGACATATGTAGAAGTGAATCCAACATTGCAAATGGAGACGTTCCCCACAAATACTCCATCCTCTTGGCAAGGTCGTCTATGGGGAGAAATGTTAGAGCGTCGACGTCGTCAATTCTTCATCATCCCTGTATTTCTTTGCCAGTCCCTGGTGTTGAATTTCGCTCCACGTGCATTTTCGCAAAGATGAAAAAAACGCCCATGGACATCGATTTCCTCCCCAAATACTCTGGCAATCGCTACCATAGTAGCTTTCTCAAAGTCTACAACCTCCTTCTTTGGTCGAGGAAGATGGCGAAGCTCAACAATTTTTCCTATTTTTTGTTTGTTTTCGTCAATGTTGGTTATTCTTTCCGTTATTAGTGCATAAACACCCATACGGACTACTACTGTCGAGTCAAAAAGTATAGAGACTTTTGTTTGAGCTTTTATTTCAAAGTAACTAGTAGACTTAGAAAAATACAAGTTACATCATAGTTTTACAAATTTACTCCTACATTTATGTGTGTAGGTAAAAAAATATTTTATGCAGTTTTAACCCATCCTTTCAGCGGGTCGAATGAAAAAGGTTTCGGCACTTTGATAACAACGGACGACTTTACGATTTCATTACAAAAAAAAAAAAAAAAAACTACTGATCCAATCGTCATGTAAGTTTGACAGCCTTTACAACACATAGTTATAATTGATATCTGTACGTTTTAGAATTTTTCATCGATAAAAAAAATTTTTGTGGTGTTTTGTAAAGGGATTTTATTTCAGGTACGGAACAAGTAAGAAACTATGACGAAAGCTTGAATTAAAGCTCATAAAAAAATACAAATTAAAAGTTAAGTCACACATTAGCTTGTTGGCATTGAGTAGTTATGATGTACGTATAATCAAAGCAGAATTGGAACGCAGTAGTGCGCGAAATTTGTACCGCTATTGATTCGCAGGCAGGGAGTTCTCCTTGCCCGCGACCGGTTTTCGGCAGCCCCGACCAAACTGCCGAACCTACCGAAGCTAACATTCAGGTTTATTGTCAATGGTTCAACTTGAGGCATATCAATCATATTTTCTCTTTCCCAATAATTATCATGAATTTTTCGTGAGTGGCTGATACATTTCTTCCACAATTCTGGAGTGACTGACCGCAGAGCTTCTTGGCAGAGTAAATTTATTACTTCCATTGATCTTCCTTTTTCTTCCTGGTTTGCCATATTAACTCTAGCTGATTTCCCCTTAACGTAGGCCCAAATCAGCTCAATTGGACTAAGCTCGCAGTGAGCTTCACAGTCTGAGATAACAAAAACAAACTATTGTCAAGTTAAGTAATGCAGTTCACTTTCGTTTCTTAATGGTAGGACTGAAACCATTTTAAACCATTATATCCATTCCTCAGACCAGTCCGTCTGAGGAAGCCGCCAAGAAATCTTGTTGTTTGTTAACAAACAAACCACACGGCTGGTCTTTAGTTTTGTACTTTTCTCCATAGTTTGAATGGACCACATTGGGCCAAAATGGAAGTCCAGTTCGACACGTTATTTCTGTAGATGAAAGACCCTCTCTTCCCTCTGTTGACTTGCTTTCCACCACAGTACGTAGCAACGAGGGACATGTAGTTCTCTGCTAAGTTGCTTGTTTGATTATGCCACAACGTGGACGCTTTCAGTAGACAGGTTTTAGAGCAATCTCTAGTTGTTTAAGAACATTTACAGTTGGACCTTCGGAAATTTGAGTAATGCCGAGATTAAATTTCAGGAAGGAAACGCACTGAAACTATTTTTTAGTATCTTACTATGAAAACAGTTAAGTTTTGAAAAATAATTTTTGGTTTGTTTAAAACAGTCAAAATTAGATCTTCATAATTATTATGATACGTTGAAAACATTACCTAGGCCAAATTCTTAAAAATTGTAGTATACAAAAGTTTAAAGTTCAAATCAAATCAAATCAAATCATCTTTATTTTTGCACAGAAAAAACTGTATAATAGCGTCACAAGAATGTATAATAAAACTAAATTATAAATGCTGTTAGAACTAAAACGTAACTAAACACTATCTTAATTCGATCGGCAACTTAAAAAATCTTTCACAGTGTAGGGAGCTTGTTCAAAGAGTATGCGTTTGACCGCTCTCCCAAATTTGTCTTTGTATTGCTCCACTTTCAGGGGTTCAGGCGAAAAACCTGATGCTATTACAAAATAGGTGTCTCTCAAAGAAACTTGTCCTGTACTTAGGTAGCTTAATATTGTTTTTTTGTCTGAGAGTGTACTGCATTGGATGGAACTGCGATTGATACAGATGATAATTTCTTTTTAAAAACGATAGACAACTGAGTATGTATATGGATGGAAATGTGAGGATATTGTATTCCTTGAAGAGAGGCTTGCAAGAAGTACGACGGGATATTCTGAAGGCTGCTCTTAGGGCTTTTTTCTGAAGACGGAAGACAAACTTCGTTCGTACACTCTCACAGCCCCAAACTGCCACCAAATACGACAATAATGGGTAAATCAGTCCATAATAGGCACTCAAGGTTACACGAGAATCGGTAAACCTCGAAAGACCTCTGATCACAAAAATTACTGTGCTAATTCTTCTGGATATGAGCTCTATATGGTCATGAAAGTTGAGCTGTCTGTCCAAAACCAAACCAAGAAACTTAGCATTGCTGCAAGAAGAGATCTCTTCGTCACCTATCAAAACAGTCAGTGGGACTTGCTTTTTTGAGCTGTTAATATGGTACTGGAGCATTTTTGTTTTCTTGCAGTTTAGAAGAAGTTTGTTGTTTTGGAACCATTGCAAAGCTCTATTGGAACTCTCAAATGCTGTTGTCTCTAGATGATTCACGTCTTTAGCTGAGACACAAAGTGAGGTGTCGTCGGCATATAAACAAACATCTACATTTGAACTTGGATTATTTGATACAAAAGAAGGCAGGTCATTAATGAAGAGCAAAAACAGGATTGGGCCGATGATAGAACCCTGGGGAACACCCCGAATAACAACAGACGAAGCAGAGGTAGCATGATTACGAATTCCTTGGGAGTCAACAAAGGGTATCCGGACTGATTGAGTTCTTCCTTGAAGAAAGGATGACACCCATTCGTGAGCTAAGCCCCGTACTCCAAGACGGTAAAGCTTTTCCAGAAGAGTTGGGTGATCAACCATATCAAATGCTTTAGACAGGTCAAAATTTATTCCCAGTGCAGCGTCTCCAGAATCTAGGGCTCTTGACAAGAATGATACAACATGATTGACTGCGTCGAGGGTCGATTTTCCCTTTATAAACCCAAACTGGTGGGAAGACAAGATATTATTTTCCTCCAAAAATGACAAGAGTCTGTTCAGAAAAAGACGTTCGAAAACCTTGGAGAAAGTTGAAATTAAGGAAATTGGCCGATAGTTGCTACAATCAAATTTGCTTCCATTCTTATGAATAGGCCTAACAATGGCATGTTTTAGGGAAGATGGAAAGCATCCCTCTTCAAAAGAACAATTTATCAGATGGACCAATGGAGCAGAAACTAGATCATATGTTTCTCTAAGAAGTCGAGAAGAAATTTCATCTGACCCACTCGATGGTTTTGGTTTGAGTGAAAGTATGACTTCTTCTACCTCGGGTTTGGTGACAGGGGACAAAAATAGAGAATTGCTTACAAAATTGAGAGACTCTGACAGCGAGTTCACCCTATCTATACAGTCACTTTCAGTGTGAAATTTGGTCCCGACATCAGAGAAGAATCTATTAAAGATTCCAGCGACTGTCCCTGGATCTCCTACTGTACCGCCATCTTTGTCAACCAATGAAATGTCGAAGTTGTCCTTTAATTTAGGACCTTTGGTGTCATTTATGATTCCCCATATTGTCTTTGATTTGTTCGATGACTCAGATATCTTACTAAGGATTTTGTCTGATTTTGCTTTACGGACAGTCATTTTGAAGTTTCTTTTCATATCTCTGTACTTCAAGCGGATAGGGTGTGACGAATCAAGATCCTTTGACAAAGAGTAAAGAAACTGCAGTTGCTTTTTAAGGTTCAATATCTCTGGCGTGATGACTGGTTTATTTGAAGACTTATGACGATGGACTTTTGTTTTCGTTATAGGAAAGGATATATCGAATCAGTATTTTATGGTTTGAAGAAATTCACTGAATTTTTTATCTGTACTTTGTTGATCTAGCATGCCAGTCCAGGTTTCCCTATTTAAATGATGCCTAAAACAACCAATATTTTCCAAATTAAATATACGACATTGAATAAACAAAGGTTCAGATGGTGGAGGTGGAGGAGATAGATTAATTACGGCTTCTTTGCCATGGTGATCTGACAAGGCGGCCTTACACAACCCTACAACTAATTAACTGGGAGTCAATGTTTGTGAAGATGTTGTCAATGACCGTCTTAGAGTTCTTAAACTCCCTTGTATATGATGATATTTTATGATGCAGGCCGTATGATCGCATTATGTGCAGAAAGCTTGTGCTCGAAAATCCGTCACTCAGAATATTAATATTGAAATCACCCAGGACAACAATCTTGAGTGCATTTTGAAGAATAAAATCCAGACATTCTCCTAAGAGCTCAAAAAACTCATCGCAAGCATAACTAGGGCTCCTGTAGACACCAAGAACTACGACTGCGTCATGGTTCGATAACACAATTTTGGACGCCGCTAGATGACAAGAAACCTCAGAGCAAAACCGGGACACATCCACCTCAATAATCTGAATACCCCTTCTTGCTAGCAAGCAGACTCCACCCTTTTGACGAGATTGACAGCAGAAAGCCGCGATGTTTGTGTATTCCAGCAAAGAAAAGCAATTGAACTGATCTTGTGTCAGATTATGCTCTGTCAGGCATAAGATGTCAGGGACTTCACTTTCTAAATGGATTTCTAGAAGTTCTTTGTTTGTCCTAACACCGCAGATGTTTTGGTGGAAAACTGAAATAGAGGATTTAGGGCCTGAGTTGGAAGTTTTTCTTGCTACCCTCTGCTCTGAAGCTTTCTCCTGCCTAATCCTAAAAAAGTACGGTCTTCGTTAGGAAACAACCCAGATTTGGAAGAATATCGTGTATTATAAAATACTTTAGTGCTGTAGGGACGTGGAGCAATGCTGACTGATGAAGGCATTTTTGGGAGAGAGAGGAGTTTGAGACTAAAACACTATCATTTTTAACACCAATTAAGCTTTTAGTGCGAGTTTTTTGCAACAAGGGATCTCTTTGTTTCAGCATAATGTTGCCGAGCAAATTAACAATTCTGCGTTTGCCCACATGATTAAAGTGCAGTCCGTGTCTGGTGAAATGACCTCTATGTACAAACAAGGGTACGAATGTCGCATTACTATGTTTAGAACATACACTGGCAAGTTGTTGATTTACATTGACTATAACATTGTTTAAGAGTGGCAAGTCATATCTGATGGGCACAGCCATCACAAGTATTTGAGGCTTACTGTAAGTTGATAAAACATCATCTATCTGTTTGGAAATATGACTTATGTCAGACTCGTTTGAAATATCATTGGTTCCTGCCATTATGACGGTGTACCCTACCTGACCATCATCCTGTAACGAACGTCTAGCTGCCTCCAAAATGTGACACATCTTACCATTTAGTATCACATGAGCAAACGAATTAAATTCGGTTCCAAACTTCTCCGTCAGTAGAGGCAAGAGCGATCTCCCGTGGCTGTCGCTAAACAGCTTGAGAGGTTTTTTAGAAGATACAAGGTGGTGTTTGGGAGCAGCTAGTCGACAGTTAGAGGAATCAGTCTTACAACCAGTGTTTGTTAATTTGACCTTAACATTAGATTTTATGCTACTAGGCCTATCATGGTCTACATTGATAGGTTTGTTTGAATTTCGAATATCCAAACTTCAAATTATGTTTGATCTAAACATGTTATACTAACACGTTAAAAAATTTCAAACCACTAAATTGCACTGCAATGTGTGAAATCTCCTAGCTAAACTGTTGTTGATTTCAGATTCAAGGTCAGCTTCATGTAGCCGAAAATAAAAGTTTCTATTTTGTGGTTTGGACTTAAAAAGACATGCATATATCTTAATGTCGTACTCTCTCAAAAATTTCAAATGAAGGTTTTTTAGGTTGTCCAGTAACACTCGTTTTTGGACTTTAACTCCATTCCGAGTGACAGTGTCTCTTTTTCCTGGGCACATTCGGCTGTTAATATCTTGCTCTAAAAATGTTCTTACTACCATAGCATTGCTTACTGAGTTTGCAAAGCGTTTTTTTCTTTCACGGTCAGGATTTCTTGTAGCTTTTCTGTACATTTTATATGACACGAATGGTTTTGCTTTTCCGACCAATTTATTTTTCTTTAGGCTTTTTGGAGAAATCTGGTCTGTAAACACTTCAAGTTTTTTTTTTGTTACCTTTTAATTATTCTCTTTTTTCTACACGGGTTCTGTTAAAATTTCCGTATAAATAAGCTTTCGTTTGACAGGTGTTGGTACTTTAGTTTTACCACAAATTGATTTGATTCTGGTGTGAGGTGATGGTGTTGACATTGATTTAATTTTTTCGTTCAGTCTTTGAAAGCAGGTTCAGTCTCCTCGCACTGCAGCCTTTAGTCCTTTTATATTTGTTTTTTCAGCTGTCCTCTCCTTCCTAATCTTGTAAAGTCGTTTCGTGTAATTTTTTATCATGTGGTTGCTACATTCAATCTTCGCCCCATACCGGTCATATAGCACCATTTCAATTACCTTTTGGTGGACGCTGGAATCCCCATTAACCATTATCTTTCTGTACTGTAGGCCGTGGATTTTCAAATGTAAACATTGAAAACAATAAACATTGAAAACAATAAACATCTGTCTTTACCTTATTTGAAGTTAACTAAACCATACGTAGTCAAGATAGACTAAAGGATATGACGCTGTCTATATGGCTATTTGGTATTTGTAGCTTTGCAGAAGTATTGTCTTATATTTTAGTAATGCCGAGATTAAATTTCAGAAATGAAACGTACTGAAACTATTTTTTAGTATTTTACTATGAGAACAGTTAAAAAGTTTTGAAAAATAATTTTTGGTTTGTTTAAAATAGTCAAAATTAGATCTTCATAATTATTATGATACGTTGAAAACATTACCTAGGCCAAATTCTTAAAAATAGTAGTATCAAAAGTTTAAAGTTAAAATTATGTTTGATCTAAACATGGTATACTAACACATAAAAAATGTCCTCAACCGTAAACCCTAAACTGTACTGATTAATCAATCAATCAATTATTTAAGATGGGGACGCCACAATGTGCGTATTTTAACCCAAATATGAGTGAAGGATAAGTGTAGGATGAGTGGCGCGATCTTGTAGTCTTGTTAGTGACTAAGTCCGACATGTTCATTAGACACAGCTGTCAATTAATAGCCCATACAGCTAATGGCAACTAAGGGACCTACAGTTTATTGTGGAATCCGAACCACATTTTTTCCTGGTAATTAACGAATTGGTCTAATTATTAGGATAGTACTGCGGATAGTCGTAGTACTCACTAGTGCGGACGTTAATCAACACCAGGGAGCATCGCATCCACAGTGCATCCCTATAATTATCCACAATTCGTGACCTCCTAGTAGCTGGATTACAGGACGACGCCACCCGTCCCAGTCTGCAATGTGTGGAATCTCGTAATTAAACTGATTTTTTTTTTCAGATTCAAGGTTAGCCTTATGTAGCCGACAAGAAAAGTTGCTATTTTGTGGTTTGGACCAAAAAGGGCATATTACGAAAATAGAGAGGGATGACCGGTTTTGGGCTGAGAAAATAGAAAAGAAGCTATATTATTTCTACCATTACGCCTTGTTGCCAGAGATAATTGATCCAAGAATTTGCAGAAGTTTGGCTATTAGGGAACCTTCAATCCAATTCTCGGATTTCATTTTGTAAATAAACACACATTAAAAATACATTTTGTTAAAAGCATTACTATTTAGTATGGTTTTATCCGTTCGTCCTACTTAGTTCTTTAAAATTAACAAATAAAGTTTCAAATAACCGATGTGATGAGGTAAAATGAGTCATTTTAAGTAAAATCTCGCAAACCCAAGATTATGCAACCACTGCCGACACATGGACACCTAACAACACTGAGGGGTATATATCAGGCACAGGGCACTTTGTCCATGCCAGTAAATTGTATTTAGCTGTCTTGTCGACAAAGCAAATCATTGTCAGACATACAGCGGAAAATCTTGCTATGTATTACGGCAAAAATGCCGTTTTTGAAAAGTACCAACTTCACTGGATTCACTTCCAGGAGCAATTGAAGAAAAAGCAACTCAAACTAAAGAAAGAGATTTCAACAAGGCGAAACTCCACCTACTTCATGATTAATCGTCTTGGGCAAGTAAAAGAGGAGCTGATAATGGCGCTGTCATACGTAAATTGCTCAGAAACAATCACTTCTTCATATTGGGAGGTCTTGGCAGAGACGATTTCCCTCCTAGAGCCGCTTTTTGAATTGACAGAGGAAATGTCTGGGGAGAAGTATGCCACCTCATCAGTTATCGTTTCTCTAGTTCGTGGATGTCAACATGATGTCAAATACCTTTCTCAAACCACTGTTTTTTTAGCCAACCTTCAGAAATCTATCCTCATGGCCCTTTCGAAGCGAATGTCATATGAATCTAACATCGGAGTCTGCGCAAAAGCAACCATCTTGGACCCAAGGTTTAAAAAATGTGGGTTTGGAATAGCCGGAAACGCTGCAGCTGCAGTAAACGCCTTTGTATAAGAAATGGAAGACAAATCTGCTTCTGAGGAAAACTTAGGAGGAACAGTAGTAGACTCTGGAGTTGTAACTCGCGAGGAGGAAAAAGAAGAACCTAAGAAGAAGAAAATTTTTAATTTTTTTTCAGAAAAATGGAGAGAATTGACGCCACGACTCAGCAAAATATTTCAAAAGACATGCGCCTGTATGTAATGAAACCACTCATTGACATTGAAAAGGACAAGACGGACCCAAGGACAAGACGGACCCAAGGACAAGAGGGGCCCAAGGACAAGACGGGCCCAAGGACAAGACGGACCCAAGGACAAGAGGGGCCCAAGGACAAGACGGGCCCAAGGACAAGACGGACCCAAGGACAAGACGGGCCCAAGGACAAGACGGGCCCAAGGACAAGACGGACCCAATAAGTTATTGGAAGAAATACGAAGAGTCGACACCTGCTCTTGCTAAAGCAGCCTATAAATATCTTTGCGTCCCCGCTACATCCCCACCTTCAGAACGTGTATTTTCAAAAGAAGGAGCGATTTGCCGAATCAGAACGAAGAAATCGCCTAACCGGGAAAAACGTGGACGTAGTGTTCTTGAATGCTAACTGCACTTTTTACGGTAAACGCCAGATAACAATTAAAAGCTGTCATTTCAAAACTTATTTTTTGCATGCCCATTTTGTATTTAATTTCTTTTAATACACAGTAAAATATTATATTTTTATATTATATTTTTTATATCATAAGAAAATATGAAAAGTTGTGCTGTATGGAGCTTATGTTATAAAGTTATAAATACTTATTGATTATATATTGATTATATCTTAGGTTCACCTCATTTTTAAGTTACCTTATGTTTATTCTGTTTTGTTAATTATTGTTTTATGTCACGTGGATCTACAAAATTTAAAATGCCAATTGATGTTTACACCAAACTCCAAACTTTTTTTTTAAATAATTTTCCTACTTGTGTTTGTATAAATAAATGTGTAAATATGTTTATATGTTGCTGTATGTGAATATGTGTGATATGTGTAATTTTTTTAATATTGTGTCTTACACTTCGTTCAAATTAGTTGTGGAAGGATACAATGGTGTTATTATCTCATTTTGCGTTTACAGTTTGTGCGTCTCACGGATTAACAAAGTTTGAATTATGCCAATTTGATGTTACACAATATCTACATTTCTGTTCACCCAAAAATTCGTTTTAAAGTAATTAATACATTTAGGCTATTTTTGTGGTTAAAATCCTAACCTGAACTCCAAAATATCTAATATTATTTCTAATTATGTTTTGAATCATTCAAAATTACAGTACAGTAAAGTCAGATCTATTTGTGATTGATTTGTATAAAATATTTATTTGTTTTAAATCAGTTAGCTTCATAATTTCTGTACACTGACAAAGTAAAGTTTACAATAACGATCCAACTGCATCATACCTAAATTAAATTTTAAATTTTGATACATGGGCATCGTAACAGTAAAAAGAAAGTACAAATATAACACAAGTAATGATGTACAAATTTAAATACTGTCTAGCAATTCCTAATTACCGGAAATATTCAGCGTAAAGGCATAAATTACAAATATTATATTGAATTGTCTAAAGGTAAAGTATACAATTAATGTTTGTAATAATGAAGTAAACAAATTTTAAATTTAACTTCAATTCATTATTACTTAATAACCGAAAACAATAATTCTTTCTTTACACAAAACCATGAAAAATACTTCTTTTTAAAAATGTTCACAACTTATGACAGGTCAGTTACCACACGACATAATAGCACAAAAAATAACAAAATCCACAAAGAACTGAAATGCATAGCGTCAGATTTGTCTGACACTCCATAAAACCATAATATATGTACCATTAACTATCTCGATCTTCTATTATGAGAAAATTATTTTCTCATGATCAAAAGATATTATTCCATCGCATTACACGAAAAAAAGGTAAAATAAAAAAGTTCACGATGTAAAGCCAAACCAAATTGTTAACACGGTAACAAACAGCAGAAAATCTCCATTATATTTAAACCTCCTTTACGTTATACCTCTTTTTAACAAAATGTATTTTAAATATGTGTCATTTACAAATGAAATCCGAGAATTGGATAGATGGTTCCCTAATAGCCAAACTTCTGCAAATTCTTGGATATTTCTATCAATTGTTCACAACAGACAGAAGTGTTAGGTAGATGCAAAACAAAAAGTAAACAATCAGTAAGCTGATGTCAGCTAACAGCTGATTCAAGTGAACAGCTGATAACAAACAAGCCGGCTGTGGCTGTCTGTTAGTACGCTTGTCAGTGTGTCAATTCATGCTTACACCTGTTCTATCGATACATACATATACATTTATTTGCACAGTTTTGTTATATTCAAATATAAAATATAAATGCTAACTTAAATTTTCGTTTTTACTGCCGATGCCATAAACTTTTTCAAGAGAGTATAGTAGAAGAGTTTTCAAAGGTAAAATGTATTCAGGTTAAGAGAATTTAATAAGTGTGTGTGTCTGTATGTGTGGATGTGTACAGAGCTACAGACCACAACTGTAATCCGATTTTATTGAAATTTGTTATGTAGGTCCTAAGGTACTAATCCATAGTATCTCCAGGAGTTCTTTTATTATAATTTTTTTGATTTTGATTTTTAAAGGCGATTCTTCCATAAAATGACAGAAAAATCGGATTTTCTCGAAAATGGTCCGATCTATTTTTGATAAAAATTTAGTATGTTATAGTCTTTTGAATTCTACTATTTTCCTTTAAATTACGGTTCAAAAATTATTGTAGCTTATGTTATTTTCTCATAAAAACCACATTAAAAACAAATTATTGTATTAAA
The DNA here is from genome assembly GCF_028750875.1 of Macrosteles quadrilineatus. Lineage (NCBI taxonomy): Eukaryota > Metazoa > Arthropoda > Insecta > Hemiptera > Cicadellidae > Macrosteles > Macrosteles quadrilineatus. The sequence goes on from NW_026542595.1 coordinate 109,580,978, forward strand.
AAAACCGGTATTGTTTAAAATTGATGTGTTATGGCCCTTATAATAAAAAATAGTACAACCCCCCATTGCTGTAAGTTATTGCAACTGTTGACATTTTCCCTATAAAATATGATAGTTACTCACACCGTTTACCCATGATAAAGGTTGTGCACAAGCTAATGAGATAAAGTATGTGTAAAATTGCTGATACCGTTTATTTTAACAATGTCGTTCAAATTCATCGTTTTTTTTTTATGTTGTGCGTCTCGTGATATACAGGTTGTCCCGGAACTCTCTACCAATATTTTAGGGCATTGCTTCTGGGTAAGAAACATACCTAAATATCATATTTAAATTTTCCGGAAGTCCTTAGTTACTCACACAGCCGCCATTTTGTTTTTTTTTCAGTTATTAATTTTTTTCTAAAGAATGGTTAAACATACGAAATGGAAACTTTGCACAAACATTATAGACAACTAGACAAAGCTACAAAAAAATTATGACGATTTTTCAAATTCAAAAAACAAAATGGCGGCCATTTAAAATTTTGTTTCTTAATTAACTCAAAACCCGTTGATTTCATAAATTTTTAAATGGCCGTCATTTTGTTTTGCGAATTTGAAAAATCGTCATAATTTTTTTGTAGCTTTGTCTAGTTGTCATAAATGTTTGTGCAACGTTTCCATTTCGTATGTTTGACCATTCTTTAGAAAAAAAAATTAATAACTGGAAAAAACAAAATGGCGGCTGTGTAAGTAACTAAGGACTTCCGGACAATTTAAATATGATATTTAGGTATGTTTCTTACCCAGGAGCAATGCCCTAAAATATTGGTAGAGAGTTTCGGGACACCCTGTATAAACGCTCACATGTATTTAAAGTATAACCTATTTGTTCAACCCAAGATGCAGCCCTAAACTGTTCATTGATTTTGTGTCCTATGTTCTTTATTAATGTGGTCAACACATTTTTTTCATAAATCCCTGCAAGGAGGTTTCACTTAACATTTTTCTTTGACTTATTTTCTGTATATTCTGTAAAGGGTTGATTTAAACTTCTCTTTCTTTTTTTATTTACACCAATGTTACTCACATTTTGGCACTTTTACTCTTCATAGCATGTTTCAAATTGTTTGCAATAACGATATCAACCGCATTATTATAATTTTCCTATTCATGGTATGGTTCTATTTTGCATTAATGCTGTTAACATCATCATATAGTTCCACTTCTTTATCTATATCGTTCATTACACAATATTCAATTGTTTTATTGGCTAATTATAAAAAGGGTCATAATTTATATCATTTTTCTTATAAAAAAAAACTTTTCAGACCATTATCTCCAGCCAATGGTGTCTTATGGTTCCAACCACATTGCAGATACTGCCTTCTTGCTAAGCTTTTGTAGATGTCTGCCTTGGCTTACCTTTCGTTAAAAATCATGTATATAGTGCCTTAGGCACATGCCATATCTCAGAAACGGTTGCAGATACGGCCTTTAGTGTGATTTTCTGAACCCTTGACCCAAAAACCGTAAATAAATAAAAATGAAAATCTAAAATTTATCAGGGGAGAACTGCATCAATTAGATTTTGCACTTTTAATTCTTTTACTTAAACAAACTTTATGCTGCATTTTGATTCAAAAGTTTATGTGCGAAATTAGTTGGAAATGTGTTTATAAACCTACTAAAAGATGTATGGGTAGTTAAAACGCTGTGGCAATTAATTATTTCCATCTCAACTGATTTATTGGCATGCACTCTGATAATTATGCTCAAATGTATTAAACGAGGAAAATGGTCTCATTAATAAACACGTAACACGGATTAATGTGTAGTTTTAAGCTGAAATATTAATTTAACATTGTATTAACTCCCTACCTCGTAATTAGCTTATTATAAGGGTTAAAATGAACATCGGTTGAGTGGTGGTCTGTGGCGCTACTATGTATGCATTTTGTACCTTATTTTTAATAGAATTATAATTACAAATTCATATATTTATATATTACAATTACACAATTATACATACAAAATCAAATTCATTCCTTCATTAGGAATATCCATTGTAAATTCACTTTATAGTAGGTCCAACTCTAATTCCAGTTTTTTTAACAACTTAGTCTTGTAGATCTGGATTTTCAGTAATTCTATTCGAAGTTTATTCTTTTCATATCCAAAAAATAGTTTACTTTTGGCAAAGAGTGATGAAAAAACCTTTTCACTTTGGCGATCTTCATTGAGTCTTCTTACTTAATATGGTTCGTTTCAGTATTCTAGACGTTCGTCTATTCAAATGGTCGCTGGGTGGTTCGTAAACTCTTGTTAATCTTCGTGCACATTCGACTGAATATAGTCTTTAATTTTAGCTTCTGTTTCAAGCCGTTATGTATATTGCGGTGCTTAGGTTCTCGTTCATGGCTGGTGGTCTACGTAATTGGAATGTCCACGACAATACAGAGAGGTCAAGCAGCAGATAGTCCTTCTCATCGGAGCATTCCTCACGACGTGACGTGGCCGAGTCTCTGGGTTTAGTTGACAGCGCCGGCAGTTCGTGTCCAGTTGACGATCGGCCCGTCCGATAGCAGTTCTTATTCCGAAGGTATACGTCCGGAGTTTCAGAGCATCAATAAATTGGCCCAGATTCAAAGCTTGTTGATTTAGGAGCTGGTTCCCCAGAGGGTGTTTTCGAAACCGCTAGACTCCTTGGCCCTTGGATGGAAGGGACGCCCACCTCCGGAACTCTCAAGTCTTGTAACCTCATTCTCTTCTCGTCAAAAACTGTCCGGTGATCCAGTGCCTCTTCTTGGCAACGTTAAGATCCTTTTCCTTAGTTGGTGCACGTGCACAAAGGGATTGCCTGGCTCTTGGTTATGTTGCCGAGTTTCAATAAATGCCTGTACTGTTCGAAGTTCAGGTGTTGGAAGCATTTTTACCCGTGCTATGCAGCGTGACCTTCTCCACTCCTTGCATTTTAAATAAATAAATATTTCTTTTGATTTTATCATTCAGAACAAATGTAGCCATCATTTACATGGCAGTATGTGCTATTTGGTCTACTACCAGCAAGTTCTGATACTATATGTACTCTGGAAGATGATACGTGGAAATCCAAGTCCCCCTTTCTTCTTGCTGTGTATAGGAGTCCGTCTGTGGTGCTATTCTGATTTTCTTGACTTCTTTCCGAAGTCTAGCGTCACTCTTGTTATATCGATTAAATCTACATCCTAGGGGAACCATGAAAATACTGAAAAAGATTAGGAACTCTTGTTGAGATTAGGAACTGTTTAAGAAGTTGAATCTTCAGAAGTCTTTTGACTTGCTTTCTTGTTTTGAAGTTTTTTTATGCCGTTTTGCTCTTTTCTCTTAAGCAATCATACGATTCAGTATACATCCTCTCTCATATGCTGTGTGTTCTGTGAAGTCTGAAAGCATACTAGGTGGCGTTCGCAGAGGCATCCACATTGAGCGGAGTCAGCGTAGTTCATATTATTACCTTCTCAATCGAGCTTCATAATTTCTTCTCCTACAGTTTTAGGCCTACCGCACACGAGAGACTTTTTGTCGGCCGACTATTTTGTTGTAGTGGGGAGTCAAAGTCGAACCCGTAGTGGTACATCTGAGCGCGCGCACACAGGCCGACCGCAGCCAGACAGTCGGGGAATTTAGAGGCCGGCCGATTTTCCCGCCTACTGTCGTGTTGTATTGATAAAGGCATAGAGACAAGTTTGAACGCACACACTGACAACTAAAAAGTCTGTATGTCTGTCGGTCAAGTTGTCGGATAAGTTGTAGACATCCGAAATCTTGTTGGTAACTGATATGCAGGTCTCAATGTTTTTCAGCATCCTGCGTTTATCCTGCACAAAACACTGATAAGAAAACTGTGGAAAGTTTTTTTTAATAGATAAAAAATTGCTCTTGGAATTGGACATATATCTAGGAACATGCACAAGACCTATTTACTATTCTCATTTTCAAGCTCTCCTGACGAATCGCCTTAAACATCTTCACCACAATTGTCCAGCCTGAATAAAGAAGTAGCTTTATCCAATATTTCTTTTTAACGCAAATATTTTCATGATAAAATACTAATATATTCCTAAGGAAAATAGTTACCCTTCACATGGGCAACCCATAATAATACTAAGAGATGTTAAAACATTTTAGTACTGAAGATTGATTACATCTGCCTTTAGTCGAAAGAAGAACAAAGGAATAAAAGGAGTTTGGCTGAATGGCACAAAAGAAAACCTAGATGAGAGATAGTTCGTGTATACAATAGACTCAAGGACTTTCATCATCTAACAAGTATACAACACTCGACAAAGCCAGATCTTATTACAAAGATAATTCGTTTATACAAAAGAAGAATGGACTTTAGCCATTTAACATATATAAAACAATAGCACTCAAAAATTCCATAACTTGTAACTTGTGTAACGCGGTGTCTTTGAAGACGAATTATAAAATGAAGTTTAACTAGCAGATGTTAAACCGCTAAGCCAACATTGGCGGAATGGTTTTGTATGAAAAAACCGACCCAAACCTCGACTAAAATACTACAAAATTCGTCCATCTGCATTGGCATGAATCGGGGTTTTCAAGATTAGAAGTAACTTGATATCTTTCAAGATTTTAACTTCCTTTCCAAATGAAAAGCCTTTTAAAACCCCTAGTTAGTATTATCGCTAATTATTATTTTAAATTATGGAAAAGCTGGTTGACACTATTCAGAAGTACAACAATGTACATGTTTTTCTATACATAAAGATATTTTAACTAAATTTGATTTAATTAGTTATAATTATTTTGACTCCTTCGGTTAATTCGTTACACATTTGATTATTTTATTTTTTTACGCATTGTATAGCCAATAGTAGGCTAAAGATCCTTCTAACCGCAAACTAAAAAGATACAAAAAAGTAGATTTTTACCGTCAAAAAATTGTTTCATACAGATTTTTTTTTAAAGGATGACACGTAAGGATTTAATTATTGCTCATGGTAATATTTTGATTCGCGGTGAATAGATAAAATATTTAAACATCGGTTGAAAGTATCAATCTGTTGCTGTATATATTCAATTAATCCATACTTCAACCATTCAACTCAGTAAACGCACGTATTATTTGTTCGGTTTGTTGTTTCTATCGACTCAAATTTCCAAGCAATATCTCCAAGTTCCAAGGTTGTTTTAAATCACGGCTGAAAATAGAGCTTCATTGTAAATGAATACCTTTATGTGAAGCTTAAAAGCACATTAGAGAAGCTTTCCGAGCAGGCTTTTGTTCTAAGGACCTTACTGTCTATACTACTGTTGAATTATATTGGCAAATCTTGTTCTTCCAAGGATCTTAGGTATTTTAGTATGTCGAACAAAGAGAACATGAATCAATAGTATAAATTAATTGAACAAAAAATCTATGGATATTTCAAAAACTTATTTTTTTTTACTTTACTCTTAAATCATAGACATACCCAATTCTCATAATAACCATCGAGGACAGCTTATAGCACAAACGTTTTAGTAAATCGAAGCGTTCTTATAGGATTGATGGTTATACATAAAATAAAATAAATATACATTCTAAATTTCCATGTTATTCTTAAGGGAAACAAGTAAACTTTTGTAGTTTGCTTGGTTATGAATATATTTTGATCAAAATTTGACAAATTTATTTACTATACAAAACTATTTACATTTTATAAAACACTTCCTTCCCTAAATCAGAACTTTTTAGTACTCGTAGAATCTAATGTTTTTAAATAAGGAGTTTAAGGAAATATTTTACGAAGATCCATGTTATTCTTAAGGGAAACAAGTAAACTTTTGTAGTTTGCTTGGTTATGAATATATTTTGATCAAAATTTGACAAATTTATTTACTATACAAAACTATTTACATTTTATAAAACACTTCCTTCCCTAAATCAGAACTTTTTAGTACTCGTAGAATCTAATGTTTTTAAATAAGGAGTTTAAGGAAATATTTTACGAAGAATCCATCTCTGTCCAGGATATCGCCTCTTACCTGCTTTTACCTTCCATGTAATATTTATAAAACTAGTAAATGGAATGTATACATTATGCAATATTATAAGTGGAGACCCTTTAAAGTATCTCTTTTAGTGACGCAGAATATATCAAGAAAAATATCGTGAGGTAAATGTGTAAGCCTAATTCAAGAAATCTAGAATATATTTCATAATAGCATGTTTACAATATTCAGTTTTTACATATTTTTGTATTGAATATGTTATGTAAATTTTTGACACTATAAATGAATTAATTTAGAATTATCTCATGTCAAAAAATGTTATGTGAATAATTAAAAAAACTTATAGGACTTTCATAAGTTTCAAAAGCTGTTTTAATTATGTTGCAGTCTGCATCCTCTTATGCCTATACCTTCTTCATATCTATACCTTCGTTGATAGTAAAGCACAGTTGGTCAATGAGACGTTTGTTGGAGTCATTTGTCAAGAATTTCTCCTGAGGCGATTTGATGGTTATGGAATTGTCAAACATAACCTCGTGGCAGGACATTGTACCATAGCGACGCATTCGTTCTGCTGTTTTGGTATACCCTTCAGAGTTCCAATCAACATCACCACCCTCCTAAAATGGTTGATTATGGTGATATAGGCTCTACTATTGCCTGGATCGACTTGTTTCTATGCCAGATAACCTTATGAAGAAGATATTTACCACCCACTTCCACAAATTTGATGTCATCATAGGAATGTTTTCCGGGAGTGGGCCGAAAGCAGCATATAATGAAGATATGGACGCTTAACGCATCCCATCTTCATTAAACAATGACATCGAGTAAGGAGCTAACTCAAATTTGAAGTGTTCTTCCAGCGCCTTGTACGACTGCTTGGTGATACTCATTTTTTGAAAATAGTCGAACCCTTTAGCTGCTGACCGATGCCAAAGTGAGCACTTTGTTTTTAATTTTTAAATTCACTTTCTCAAACGAGTTGTATGGCATATCTTTCACACCTTCGATGCCTCTTTCTCTTGCTAGGTGGAAATTGATTGTAGGTCCACCCACGGTTCCACTGCCCCGGGACAGAAGCTGGTCTGTGTATGGAAATGATGGATAGACATTGAACCACATTTTAAGTTTTCCCAAGTCCTTTTAACCATTGAAGTTAAAAATAAGCATGTGTTTAACACAAAGCGATGCTTAAATTAGGAAGAAAAGAAGATAACTCTTAATAGGCTAGTTGTGAGAGAAAATTATTTAAACTCATTTAACAAAATAAATCTGGATATTCGTAAATTATTATTTGTATAGTTTTCAAAAAAGTGTTGGAGGTACAGACTTAGCGTTGTGATAAAACGAAAGCTAATAAAATTTAATACAAATGCAGTTTTTAAGAGAGCCATAATATGGGTATTACACCGTTTTGGGGGTGTCGAACCCTAAAAAAGGTTTAATTTTGATAATAACTTAAAAAAAAAATCTTTATCTTTGAAAAATCGTAGCTCAAAGGCAATTTGATACACAAATATGAAACTATAATTACATTGTTGAAAATGTTATGTAGTTTAATCATTACTTGTAAGTAGTTTAAGAAAAATTCACTGTTAATAAGTTATAAGCCAAAAACAAAAAAAAAAGTACAAACATTTTGTATTTTTTTTCTTATTACGCAGGAAGTACGGGGTTTTCGAAGCTGCAAACTTGGTTTTGAATTACCCTAACCGGTCCCAACAACATATTTAAACAACACTTTGTGACCTAGTGTTACTGAAGCCTCATTTTCATAGTTTCCACTTAAAGAAGTAGGAAGAGTATTAGCCCAGAAAGAAATCATATTTATTGGATATATTCATTCATATTGGATTAATTCATATTATAATCATATATAAATTATCAATTCCACATACATTCCATACACAGATTTACATTTTTAATAAATATACTACTATTTTAAACGTGCACAATTCGATAAAATAGTTAACATCTGATAAACCTAAATTATCCACCCAGTCCATTGGGTTATAAAACTGCAATCTTTAAAAGTCAGAACACGAAACGGATGAGCCCCAAATCAAATTCATCGGAGTTTGAACCCTGAATCAACTAAAATGAACCTCATTGTTCTGTCGCAAGTTGTTTCAAACTTTGATATTGACCTCTAATTTTACGTTTGTATTTAATGTATCTCATGCATTGTATGTCAAGCAGAATTTTTCTTTTGAATTTGAGAATTTGAGGTTCTTTTCATTCACCTATTGTGTATGATTATTGGTGTATCCAATCGAAATCGTTCACCACTATCTTGTATATATTTACCGTCTTGTGAGTTAACAGTATAATTGTAAATATATGTTTAAGTGTTATTTAACATACTTTTTATTCAACTTCCGTTATTATTATCCAAGCTTGTTCATTGGAAAAGAGTGTTCATTTATAGGTTGTAGGTCAATATTGTATGTATTGCCAAGAAAATCAATTAAATACATTTATTTTTTAAATAAAACACTTTTGGGAAAGAATGGTGTAGTGTTGTGGTAGTAGCATGAGTAGTTTATGAATTCCTTAACAGAATCATATTAATTTGTGTTATGTTTTCTCCAACAAACCAAACAAATTCCACCTGAAATCACCGCATCAGAAGTAAGATCTAGGACGATTATCTAGTTTACTATTGAATAATCATAGTTAGCTAAAGCACAATTCCTGAATTGTTGGTAATTTAATTAGTGTAAAACTTATAGTTTTTTTTTCATACGGAATATCAATCCGTAAATTTTAAGCGAATATGTAGTTAAAAATAAATACGATAGAATTTTTTCGGCTATGTTAATCTGTTCTTGAGCCAAATGATATTTACAGTCAAATAATCAAGCTTAACTTAATTAATTTTTAACTCTTTATTTCTTAACTGCCAATAAAAAAGGTGTGTTCTGTTTCCATATAAAATAATTTTAATGTTCTCAAAACGAACTGGCAACCCTTTGGTTATGAACAAATCCGTAACGTTAACACATTCATTAATATAATTGTTTTAAATAGTTTTTGTTTTTACAAATTTGAACTATATGTTTTGATGTGCATGGTTTGATGTATTGGTTAATACGTCTGTCGGATTTCATAGTCGTTAATGTTGGATTTAAGAAAGTGTCTTATGGCCTAAAATTAGTTATCCTTAGACACATTAAGATTTAAGACGTAAAAAATCTACCATGTATTCAAAACATAGCTTTTTTAAATCCTTTTTCATAAACTGTTTTGTCTCTTGTTTAGAATCTGGTTGAGGTAATACATTAAAATTCACATTTAAACCGCCATGAAGACAAAAATGGTCAGAATCGTTGCATTATTGAAAGTCAACTCTGGAAATAATTTAAACGTTAGGAGGGCAAAGCCCTTATGCACTTTACCTTTTGAGTTACGATTTGTCCTCCCACTATATCATAAGCTTTAAAATGACACCTCAAATCGTAAAAATCGGTCAAGTAGGTTGAAAAGGGGGTGTTACTGAGATAACCCTATTGTATTGAGTATAAAGATTGTTGTCAGTCTCCTAACGGACAATGAAAGGGAGGTTCAACATCTGACCTTATCAGCTGATTGGTTTGTCCTTACGTCATCAATCTATTTTTACTTTCGTTAAGAAACACAGATTGATCGAAAGGGAACTGTTTCTTAAATTGGCCTGGTTTGACTAGTAGTTGCCTTCGTGCTTGTTCTGTGATGATGAAATATAAGTATTGGACTAACGTATTTGAACGCTTATACTTATTGATTTGAGGTTCTTTTCATTCGCCTATTGTGTATGATTATTGGTGTCCAATCGAAATCGATCACCACTATCTTGTATATACAGGGTGAGTTTTAAATGAGTTCCCCCCCTACTTTTTTCTACATTTCTTAAGATATTAACTCCGGACCACGTCAGATCATTGTAGAGTAGCAAGTACTTCATTTTGACTGGGTATAAATTTTTGGCCGCCATATTGGATACAAAGTTTTTTTTTCAAATGTAAAGATAGGGTTGTGACCCATCTTTTTAAACAAATTTTTTATGCTGAATACGATGCTGCAATCCGTTTAAAAAAATCTTTACCCATTTTAGAGTTATGAGAACTTTTTATAACATTATTTTTGGCCTATTTTAACATTGTACATTTAGAAACTAAGAACATAATCGCAAAATAGTGCTAGATAAAGATTTATGTATATTTTGTGGTGTATACTTATCTTTATCTAGCACTATTTTGCGATTATGTTCTTAGTTTATAAATGCACAATGTTAAAATGAATAGAAGAATAATGTTATAAAAAGTTCTCATAACTTTAGAATGGGTCAAGTTTTTTTAAAACGAATTGCAGCATCGTATTCAGCATAAAAAAGTAGTTTAAAACGATGGGTCACAACCCTACCTTTACATTTGAAAAAAAACTTTGTATCCAATATGGCGGATCCAATATAGTGGCCGAAAATGTATACCCAGTCAAAATGAAGTACTTACTACTCTACAATGATCTGACGTGGTCCGGAGTTGATATCTTAAGAAACGTAGAAAAAAGTAGGGGGGGAACTCATTTAAAAATCACCCTGTATATTTACCGTCTTGTGAGTTAACAGTATAAGTGTGAATATATGTTTGATTGTTATTTAACGTACTTTTTATTCAACCTCCGTTATTATTATCCAAGCTTGTTCAGTGGAAAAGAGTGTTCATTAATAGGTTGTAGGTCCATATTGTTTGTAGTGCTATGAAAATCAATTACATACATTTATTTTGTAAATAAAACACTTTTTCATTTCAATTAATTTTTCATTTTCTTTTGCTTAACTTATATGGTCGACTAAAGGTGATTCATTAGTTTTCAAATACGCTAAAGTAAAATAGACGTTTCCTAATAAACGCTAACAAAATATACAATTTTTCCTAGGTATATTATTTTACCGTGAAGTTCTGTTATATGGTCATGTTTAGAGTCTTTTTATGTTTAAAAATAGACCAGGCACCAGGTCATGAAAATCCATTAATCTTATGTTTTACTGTCATGCAGATAATATAGTAATGGTTCTTTCAACAAAATAAGGTAATAATAACGTTATTATGGTAATCAAACTAAGATATGTAGTACGAGTCTTAGCACTTCAAAGGCTAAATTCCTACGCAGTAGTTTTACGAACCGCATAAGCTCCTTCAAAACATTTCATAAAGAAATAAAAATATTTTTTAATTCCGTATGCTTCCAAATTATTTTATCAGAGTGAGGAAAAACGCAACACTAACATATTCGTTTCTTTTCTATTTAAATAATAAGTATATGCTAAATATATGATAATATATGATAAATTTAATATTGCTGATTTATATTAAAATGTAGTTTCAACTGTATAAATTAGTTTCAAAGTTTCCATTATTAGTTTTCAAAATAAACGGTCGAGGCTCAAAGTTTAAGTAAATTAACAACAACGAATTCATAATAAACTTCTTGTAAAATAATACCAAAGTTAGCGAAGTGTATTTTTATTAATGGTGAATCTCTGTAAAATAAATACATAAAGTAAATAAAATACGACTATTAACACTTGAAGTATTTTCCATAATATTTATCACGCGTAATATGCTTACTAAGAAGTTAGTTAGTAAAATAAATGGAATACCATGTAATAAGGTCAAGTATGTTGAAAGTATGTTGGAACAATGGAATGTCATTGATTAAATTTCGCAAGCATTTATTCATATCGAGAGGAATTCCAAGGTATTTTTATGTCAGTAGGTGTAATGTATTCATGTTATTAACATTATTTTATTTATAAAATAAATATGACCACACGATATAAAAAATGGCAGCGCCTGTTCTATAGTATTTTAGCTAAAAAGTAAACTGGATTTCACCCAAAATGTTTCAATTTTAAGTAAGAAAGAAAGGTTTTCCAGCATCAAATTACTTGAGCGCTTCAGGATTTGCAACGCACAAAAACAAGTTAAGAAATTTTCTTTCGGATTAAAAATGTACTTGCAGTATCTAAGGCAAAGGTGATGTTTGAACTAGCTAGTTTAGGTATAGACTTTTTATCTGGAAATTTATTGTTAATCATACATAACTAAAAGCAAGTTAAAGGTTTCCAAAAAAATATTTAATGGATGCATCCAAACAAGTACTGTTTCCTGTGTAATAAAAATATGAAACGTAACACACTCACAAATAATTTATCTAAATTACACACCATTTATTGGATGAGAATAATTGATCAGTTGAAAAACTTTACTGTTCAAAAGTAAAATGATATTAAACACAAAACACAAACTGACTATACAGTGACAACTACATTGGTGACTTGTTTGCATATTACATGAGTGTGTTTTGCTTTGAGTGTTAGGTTTGTCAGTAATCTCTGTTTTGACATTTCTGTGTTTGTTTGTTTGTAATGATTAAGAAGAGTAGTTGTTAATTGTAGGAAATTATGTTTGGATTTGATTAATCGTAATATACAGGGTGGCTTAAAAGTACCCTATCAATTTATCTATTTCAGGTATTTGAAATCGGTTAGCAGCAACCCTCTTAGATTTGAGGTGCTAAACAAATTATGGAATAAAATAACCTTGGGACAAGTGGTGGTAGGGGGTAGCTAAACATTTTCAAAAAGGAACTACAGTCTTTCTTAAAGTTTTACAGGTCCTGATGAAGCTAGGCAATTGACATATAAAAAATAAAATTCGAACAGACCTGTGAATGAAACGAATGTTAAGTATTCCCTACCCCTATTACCCATAAGGTCAAATTTAAAAATAATTATTGTAGCCCCTCATATCGAAGAATGTTGCTGCAAACCGATTTCAAATATCTCAAACAGTTAAGGGAGACTTTCTGCCACCCTGTATATTATTGTTGATTTTAGCCGCTAAACGAACGGGAGATCCAACGTTCTGACCTTATCACCTAATTATTCCGTCCTTACGTTAACAATCTATTTTTACTTTCGTAAAGAAACACAGATTGTATTGTAATGTATTTAATTCCGGATTATCATCTCCTTAGTATTTTGTGGTGATAAAGAAATATAAGTCTTGGACGCTATTTTTCCTTTTTAAATCCAAACTTGCAAGGTAAAAAAGGTTTCTTTTTCCATGTACGAGATCTAATGATGAGGATTTAAGTCCTCGAAACGCGTAATCCGTAAGGACTACACAGGATCACTCTGCAGTACTCAGGTAATTTTATACCTTTTATTCAGTGATCAAGAGACAAAACAACTCATATGTAATGTTATTTTTTTCAATTCGACAATTCTCTTCTTTGTAAAACAAAATGATATTTTCTTGTTCCCAAATACGCCAAAGTGAAATAACAATTTTCCAATGTGGTGCTACTTTGTTTGTATATTATGTTTCTCAAGACTAACCTTTGTATTCTATACATAATCTAGTTTCATATCTAGGTTTTCGTCCCTCCTGAAACTAGAACAGATTCCAAAACACGGAACGTTATTTATCTTGTGTTTAACTTGATGGTGCAAATATTAGCAATGATCTAAACAAACAACAACTGTCCAGATGACTAAGTGGAGCCAAATAGTTAACGGGTTTTGAGGTCGCTGGTTCGAATCTGGGCAAATTGATTTCAGTCCTAAATATCATTTAATATCGTTTCTTAATATTAATGATGCTATTTAACAAAAGGTCGATGATATAGTAACAAGCCCATCGTTTGAATCGTTTCTTAAAAAAAAAATTTAAAATACCTATAGCATAGAAACATGGACCTAAAAAACACGAAACACATGAATGAAGACTGAATAAACGGTGTCAGCATTCTGACACATACTTTCTCCCATAAGTTTGTCAACAACCTTTATTATGTGTAAGCGGTGAGAGTAAATATACGAAAATGGAATTTGTACTATTTTGTTCAGAATTTAAAGGACCATAACATACCAAATTTTTATCAAAATCGTTCGGGCTATTTTTGAAAAATCCGATTTTTCCGTCATTTTATGGGGTTTTTATGGGAAAATAAAATAATTTAAAATTACTTTTAAACCGTAATTTTTATAGAAATGGGATTTGCACCATTTTGTTTAGAACATAAAAGACCATAACATACTACATTTTTATCAAAATCGTTCGGGCCGTTTTTGGGAAAAACCTATTTTCCGTTATTTTATGGGGATTTATGGGAAAATCCCCATTAAAAATCAAAAGTTCTAAAAAATTAAAAAAAAAAACTATCAAAATTGTAAGGACCAGAACATACTATGTTGAATAAAAACCGGATTTTTTTTTAAATCCTATTTTTCGTCATTTTATGGGGTTTTTATGGGAAAATAACATAATTTACCATAACTTTTGAACCGTAATTTTTAGAGAAATGGGATTTTCACCAGTTTGTTCAGAATTTAAAGGGCTACAATATACTAAATTTTTATCAAAATCGTTCGGGCCATTTTTGAGAAAATTCGATTTTTCCGGTTTTTTATGGGTTTTTATGGGAAAATCCCCATTAAAAATCAACATTTCAAAAAAATGAAAAAAACGCCTGGAGATACCATGAATTAGAACCTACATACCAAATTTCATCGAAATCGGACCACAGGTGTAGTCTCTAGCTCTGTACACATCCAGACACACAGACACACACACACACACACACACACACACACACACACACACAGACATCACTTCGAAAACCACTTTTTTGGGTCCAGGGGGACCCAAAATGAATATATCCACTCAAAACTCAAACTCGAAAATTTTGACGAAAACAATACTTTCTCCATATACTATGGTATAGGGGGAGAAAGTAAAAATCAACTGTAGGCTCTTATAGAGGTTAACATTTCAAAAGCTGAGGATTTGCGCAGTGATGATTGACATAACGTCCACCCATGTCTAGACCAGCATCACCAAAGAGCTTTAAATAGAGGGATGAACTTTGTAATACTATCGCATCGAAATTTGTTTTATTTATATGTAATTAGATTTACCACAACGCAAGCAGTAATTTAGTTTTTTATAATTCAAAATTAAAATTTACTGCATAATAAATATCCAGAGTTGATGTTAAACATTTGAGTTTCAACCAAAGGGGTAGTTTAAAAGGCATCCATTAATTATTTCAAAACGAAGTATTATACGAGATTCGTAATAAACTGTTTGTACGATTTCCCAGTAAATTAATACTGGGTTGAGCTATGTCTATTTTATATTACAGTTGCGATGCTGAATCAATTTAAACGACGTAATATCGTGTGTAAGGTAGAGTTAATTGGAAATCCCCCGCATATAAGTGATATCACAAAGTAATTTAACTGGTTAAACTCCTCATAAATATATTCATTGTGGAAGAGAAATTTCAAAGTACGTTTATGACAGACTGTTTGCGTATGTAAATGTATTTTCCATTTATATATTACTTTACCAACTTGAATTACTATCGAATATGAACGACAATTAATAATAAAATGATGAAATAAAATAAATGTGAAATGTTTCTTTTTCTCTGGTACCTAAGGTAAATTAGGTTTAGTTAAAAATATTTTCTACTTTAACTAATGAGAGAAACATTTTGCCAGCATCAAAGTATTAAAGTACTTCCGTATCTTTTAGTAAAATAACAAAGTTATGAATAGTACAAAAGGATGAAAAGTGCACTTGCAATATCTAAAGTCAATGGTGACGTCCAAACCAGAAGTTATTTGGGCATTTTTCGAAAATTATATAATAAACAGCAAGTTTTTAAACAAATTTTTTACTGTACACATAGGCCTTTTTCGGGCTGTACGAGGAACGTATTCAAGAAAGTTAAGACGATACAGTACAAGGGTGAAGTGTATAAAAAAAGTAGTAGTTGGTACCAAAAACCGAACCTACAATTAACTTTGACCCGAAGTCTTTGACACTACCAACTGAGTCACCGATTTCTTTTGGTGTAAAAAACCACATTTCTATCAGGAAAATCTACAGTTTCGTTTATATTCTTTAATCAAATCAAACGGGACACATACACAAATTATTTACAAATTACAATTACCTATTGGGGTCAAATAACAACAAAACCTAACTGTCCAAGGGGAAACTTTAGTAAATACAAAACACAACAGTGATGCCCCCAGCTTGTTGTTGTTGTTGTTGTTGTTGTTGCAGTGAATCAGTGCTTGTTTAGACATTATAAGAGTGTTTTACATTGAGTGTTGCGTTTGTCAGCATCCTCTGTTATGGTTTACATTTTTGTTTGGTCATTTGCATAGTTATGTTTGCTCTTAACAATCCCATGCCAATTGAGTTCCATTTTTAATATCAAGTTTGTTTAAAGGCCACTTAACTCATGTGATAATTATGTATAAAAGTTTACCAAAGGCGTGTGTTGGTAAGTAAGGTACATTCGTTGAACGTAAGCTCTTTTATGAGGACTTGGTCAACTTTGAGGGTAAACAATACTTAGTATGGATATATTCTTAGATAATAGAAACCGCATCTAACAAATATTTCGCTTTTAAAACGATGTAAAATTACCTAGAATGACTTTTAAGATATCAAATTAAAAATAATCATCTTTTGAAGTTGGGATTAAAGATTGTGATCAATGATGGAAGTAGCAAACATATAGGAAGTAGCAAACATGTAGGAAGTAGCAAACATGTAGGAAGTAGCAAACATGTAGGAAGTAGTTCAAATGTAGGAAGTAGCAAACATGTAGGAAGTAGTTCAAATGTAGGAAGTAGCAAACATGTAGGAAGTAGTTCAAATGTAGGAAGTAGCAAACATGTAGGAAGTAGTTAAAATGTAGGAAGTAGCAAACATGTAGGAAGTAGTTCAAATGTAGGAAGTAGCAAACATGTAGGAAGTATTTCAAATGTACTTTAATACTTTTCAATGAAATGGCGACCTTACAAAGTAGGTATAAGCTAAGTATGAATGGAGATGAGGTTAGGATGAGTGGTGCGATCTTGTAGTCTTGTTAGTGACTATGGCCGACTTATTCCTTAGACACAGCTGGTTATTAATAGCCCATACAGCTAATGGCATCCAAGAGACCTACAGTTATAGTGGAATCCTTGTCCATATAAAGCTATCGAGGATCTGAACTTAAGAGAAACCTGTAAGCCGCACACTTATCTTATACTTAAACGAAACTCTTTTTAAAAATATTAGTTTTTTATAAACCTTCCCCCAAGGGCACAAATCTCCATTAAAGTGCTGTTTTTATCACATTAAAAATATTGAAGGTGCATCAGCTCTTAGATTTGTTTAAAGTGTGATTTGGATTTGCCTGTATAATAGTAAGTGTGTAACTATTTTAACAGTAGTTTTAGAGTCCCTCATTATTCTCCTATGTATTCTTGTCCCGTTGGGAAGCACGGGAAGAACAACTAGTTAACATAATGATTAGATTTGATTAACGTTAATAACATCAAGTTATGCTGATGAACGTTTCCTAGAATCTTCTTAACCCAAGCCCTGCTCAAGTCAAGATTATATGATTTAATTTAACACATCTACTCTCACTATTTTCAATATGTTTACTATTTTTTCGTTAAAAAACTGTAAAGTATTTTTATCGGAAATAGGTATTCCTGTTATAATAAAAGCTAGTAAGACTGGTGAAGCAGATCTCTTATACAGTAAAGGTGTTACGTAATCTTTCTACAATAGTAAATACAATTTTAGAGATAAAATACTTAGTTTATTTCGCTCTTTTGCTAGCTACATTATTAAATCTCTATGTTGAAAAAATGTAGATTATTACTACCCTTAAATAGTAAATTTTGAGTTTAGGCAGTAAAAATTCTGTTTCGTGGATTCCTTTACTCTTTTACAGATTTCATTTAAAAAAATTTTGTCATAGTAATAATAGTTTTAATAAAATAATTGTAATAAAACAGAGGAAGAGAGTCCAGTACGTTTTAGTTTATACAAGAGCCAGCCAGATCTTTGGTAAAGCAAAACTTTTTAAATTAAGATTTTTGAGATCCCATGGATTGATATGCTAGTTTTTATACGATCAATTTTACACACTTTACTATAATTCTAATTTTAGGTATTTTGAGTGCAGCCAAAACGTTAAATTAAAAACCCACTCCACCTGATGATGACCGGTGTAGGTGGTTTAAATCGTCAAAAATTGTAACATCTTATATATTTATCATCTAGTGAATGTTAATATTGTATGTGTGAAAAGATTTGTGAAAAAGTTTCAAAAGATGTATTTTATTATATTCGTAATTGGCAATTTGATCTTGTTTATACGTTTTTAAGAAGTTACAGATTTGTACAAGGCCCGATCTTGGTATTGAGCTATTCTTATACTAAAATATTAACTATTGCTGGTTTAAATCGTCAAAAATTGTAACATCTTATATATTTATCATCTAGTGAATGTTAATATTGTATGTGTGAAAAGATTTGTGAAAAAGTTTCAAAAGATGTATTTTATTATATTCGTAATTGGCAATTTGATCTTGTTTATACGTTTTTAAGAAGTTACAGATTTGTACAAGGCCCGATCTTGGTATTGAGCTATTCTTATACTAAAATATTAACTATTGCTTTGTCTCAATACAAAAAAAGAAGCGAATAATTTTATTGAAAAAACTAATTTGAGATACGTTGGCAACAGAATACATTATATCACCAATTAGTTTACACCGTGTAATTAAAAAGATATTAATTGAACATTCGATTGTATTTTATTGATACGACAGAAATATCGATTTAACGTCTAAAGTGACAATCGCAAAACTGTTCAATATTCAATTTAGTAGAGTGTCTAACTCGATAAGTGTAAAATATTCATATTGTCAAGCGTGGTTCTTTGGAGATATATTTTCAACGTTTTGAGTTATTCATTATTCGTTCTTAATTTCAATATCTTGAATATTTATCGTAATCCGATTATATCAGCATCAAATATGGTTTAAATTACGTTAAATTGTTTTTTTTAGCTCACAAAAAATTAACACCCTATGTTGTTTATACATCTTCAAGCAAAATGTCATCAAAATATGACAAATATTACTCAACTTATTAAAACTTATTAATTTAACTTAACTTATTAAACTTATATAAATCTATACATACATTTATACTAATTTGAACGAATTGTGTTTTTGGCATTTTCGGACATCAAAAGAAAAAATTATATCGATCCCCTACCGTAAAAGCTACTTCCCCATAGAGAAATTCGCTAAAACGCAATGAAATTAAAGTAGATTATGTAAATTTTTTCTTGGACCAATGAACTGAAATTAGCCGCTGAGATTATTCCAATGTAGATACAAACAGCTGATCGCACCATTTTCAATAATCGGACGTCTGGAGGTTATAACACATTAAACAACACGTGTAACACAAACAGTCAACCAATTGCTGGTCTCTGTTAAATCATTGGAGTTTAACCTCAGTGCAAGCCCTCTGAGAGTTCTATGTTGCATTACTTAAGAGGACATTGTTGCATTATTTAGTCTAAAGTGGACTCTGCTCATCAATATTCTTACTGTGTTAGAATCTGTTTCTGCATTCTAAGCAGAGTTTGTCCCTGTATTTGTTCGACTAGTTTTCTTGCTGTAATGTTGTTTGTACAAGGTGTTTTTACGCAACCCGAATTACAAGTTCCGTGAGACACCTTTAACGACAAAAAAAGCAAGCTAATACGTTGGTATCGCTGTTTTCTTAACTTAATTTTCCAATCAGCTGATTTATGGGTATTGTTATCTAAGAGGTTATGTGTATTCGGAATTTATTGTTAGACTCAACATAATGTTTTCACAAGCTTGAAGAATACGTATTGCAGAAAAATACGTTTAAAGTAAGTCATTGGTATGCTAAGAACAAATTTTATTTTAATTCCAGCTGTGATTTCAGTGCCGAATAAATCAATTACAGTATTTATTGACTTTACTTTTAAATGTAAGGAAACTGGATCATAAATACTTTCCTTAACACTCAATTATCTAGATGTATAGCTAAAATCTCTATGTGAAAAGAGGAATATATTTTACAAATGTTTACTAATTGAAAGTGTGATACCATTTTCTGTATTCATAGAAGTATTTGTATTCTCCCCAGTAGTTTCTGATGTACTGTGATTTGGTATTTAGTTGATTCATTTTAGATATTGAATATTGATTATTAAGCTATGTTAAAGGCAAAATTTGAATATTTTTTTAATTTTTAAAACATGTATAGCAGAATGCCTTTGGAAGTTGGCAACACTCCATTCGCTATTATAATAAATGATCCTAAAGTATTTCAATTTAAGAATGAGATTTTCCCTCCATTTGACGCTGAAAGGCCGAGGCGATGTCATCATCATTTACTGCAGATGACGTTGTTTAGTTTATGACGAGATATAAAAAACTATTCAGTAACAAAATCTATTTTCTGAAACTATCACACAATGGAAATGTATGTGTTTGTTTACAACTTCATGTAATCATTTTTCAGTCTAAATTTTTAACAGTTAGTATTATAGGTATATTCAAGTTTACTAAAATACCCGCATTAACTAATTTTAGCTGAAAATATTATGTAAAAAGTGTACGCACAATTTTAAATAGTTTTAATACGAAATCTCATAAGCCACAGTCAACATTATAGCACTTGCAAATGAATAGATACATTTAAATATGTTTAATAACATTAAGGTTGACAATAAGCTACATAATTTTATTAAGGTTTATGTTACACATAAATAAATATGGAATCTTTAAGGCTATTACATAAACGATAAGAGAGTAAGTCACAGAGAAATAAGTTACATCAATTTGTACACCAGACGTTCCCTAATGTATTGTAACATCTGCTACGAATGCAACGAGACCTTCATTCTTATGAATTAGTAAATACACCGTTGGTTTGTACTGCTTTTATAAATAGTGTGGTAAATATAGGAGAAACGAATTAAATTTGTTCGTAATGCTTACTGAAATAAGATAAATATTCCGCCTGGAATCATACAGCGAAATATATTTTTTAATAAACCTTTTTAATCACTTTAGTATGATAATAAACGAGTAAATAATGATAATAATTTACCTTTGTGACTTAGTTCTACACTAAAAAAATGGAAATTGAATGCGTGATCTGATTAAGAAATACATTTAGCTTTTTTTGAAACTTCTAACATTAGCAGAAGTAACTAACTCTACATAGGAATGTGTCCCTAAAAATTTAATATATGAAAATATTTTTTAACAATTTTTATAGTGTATTAAGCGTGTTTGATTTTACATAAGTATCCAACGTTAAATAATTTAGAAGAGATTAATGAGTTCCATTACGTTTCAGCTACAATAATAAAAATTAATCCTAGGATCATCATCAAAGTTTAATATAAAGATGAATTCTCTATTAATTGTATGATTGCGTAAAAGTGTAATTATAAATATGATTAAACATTTCGTAAATAAAAGAACATTATTTCGAGAACCTTCAAATGTAAATTATAACAGGAGCTTTATCAGCATTTGTACGTTTGTGCTGTCTCTGTCTGTACAGTTTGTACAGGGAACATGGTAATTATACAGTTTAAATGGTTGTATTTCATGTCATAAGCGTTAATTTATCTTGTAAAAGGTTGAAATGTGTTTTGAGACTGATGGATATTGCTATAGATAAATCATACGATATTACTTGTTAAAATCATATGTTTTTAATTAATGTTGCTCAATGTATGAAATAACATGTTTAAATTCTTTGTTTACAGTCTTTTGTTTTTGTTTAGATTTAAAATGGACTTTTAAGATTGTATTTGATTCTGAATTTACTTATTTCTTACATATTGAACAGAGACCATAAAGTATTAATAGCTTAAAATAAATATTTTTTCTCCAACATCAAGTAGTATTTATTGCATGAACTGTTAGAATTTTTTGTTTATTGTAATCTCGATTTTTTATTAATCCTCGTATTTCTCAAATACTAAATATGAACTGAGAACCCGTAACAACTTATTAATTAAAACCACCAAACAGTTTCGGCCTCGAGAGATAAGGGAATCTGACATTCTTGGCCCTGATGATAAACTCATAAGTATGAAGCAGCTGTATTGACAACGATTATAAACAATTGTTTGGCAAGTACAATAAACCATAATTATTTTGAACAATAATTTAATCGAATAAACGAGAATTATACCTCTCACATTGTGCATTCGAACTGATGAATGACCAATAAATTAGCATTATAATGTTCTAAATATTAAACTTAAATTAGTAAAATATAACAGTCAACATATTTTTCAGGTGTCCACTAAACACTTTTTTTATTCAAATATTTTACAATAGTCAAGAAATATTTCTACCTTAGTAGTTTCCTAAGTAAACAAAACTGCTATTCCCAAGGTTTCACTAATAAAACAAATAAAAGTTGAGTGTTTTTACGAAAAATGTCCTGACAATGTTTACCTCTTTTGGAACGTAACACTTGAAGTTGGAACTGTAAATATTTGTCAGTCAGGTTTGAGAGTCAAAACAAATATTTTCTAATGTAAATTCATGAGTTTCGTGAAAGGAAGGAACGTTTGAGAGGACAATGTTTACTTCGTTTTGTTTGGTTCCCTACCAAATATAATCACAGTGTATATTATAACAAATAACTATACAAAGTCTAGTACCATATCCATTATGTGAGACTGGTTCTTATCTATAAATCTCTTTTGTCGTTGATAAAATTTATTATTATACCCTACAACGTCTTTTAAAACTTAAACATTATAATATAAACTGTTAAATAATTAGCTTGCAAATTTAGAATAAATTGAACTTTTATAAGACCCACAGGCGTAAATACAAAATAAACAAAATTTAATGGACATTTAATCTTTGTTAGTTATAACGAGATCCCGCCCCGTGTTCGAAAACTCGACCAAAATTATGTATTGTGCAAACTTCTCTATTTCCACCCCACGCTGTAAATACAACATGTGATTTGAATTTCTTCAATTTTTTTATTTTGTTGTTATTTTGTCACCAACATGGACCCATAAGGTCCATGTTAATTCTTTGAAATTTAAAATTCATTTTTCTGCTTATTTTTGAGCTTATTTTAATTTATAAAGGGATTCTGCATATCAACAGGAAAATATCTTTCATTTGGTACCAACCACGTGCAATTCGGTCTAGTAGTATGGTAGTATGGTCAGGCTAGCTGACATAAGTTTTGCAACAGTTTTTTAGAATATTAGATGATTTGTTGACATTACACTTACAGAATCAATCATAAAAGGTTTCACCTAAGAGATAAAAATTACATTTGGATAATATTTATTATTCAATCGTGTTTTAGTAACTAAGATGGTTCTTAAAATAATTATTTGTTAACCAGTAACATTCCAAATTTGCCCTATGTTGGAAGCTAAAGTACAAACATGTTGTGTGTTTCCAGTTAAAGAACAAACAACATTTACCACCTGAAATATCGTAAATTAACATTTTAGATGTAATATATGATCATGAAGCTGTTTTAGTTCACTAAAAAGTGTTTAGATGTTGTTTCATTTTCATTTGCGATTCAAAGAATTATAATTATTGAATAATCATAAATTTGAAAAGAATAACACATTTAATGTAAACTTCTGTGATGTTATCAAGACTTCTCGATTCAGTAAACTTGTATTTCATTTAATACACTATTTTTTTTAAGTTACAGGTTCATGAATTCAATATTCTAAAATAAGTGAATAACTAATTATTAAAATATTATAATAATATAGTTATATTATACCTGAAGCTACTCGACCTTTAGTTTCCAATAACTGTTCACTTCAATATATTAATAAACTTTATTGAATGACTCTTCACAATGTTAATAACTTGAATACTTTGTCAAACCATTTCAAATGTTTTAGTTTTCAATAAAAATTACTTTTATTTTACTTATTTAATTCTAAAAGTTGCAAATAAAGAACTAACTAATGACATTGAATTACTCGTATATTTAAACTGAGAAACCACTAACACCAAATTTAATAATTATTTTAATTACCAGTATATAATAGACTTTCGGATGTTTACGGATGTAAGCTGCTGAAACAAAACGTTACTGAGGTGACTAAACATAAGATTGTGTAACTAAACATCAAATACATATAAAATACTAAACCTGTCCTTAATCACTTATTAAAGCTAATATTTGTCTTAGTTCTAAAGTACTAAAATTAGATCTGATGTATTGATGAATATCACAATGGAATGTTACGTCATTACTACTTTTAAATAATTTCCCATGTATGGAATAAGCTATAAGTCTCATGGTATGACCTAGCCCAAAGACCGACTTACTTTTTCGTTTTTTCGTCTAATTGGACTATGGAGACGAGGTTACATTGAGAAAAAATTGATTATCCGATTTTTGCACCACTAAACACAAACTTTGCTATTTCTTTCTAAACTATATTGTAGTTTTGTTGAGCTTGAAACAACAAATAATTTAGTGTATTGAAGATTTGTTGTATACCTAAAGGTTACGAAGGCGAACAATTAATAAAAATTCCAACGTTATTCTTGTAGGCTATACTGTTGTACTATTATAGTTTGAATAATATTATAGCTAAAGAATAAATAAACTGCGGTGGGCTGTTATAGTTTATGGTATACAATTTCCAGTTTACAAACAACTCAATGCCCCCTATTTCACCTATTAATAAAACACTGTAATTATCGTTTTTTTAACGTAACCGAAAACATTAACATGTGGAGCATCAAAGGATTTAGTAATTCAAAGTTAATTATTTGTCCAAACACAACCACTTCCAGTGCAAGTAATTCCTGGGAGTGGGAATTATAGTTAACCTCAAACGCGTTAACTTTGTGTTTGTTAGTAACTAGATAGTGGTTTAGAAATATTCTAATAGCTTGGTTATATATTAAAAGTTGTAGAATAAATAAAGGATGTGTATGGCCTTCAGTATCTAATGGTCAATGGTATGGCCTACTTAAATTTATTGAGGAGAAATTAAGTGGATTTAAAGGAAATCTTATCTTATAAACATCATAAAATTATTTTAAATTAGTTGGGATTGAACCTATCATTCGTGCAATTCCGAGACGATCCCTACATGGCTATGAACACAAGTATACAAGTAAAAGACCCTTTTTTCGGTTGTTAAAGTATTCAACACATCAATAAGGTGTTGATCAATAGGGTTTCAACGATTAATTTTGTCAATACAAATTCACACCTGCTTCTAAAAAGTATATCAGGATCAACAGACAAAAATGTTCTAATGTAATCTACATTAGAAGGTGAACCAAATAATGTTCGTGTAAGGAAATTGAGACGAGACCCAACGAGGTTATACAGTGATTGATAGAGACATCAATATTGATTAACCACAAGCAAGCTACAGTCAAGCAAACATGTGATCCACTGCTCAATATGTTGTTTGTTAGTTAAAATCGTTGTAAATATTTTATATTTTATAGACCTATTTTTTACTTTGAAAGATTTGCTTCCTTAAAAACAATATTTAAAATAAGCTACTCCATTCCTTAAGACTGGTTTAGCGCTTGCATAAGTAGTACATGCAAGTTTGATGCAAACTGTACTTGGATTCCACTTAAGGTTAAAGCGAAGTTTACACTAGCATGTGGTGAGGTTTATTTGCATCCAACTTGCAAAAAAACTTTCAAATGTAAACACATAGGTAAATACACGAGGGTTTAACTTGCAACGCGGACTTGTATGCTTCTGTTGCTTTCGCAAATAATATATATTTTGTTGAGAAATATTTCCTGCGCAATTAACTACTTTCGGGAAATAGAAAAATATTACTTTCGGGTAACTACGCCCAAAAGTAGTTATAATTAATTAATAATAATGTAAAGCATTTTCTATCGGTGGAAAATAGTCACTAACAAGACACTAACAAGGAAACATGTGAACCACTGCTCAATATGTTGTTTGTTATTGTTGTTAAGACAATCATATTGATTACTGCTGTACGAAATTATCCTCGTACAGTTTACACACTCACTATAATATAATTGTACAATTACTTCGTCACATTTTTTAGATACGGATGAAGTTTCTGTAGCTGTCGTAGTCACTAGTTCGTCTAATCATCTCGATCCTACAAATTGCAATCCTCTTGATACCCAATCTATTTCTCAAACTACCTTAGTTTCTCGAATCTTGAACTTCTTAATAAGGCAGTCACAATCCTATAAATCCTAAAAAAAGTCATGTAAAACTAAAGTACAAAATCATATCAAATTGTTAAACACATCAACATAGCAAATGTTCAGCAATTGTGTCTCATACATTAAAAGATTTCCAATAAAAAAAAGTAAAAATCATCAAATTCACCAAAAAGTAAAAATCGAACTCGTGAATCTTGAGCTTCTTAATAAGGCAGTCACAATCCATAAATCCTAAAAAAGTCATGTAAAACTAAAGTACAAAATCATATCAAATTGTTAAACACATCAACATAGCAAATGTTCTGCAATTGTGTCTCATACATAAAACGATTTCTAATAAAAAAAAAAGTAAAAATCATCAAGTTCATCCAAAAGTAAAAATCGAACTCACAACACTTCACATTATGTAGGAACATATAAAAACTTATATAAACATATGGTAATAATTATTTGACGTAAACAAAATGCTACAAAAAGTAAGTATAAAGAATTATAAAAAAAAGTATAAGTAAGCTATGTAATTGAGTTCTAATTAGAAACAGATTTTTCGAATTTATATTGGGGTTACATTCTATGTTTCACTACAATATATTTATAAAAATAAACATGGTAGAGTAAAATTTACGTTGAAAGAACTTAATACATATTTCTAAAATATACATAATCATTAGACAATTGTAAATTGTAAACAATTGTAAACAAACAACTACGTTCACACAATATTGTTGTCCATTGTCAATGTTTTATCTATTCTGTCCATGACGTTTGGGTTCTGTTTTTGTCTGTTTGGATTTAGAGTCAGTTTTGTGGCTGCAATTACATTAGTCTGTTGATTAAACATAAATAGAAATGGTGTGACATCACAGAAATATTACTAGAGAGATATTGCGAAATTATCTTTGCATTGTTATGGTTATTAATTAGCTAAATTTAACCTAATTGTGAAAAACATTAATTTCTAGTTGAGCTAAAACAGTTAGTTGAGTTTTGGTATTGTATTAAGCATCTTTCCAATTACAGGGTGTCCCGTAACTCTTTGGACACTTGTACATAGCGTTATTCCTTAGGTCAAGACAAACACATTTCACCATAGGAACATGGGTCTGTGGTGTCTAGTTTACCGACTGTCGGCATTTATGTGTTTTTTACATAAACATTAATAAATCCTAAACGGTTTGAGATACAGCTTTGATATTTTGCAAAAAATGTTAATCTTATTAAGACCTATTATTGTTAGAAATTATACTAAAAAATCATTAACCTTTTCGAAATGGCGGCCATTTAAAATATTTGATGAAAAATTTCACGAAAACCGTTAACTTTACAAAACAATTGCCGGAGACAAAAAAGTTTGTAAACTTTATGGCTTTTTCAATGATACCTTATTTGTTAAGATTGGATAAATAATAACAGAGAAACGTGTTGTTTTCGTAATGTATGACCACTTTTCTCCATTTAAACAATGCTAAACAACGTAAAACGAGTATTATTTTTTGTAAAGTTAACGGTTTTCGTGAAATTTGGCACCAAATATTTTAAATGGCTGCCATTTTGTAACGGATTATGATTTTTTAGTATAATTTCTAACGTTAATAGGTCTTAATAAGGTTAACATTTTTGCAAAATATCAAAGCTGTATCTCAAACCGTTTAGGAGTTATTAATGTTTATGTAAAAAACACATAAATGCCGACAGTCGGTAAACTAGACACCACAGACCCATGTTCCTATGGTGAAATGTGTTTGTCTTGGCCTAAGGAATAACGCTATATACATGTGTCCAGAGAGTTACGGGACACCCTAAACCTTAATTACTTAACACTAACTAATTTTTGTTCTCAAAATTGAACGTATAAATTAGTTTCTCGTAGAGTGACAAGTTAATATCAGCTGATATTTTAGAAGTCTCGCTACCGGAAATACTTTGTTATTCAGCGATTAAAAGTATAATTAATAAGAATTATTAAAATGTAATTGGAATTACTTGTGTCAATTGTTTTTTGTAAAAACAATTGTTTATCAAACAGATAATATTTAGACAGATGTACTGCTATGACAGTTTCAGCTTCTTTTTTTTTGTGCCGAGATAATAAATATTGTTGGGCGTACAACAGGATTCACAAAAAGCAAAATTATACTTGTTCAATCAAGCCGATAATGTGCCTTTTGGATTTTAGTAACTGTAGTTTTTTAGGCCTATATATCAAGACTTTAAGACTTTAACTCCGGCTGTTTTTAAAATATGTGATTGGTCGTGTTTACTTTTTCAGTTTATGCGAAGAAAAGTATAAAGTGCAATGTTGTGACTGCAAAGTAACGATTAAGTAAAGAGGTCATACAAAATCTTTAAATAGAAGTAAAAAAGTTTCTTTACAGACAAAAACAGCCTCGGAAAACCCTTTGGTGGCCTCGATAAAAATAAAAGTCGAAAATCATAATTATGAGGCTCTAGGAAAAGAAATGCAGAACAAACTAAACCAGAAGGAAAGGAAAGTCTGGATATTTTAACTTAACTATCTACATTTACAACATACGAAAATACTTTTACAGAAAATGTGAATAATAAGTAGAAAATGAAAAATTAAAAAGCTACTTACGTATATTAAAGAATAAAAAAACTAGGCACAACATAGTTAAGCAGTAATATACATTTAACCAATTTCCCTCCATTACTTGTTCAACTTGGCCTTCAATAATAGAAAAATTGGATAGAAAAATAATAGAAAACTCTAGCAATTCTTCCAAAAGCTCATAAGCTTAGTATTTTGATTATTACAGTGGCATACGGAGTGTTGTCAAACTAGCGTTCATTCAGCCAGTTAAATCATTTTGAGAACGACTATGTCTGATGAGACATTAGACAGTGTGATGCTGCTTACATGTGAATTGCAATTTATATTCAGTATATATAATATTAGAATGTATTCAATTTACTCTATTCCTGACATAAAACTGTTAATCAAAGTCAAACGCTGGAGGTAATTTTATCTAAGAGGTTTTCATCATGACAGGCTTTCAACGTATTTAGACAGATGTCACATTCTAAGAGTGCAATGTTAGAATAGATAACTGCAAATTCTGGGATAATAGTAAACCTAATAATAGAGGTTCGCAACTCTTCATTTTTCATTTTTATTTTTTGTAATCCAGTCGCTATATTTGTAATAGTTACCAAATACGTGAGTTGGCCTTTTTAACTGATGTACTGATGTAAGCCTTATATTAGTTGTTATAAGATAATGAGGCAATTTCAGGTAGCCATAATTCAAAGTCGTTCGCTTATTTTCCTTAACAAAACTAATTGATACGCTCTCCGTTAATTTACTCTCTATGTAGTCAGTGGAGTCTTTGATGTACTAGGCTTGTGGTGTTATAGTATGGAGCTGGCAATCATAATCGGGTAGACACAGCAATATACAGGGTGAGGCAGTGAGAGCACCCTGATTTTCTTTCATTTCACTATATAGTTAAAGCAAAAATGAAACTATGCCATTTTAGTAAACATTATGGCATTAAGCACTGAGATTTTGATGTGGAAACCTATTTAAAAAAATATTGATTCTTGTGCAAAAACCCAGAGATTTTTCGGACCACGGTCCATCATGTCAACATGACACTGTTCCAGATTGAAAATTAATGAAGAACTGGGTAAAAATATTTAAGATAACAGCTTTAACTTAGGATTATCGGTGGGTGCCGCAAAAGTTTTTGTACACTAGGAAATGTTGAAAGAGTGCGAATCGCAGTAAATCGGAAGTCCAAAGAGATTTGCCAGGAAGCTTTTGTCGTTGAAAACTTTACGTTGACTCTTTTTTTTTGAGGGGGGGGGGGTTTATGATAAGGTACTTGAATTTCGAGTTTTTTCAAAGTCGCTCCATAGATTTGCTTGAACCGAAGCTAAGAATTGTCCAAAAACTAAAATGATTCCTGAAGAAATGCTGGAAGATTATTTGATTGAGTTTTCAAGTGACTAAAAAGGAATGTCAAGTAGGACAAGGACGTCACCTACAGTATTTTGTTTTCAAGAAATTGAAAAATTACTTTGTTAAGTTAAAATGGCAAAATAAAAAAAAAACTGTTTAGATGTGCTATTTATATTGGGTGAATATTATTGAATTTGTTCTATTTATAAATTGGGGTGCTTTCATTGCCTCACCTTGTAGAAGAACAGCAAACAAATCTCTGTGTTTGCTCAGCAGTTAGCAAGTAAGACTTGGTAAAAGTTTGACAAACGTTGTCTACAGAGGAAGGAATGAAACAAAAAGTTAAGACAAATAAACTAGGAAAGCGATAAAATAAGAATAACTTGTTTCAGGACTTTTTTTCTCCGGGGTTTATTGCTTTAAACGTTTTCAGGTAATGATGAACATTTTCTAAACTTCAGGAACTTGTGCAGCGTAAGAAAGTCTTCTAATTAATGAAATAGTGAAATTTTGTAAAATATTGCAGACTCGGAAGAGAAATTCTAAATTTTTTTAGGAATCAACGCAGGCAGAAACATAAACATAATGTCATATATAATATGAATAATTTATCTTGGTCTTTTATTGAAGCTGTTATTATTGGTATATTTACGTTTCTCTTTCGTATTAGCGAATTTCCCATATACTCGAACAAATATTATACGATTTTGATGAAATTTTTTATAAACGTGTGAACCTAAATCTGTTCGAACGAGTTCGCGAACTAGCATGATCGGACCATGGGAACGGGAGTTTATAACGGGATTTATAGGGTAAACATGGGGGTTTTCCCATTTTTGACTCTTAAACATAACATTTTGGACTTTCTTTTTCAACTATTTTGTAGAGCTTAGAAAAAGAAATAATTTAGTATATTGAAGCATTGTTGTATGCCTAAAGGTTACGGAGAAAATTATAACTGTTGTAGAATTTTTATATTTACAGTAGTTTATTTTTCATAAATGTTGATAAAATTTGCCAAATTTATTTATTTCATCTTATACTATTCATCTTATACCTTCTCTGAAGCAGCAAACCTAAGCACTCGATGCATCTAATAGTATTTAATTTAGGAATAAATATGTCTTATTTATGGAAATACTATAGTAAAAATGTAATCAGACAAGTTGAAATTCGCTTAGTTTGCAGATTTGCTGTGGCGGGGTTTTTTTTTGCTATTATGTTACTCATGGATTATCCATTAAGCAAATTATTAATTATCCTCAAAGGAATCACAGTTCTTACCATTTATAAAAGTTTCCATTTTTTATTCCAAAAATAAAAATTTACAAAAAAATGGAGTGTTGCAGAGACTGTCGAGGGCGTAGTTTCTTACCGTTTAAGTTATCTTAGGAAGTTGTAAAGAATTTGTTCGTAATTGTTTATGGACTTGACAAAATATTACTTGTATTTATTTTATTAAATTATAGAAATTGTATCTTACACAGATAAGTTAATAAGGTTAAACTACAGAAAAGAATGTTTACTCCTAAATTTATAGGATATAGGTTTTGGGATACACATTGTCTCTGAACTCTTTGCAATTTTTCAGAGGAAAGTAGTGATCCGATGCATGGTAGTTTTTCATAAATAAGTGTAATTTGTATATTTTTTTACCCGGTAAACAATTTGTATGGTAATTACATATCGTTTTAACAGGCTGCAAGACTGAATATTAAAAAGTAATAAGGGATAATATAATTTTCTATGTTAAAAATACATAAGTGAATACATAAACATTGATTTATAATGCATGGCAATGCCACACAATTGATAATATAGCACCAGACATTAGAACAGAAAGAAACAATAGTTGGTTTAAAATATATAATTGATATGAAGATAAACAATCCGTCAGGATCATTGGATCAGATATTAAATAGTTGTGACAGAAATCATTGTTAATTATATGATGTACATAAACCTATATAACGGGCTTTAAAATTATTGCTTGTTTTTGGAAACAATAGAGGAAGCATAGCATCCACTAAACATGGAAGAGTAGTTTTATTATGATTCATTATATAGACTCAGTACTTAAAATCTCTGACATCTAAATTTATTTATCGGGTTACTTTATTATCTAAGGTATATCATTAGCGTACATAATTTCAATCTTTTGAGGTGTAATCTAAAAATCACATGAATATTTTACCATAAGATACACATAATTCTATAATTTATACTAAGGCAGCATACTAACTGGGTAACTGTAACTGCAATTTATGAAAATGAGTAGAGATCAATAGTGAAAAATACTACATTATTGTAATGATAAATTATCTGGTGTATAATGTTCTGGAACTGTGGAGAAATATGTGTTTGACCAATACCCAGCATTCTCTATTGCTGCCAGCCGAGTCAATAACTTTGCATTTGAGTTATAGCATCCGTTGAACAGTAAACGAACCCACGTTTGCAATGCAAATATATGATATTACTGTACATTTAATGTCAAGCATGATATGTGATACACTTTTCAAATTCTTTCCCAAAATCTTTCTTAGCAATCTTATAAAAATATTTTTGGTAGCTAATTTTTGTATATAGGATTTTTATTGTATTGGACAGTTTATGCTTTTATCTCTTAACGATATATCTTACGTCTTGAGTAATAGAAAAAAATTCTTTTAACTAAAAACATTAGTGCGAGAGTAAATAACAAAAAATATAAAAGCATTTTAATGTTAAAAAATTGGGTTTCTAAGATTGCATATAGTTTACGTCAGTTATATTACATCGGAGCCCGGAATAAAAAAGTGTAAGAAAATTAACAACACAATTCACATGTAATTTAAAAGAAATGATTTTATTGCATGGATGTACCTTGCAAGGTTGAACTGTGAGAATATGTGAGCGAGTTGTTAAAACGCCCTGTTTATCTTGAATTACGTGTTATAGTAAACATTAACAATATTAAAAATTAACATTAAAATAATATATTCAACAATATGCTACGTTGTTGATGCAAATATTTCTCTCGATTTTGATTCAACTTATAAACAGCATACACATACATCTAATTTAAAATCTTTCCTTTAGTAGATCTTTATAAACGCCCTGTTTAACTTGAAATGAGTTTTGAAGTAAATATTAACAATATTTAAAATAACACAAGAATAATATATTTTACAATATTCTACGTTGTAAATGAAAATATTTCTCTTGACTTTAATTCACTTAATTAAAAACATACATATGGTACTTCAAAATCTTTCCTTTCGTAACACTTGCATACTTGAATGTATCCCACTTGTAGCAATCTAGCAGGTCCTCAGTTTGGAGTGGATGTTAGGCCTACTTCATGTCTTTATCTTTCCAGAATTTAGCCATAGAGTAATAGGCCTTTTCTGTCAAATTTGTCTTCAGTTGAATGCCAAAAACTTTACTGGCAAGGTATTGAACTCCGGAACAATTGATTGAATCAAGGTAGCCCTATGGCTGTTTAGGTGCACATAGTGTTTACTTTTTGTATTATAACTATGTAGGCCTACTTCACTGTTCCTTTTGAATATTTCAGTAAACTGCAATCCCAAAATAAAAATGTCCAGGATAACGACAGATGTAAGAGGTTGTGGGATCAAGGGGTGAACATGATAGTTGGTGGTTTAGATACAAATCAGGGGTTGGTGATTGTCCTAAAAGTGGGTTTTCGGATGTAGGACTTTTTTCTGTGTACTTGCTGTGGACTTTATTTAGAAAAATGGCCTCTAGGTAATGAACTTTGAATATAATTCTGATAATTCTTATTTGTAAAATAAACCTGTTGGCTTCGCTACATCCTCCCAAAAATACAACTCCATAACTGAGAATGCCATGGAAAACCGTAAACCTTCATCATAACATTCAATTCAATTCAATTCCATCACATTCCTCAGGTTATGAGCAAAGCAGCAGGCTCTCTATTATATCACCAATATGGTCATTCCATCTCAAATTATCACAGCTTCCAATGCCGAGATACTTAGAACTATCTTCTGGTTTTATTTTAAATTGGTCATTTTTAATTAATGGGATGTAGTCTGGTGTTTTTA
This sequence comes from Macrosteles quadrilineatus, assembly GCF_028750875.1. Taxonomy (NCBI): domain Eukaryota; kingdom Metazoa; phylum Arthropoda; class Insecta; order Hemiptera; family Cicadellidae; genus Macrosteles; species Macrosteles quadrilineatus. Next base: position 109,615,076 of record NW_026542595.1, read on the forward strand.
TTTCATAAAAGTGAGTAATCCGGATTTTCCATGATTTTATGCCAGCATTAAGACAGCAGTTTGACACACAAGTTACTAGGGACTGAGTCTTCTTAAACGATTCCGATGAATTTATGTCAGACACCATATGACAGACTTATTGTGCCATATTTTTTTTCTATGTAAATACTAATAGTTATTGCGAATAAGTCAACTTCTTTATCTTTCTTGTTAAATATTTAAACATTAACAATATTTAAAAGCACCAATAATAACGTATAAAGGTTTTCCAATAAAAACAAAATTGAATAATAAAAACCTATTCACTACGGTTAAAAGAGAAAAGTAAATTAGGAAATAGTCAAGAATGGCATTATCAACACAAATGAAACGGAATGAGTTACGATGTGTGTTCTGAACAGATGCAAATTTAGTTGAGATTAATTATTTGTTATCAGTTGACCAAATTTAACATTAACAAATGGCTTTATGTTTGTCACTTTGAGAAGTCCTCGGGTCTGATTCATAATTAAATATAAGTTACAAGTTGTAACTAGTAATTTCCATTAGATTTGCATACGGTAATCTGCTGATTTACTGTGTTGCTGAGTTTTGTGTGTGATCTTTCGTATTATTATAGTTTGTGGTTTATTTTGAAACAGGTCCCTGATTACAAACAAGGTCAACTTTTTGTTACATGTGTTTTTTTAATATTGTTTACTTGTGACAAGGGGAAATGTTTAATTGTCCTATACTAATCATAATAAAGTCATCTTCAGACGAAGGCGTCAAGGATGTCAAAGGGTACGACAAAGCAGGTATTTTTATCAATTTAATATATTCAACGTAATCCGGAGGCTAGCTTCTGAATTAAAATTGGAATTTAAACATCAAACGTATTTAACCAATCACTATGATTTCCTATCATCATCTCTGAAATGAAATAAACTAAAGTCATTGACCTGAGGAAAATTAAAAGAAGTATTAAAAGAAAATTAAAATTGATAAAAGAAGTTTAATATATTGTTTGCCGTAAATATTGATAAGTAAACTATTTTTAGCAACATAAATATATGGACCTATTTTAAAATCTTGTTGTATAAGAATAAATTTAATCAATTAATAAAAAGTATAAATATCTCTTGTATCATGTTTTTGTAAACATAGTTTTTTCTACGGAAGCATGAACTGAATTTTACATATACAACTTAAGGAGCTGAAACTTATAACTTTGTTGCATCTTCTTATTTCGGACTTAACTTGTGTTTTATCCCTTTCGTTTGCAGTCAACTGTATGTCAACTTCTACACTTTTACCAACAGTTAAATTTTATCAGATAACAGACAAATAACTATCGTATATTATTTGTTACTTATTTTCTTAAAATAATCAAATAGAAAACGAAAAATCACTAAAATATTCGTAATTAATAATTCAAATACAAATATTTTTCGTATTTAAGATTTAATGTACTACTGTCAATCGATACATTGTTGTACTTCTTTATTTAATAATGAAAGATGTATTAAATAAAGAACTTTACCATGCAAATTTAGAGTTAGCTAACAGTACTAATATAGACGCTACTATATTGTTAGACAAAGTCAATGAAAAAATAGACCCCCTACTTAGTAAGAAGTACAAAAGGCAACAAATAAAGTTGGACAAGCTAATTGAGAACCAAACTGTCAAAGAACCAGTCATACAATGCCCCCACCAGTTTTACAAAAGAACAGTCAATAATGCTGGAATATCCTTCACCGAAGAAGAAAATGAGATGCTTAATAAAGGCTTAAAATATAATTTAGTTGGTAACAGTAGGCTAGAGGACCGTAACACTCTTTTAGACTTTGAGAGTTCAATTAGAACATTGCCAGATGAAAACCAAGACAGTTTTAGACACAAAATTATCAACAAATTTTCATCAATAACTGACAAAAGGAAGTTTAAAAATGCAAAAAGTAGAGCAAGACAAAAGGAACGAATAATTGCTAGAAGCATAAGAGATAAATTATCTCAAAACAATGCTTTACTAGCCAAGGCTGATAAAGGCAACACAGTTGTAGTATTGAATAAAACAGATTATGTAGACAAAGTGCAGAAATTCATCAGCGATAATCCAATAAAGAAACTAAACAAAGACCCTACACTTCAATACCATAAAATAATTAACGAAAACATAAATAGATCCAAAAACATTTTTACAATAAAACAGATGAGACACCTCAAGGTAATGAACCCCTCAGCACCCAAATTAAAAGGCTTGCCTAAGATCCATGAGCCAGACTGCCCTATCAGACCATTGGTAAACTTCCAAACAGCCCCATCTTACAAATTAGCAAAAACAATCAACAATATTATTAAGTCTTCTATCGAACTAAAATCTGAAACAACCCTGAAAAATTCCTTAGATTTAATTGATCAAATCAAAAACATAGAAATACCTCAGTCAGCATCGTTGGTTTCGTTTGATATAGTAAACCTTTATACCAACATACCAGTAAGAGTAACTATTGAGATATTGAAGAAGAATTTAGTTACAGCAAACAAACTTACAGCAGTCCAAATAGAAGAACTCCTCAATTTAACGGAACTAGTCCTGTCACAAAATTATTTCGAGTTTGAAAAGGCATACTATAACCAGACAGAAGGGTTGGCCATGGGATCCCCACTGTCATCTATTTTGGCAGAGATTTTCTTGAATAACATCGAACAAAATCGCATACTTAAAAACAATAAGTACCATGATAAAATATTTTACTGGAAAAGATATGTGGATGACATCATATGTTTGTACAAGGGAAACACCAGGCAGATAAACATACTCAGCAACTACATAAACAGCCTACATCCCAAGTTAAAGTTCACTCAAGAAATAGAGCAGGAACAACAAATAAATTATCTAGATATAACCATCATGAAGCATAACCAGCACCACAAATTTAACATTTACAGGAAACCAACTCACACCGATCAAGTTATTCATGCTGATTCAAACCACCCACATTCCCACAAAACTGCAGCATTTAGATTCATGTTAAACCGCCTCCTTAAAGTACCATTGTCCAAAGAAGACAAGGATAAAGAGCTCACAACAATTAAGTATATTGCTCAGCAAAATGGATATAAACCCTCACTTATAGACAGAATATATAGCAATATTCAGTCAAAGCCCCCTAAAGAGACAGAAAGCAAGAAATTTGTTACAGTTGAGTACAGTAAGACTGCCGAACAACTAGCTAACCAAGTTTACAAGAATACTCCTGTAACAGTTGCCTTTAGAACAAATAACAACTTATCTAAAGTGCTAAAGCCTCTAGATGAAAAAATCCCGGACATAGAAAAACAAGGAGTTTATAAGCTAAGGTGTGGCAGTTGTGATTCCTTCTATATAGGCCAAACAGGGCGTAAATTCAAGTTAAGGTACAAGGAGCACATAAAAGCTATTGGTTCCGAGCCCAGCCTTCAAAGATCCAACTTTGCAGCACACATCAGGGATTCAATGCATGATTATAAGCCAGTTGAAGATTGTTTAGAGGTTCTGCACACATGCAACAAATCAATCTTGACAGGTTAGAGGAAGTGGAAATATATCGCGCTCACAAATATGACAACCAAAACCTCATCAATGTCCAATCCAATTTTACAGCTAATGTAATATATGAAAAAATAGTCAGAACGGACGAAGACACAAAAAATGATCATGAAGGCATTGATGCTCCAGCAACTAGAAAAAATCGAAACTACCTGTTGTCTGTTGTCTGTCAGTTGAGCACATGTCAAAAGTGAGGTTATGTCGCGACATACAAGTAGGGTAGGCCTACCAAAGTTTATGTTTTCATCTTTTATGTGTAAAATGTGTTGTAAAAAGTTGACAAGAACCAGAATGTTCGCATATTTATAATGAATTGACCTTAGAAGAATGTGCTGAAGATGGCTTTATGAAGCCGAAACAGCTGTACACTGAGTACAAAAACTGGATTGCTTCAAGACGGTAAGTCTTATATATTATATTCTTTAAGTTTTGTATGAAAAAAATAATGTTGTAGAATAATACCCCTGCTGCAGCAAACCGACTAAGTGGATTTCCATTAGTCTGAACTGATTTTCAATTCAAACTCGTAGTGAAATGGAATTATATTTAGCCATCTCATGAATGCATTTTTATTGTATTTTGTAATATACCAATTCATAGAAAAACCAGTCATTCCCCTCTTCCTAGTTGGTTCTACACTTCTAGGGTCTTTCACGAACAGCTGGATAATTTCTTTACTTTCTCTTTCAACAATAAAATGGTTTAAGTCCTTAAAAGAGGAAAACTGCAAACTCATGGTGAATTGAAATCATATTTATTCATCATACGAATGCATTAGTATCAATTGGTAATATACTAATTCATAATAAAAAGCGAATTCCCTCTTCCTAGTTGATTCTACACTTTTATGGCCTCTCACGAATAGCTTGATAAACTCTTTACTTTCTTTTTCAGCACTAAAATGTTAACTGCAAACTCATAGTGAAATTAAATTATTTGTATTAATTTATATAGATACATTATGTAAATGCATGAGACACAATCAATTACATGTACATGCTAATGGAAAACACAAGTGAAGTTTAATAAAAATACGTGAAAATTGCAAAAAAATAAATTAAACAAATACAAAGTTTTAGGACACATAAACTTACACAGCATGCAAATAAATAATGGCACAAACTCTGGTTACTACAAAATGGTAACTCTCTTACCCTCCCTCGATTAAGTTAGCGCTACATTACAATCAAATGACAGTAAAAGTTAAAATTATAAATACATGTTTAATCGTTTGCCTGTTAACAACAGTTGAAATTGAAATGCGAGATGTATTGATTGTTGCTAACCAACGATGCCAACTAGGAACTGGGAGGAAATGGAAACGACGCTAATGACAGTGACGTAATCAATGGCGTCATTGATTTCGCCGTATACTCCACTGGTAATACGGTCACCGTAACCATAGTAACAGGGAAATATATAAGCATTGTGTAAACTGTGGACTAATTGTTTTTCTACTACCCATGGGTGGATTCTAGTATTTCCTCTTTACAATTTCCTTAATATCCAAGAAAAAAAGTTTAAAGATTGTTTTAATTCACATAGATACACCGAGACGTCCTTCATTTTAAACGAAAAAATAATTTATAAATAAAAAACTTTTTTAAATAAAACGTTTTTAAACGCCCTAAAAAGTAGAAAAAAATTTATAAATATGTTGAGAGAGTATAAATACTTGTACGATTTAAAACGAAAAACGTGGGGTGCATGCAATAGATAGTTTACCTTCACCTACTGAACTAATGTATTATTATCAATTAATTGCATGCACCCAACGTTTTTCGTTTTAAATCGTACAAGTATTTATACTCTCTCAACATATTTATAAATTATTTTCTACTTTTTAGGGCGTTTAAAAACGTTTTATTTAAAAAAGTTTTTTTATTTATAAATTATTTTATACTTTTTAGTTTTAATGTGTGTGCATGTTAAATCTATTTCAAGCATCTACCTTATATCAGATTAATATGCGCTTCGGTATTCTCGACCGATCTCGCTTGGACCAATAGTTCATTGGCATTCTCGCGTCCGACATTAGCATGTTTGGGTACTTGTGCAGTTCGCTTACGCCATTTTGCTAATCTTGCAGATTTACAAGTCTTCGATTCATGTTGAAGCTTAACTTCTCTTTTTTAAGAGGCGGTCAGACAGAGATTCTCGGCTGCCGACACTGGCCGTCACTTTAACATGGAGCGCATATAATAATTCCTCGTTTTCTGGTCTATCCGTGTTCCAAAAATTATTTCCCACTCTCAAAACATTGTAAATGTATGTAGGATTAAGACTGTACAATATAAAATCATAATGTTTAATTATAAGCCGGATATAAAATAAATCATTTCTTACATTTCCCATAAGGAATTGCAATACTTTCTGCTAAAATATAAAATGACTGGAACTATAAACAATTCTGGTTCAAACGCCATATTGAAGAGCATATATTCATTAGTGTATTGAGTGTGACAGATATTTATTTTTCGATGGTTAGCATTAAGTTTTGTATTTTTTTGTAAAAGCTTGCAAAAAAGCCTTGCTTGCCGACTGAGTACTAGTTCGACGATGTCCCGGCCGATGGCAGCACAGTCGATTGTGGACTACAGAGCACGTTTTCAAACCGCGCCAAATACAATTAATTTAAACTGGCCACAGATCTGTTTAAATAAATAAATAACGTTATGTCGTTACATCCCTGATGTATTATAATGCCAAGGAAATGATGATATTTAATTCACAGGAATCTAAGAATCTAATATTTTCGGACTGTGTATTTACCGTATGTATTAAAGTATTACTGTCATCAGAGATAAAAGTAGTTCTAAAACACCCGGTTTGATACAAACTATTCATCAACATAAAACAAGTTCCGTTAGAATAAACGTCTCTTTTGGTCATACTTAGTACGTTACTTACGGACTTAGCTGTGTAAAGATAGCTGCTGCAATACACGGTTTGATACAAACTATTTCCCAAAATGAAAACAAGGTCCAGTGGAACAAAAGCATTTTCTGACATACGTGGTATATACGATCAAGGTCTTCCAGGAACCAAATCCACCCTCCGGACCAGCACTGCGTCGTAGCCAAGCCGGCTTCTGACTCATGGATTATCTTGGAATTGCGATGTCCAGTTTTAGGTCTATAATATTCGAGCTAAGATAAAACCCCAAGTGCCCATCCGAAATCCTATTTTTATATTAGAGGCACAGGATAAGGCAAAATCTAGAAAAAACATCCAGAGCCAGATTGCAACTTCAAATGGCGTTGAAACGTAAAGATACGACACATAGGACCTACTGTTTTTTATTTTTATATTTAAATCGTTCCATATATCTATATAAATAAAATACAGTTTTGTCTGCAGGCCTACATTTCTTAGAATCATGCAGTTTCTGGTTACATTATGTTTCATAGCCAAAGAAAGTCGAAACGAGTCTTATCTCAATTTCTGTCTGTCCATTCTTTCATTCTGTCAGTGACGCCAAAATGTCATTTTACGCGGTCTACTCCTAGAAAACTAGAATACCGATCAAGGTTCAAATCATTTTTCTGTATTTACTGGATTAGTGAGTTTCTTTGGCTATAAAAACATGGCCCCACTTCCTTGAAAACAAAATAACGAACCATCAAAACCCCAATTTTGTTCGATTTTTGTCAAATTTTCTTCCAATGTTTACTATTAAACTTTTATGAAATAACGGCCAGCCATTTGGATTAGTTCTCACTTCTAGCTGTCACATATGATATGTTTACATTAAATATTGTTTACAAATACCACAACCATTTCTGATCAAGTTTTGTAAGCACATCCAAACCAAGTGGGATTAAAAACGTTGTTGCCTTACTTAGCCGGTTTAATTAATCGCAAGTGCAACGATTGTTCTTGAGTTTTGATAACCGGGAAAAGGCCGTGAATCAGTGTTGTATAGTGCTCAGTGCTGGGAATATACCGATCATCGTTTAGAGATTACGTAATCTTTCAAATAAGAACCCTTTGTTTGGATAAGGGTTTTTCTTCAAACTGTCATTAATATGTTAACATTAAAAGCTGCTTACAAATAATGCTATTAATGGGAAATAACTTTGATTTTCGAAAAAAAATCCAAAACCAAAGGGGATTAATAACTTCGATACTGTTTGAATAGGTTTGAATAGGCGAAACATGTTGTGAGTTCTACTTACTACAATTGAACTGTTGACGTAAAGGTACGTACCTCATATTAGTCTAATTAATCAGTTCAGGGGCTACATCATGAATTTTAATTTTACTTCGATACTGATACCAAGATACCACATCAAGTGAAAGATTTTTTGGGCAAACCATAATGAATTTTTAAAGCTTTACGTTGTCAACGTATCAATGTTTTGTGGACTGTGTATTTAATTACTTATTGATATATTTGCCGACGGATTTACACCAATTTTACAGTTTGATAAGGATTAGGCCTAAATACGATTATCATAAAACTTGATGACACTATAAAAACTTTTAAATAAATAATTTTGCTTGTAATTTGCTTTGGTTAACGCGTAGCAAATCCCCTAATTCAATTCTGTATTTCTGTGAGTATGTCTGTTGATAACGCATTAATGTGCTTAATTCTCAGTGTTTCGTGGAATAGACGAGAGCACCTTTGTTAATGAAAATTTCAACCTGAATAAAGTGTGCAGTAGTGAGGTTGATGTAGTATTTTAACTATTTTAAACCAGTGTGAAAGGTAATTTCAATTATAGGCCTACGTTAGGGCTATGCCTGATAGATCTAAAAGAAATTCCATCTATCATTAGATATAAATATGGACTAAGACGATCGGGTGAGTGATATTATATTGCGAAGCATTCGTATGTTCCGTCTTTTGTAAACATGTTCAAACATTTAGTACGTTATAGTCCTTTATTTTTTGAACAAAATGGTACAAATCCCATTTCTGTAAAAATTACGGTTCAAAAGTTATTGTAAATTATGTTATTTTCCCATAAAAACCCCATAAAATAACGAAAAAATCGGATTTTCCCAAAATTGGCTCGAAAAATTGTGTTAAAAATTTAGTATTTTAAAGTACTTTAAATTCTGAACAAAATTGTACAAATCCCATTTCCGTTTATTTACTCTCACCGCTTACACATGATAAAGGTTGTTGGAAACCTTGGTTGGTTTGGTTGTTGGTTGTTGACAAACTTATGGGAGAAAGTATGTGTCAGAATGCTGATACCGTTTATTTAAGCTCTTTATAAAGGCCTGGAGAGAAATTGGGAAATTTTGTGTTTATTCTCTGTATACACTAACTTGGCGTCTGAACCCTAGTCTACCTGCGGACGGACCGGGGGCCACATACAGATTGGCCAATGGTTTAAGGGTCGTTTCTAACATACAGATTGACCAAAGGTCCTAATGAGCAGGGGCAAAAAATGGGGGAGGAGCTTACATCAGCGATGTCCCGTGGGGGAGGAGCTTGTCTATTCAATCAAGTGTTTGTTAACTTTTTCTAATCTTACCAGTCACAGAGTTGGCCAAACTCAAGAGACGAATTTTACTTTTTAAAACACTAAGTTTTATGTAAACTGTTAATCAGAATTCATTGTCCTACTTCTGGATATTGCTTTAACCTGAAGGCAAGTGAGCGCAGCGAACGAGCTCCAATCTAAGGGTGAGTGAGCGTAGAGAACGAATTTCAACCAGGACGTGATTGAGCCATGCGAACGAGCTCATCTTGAAAATGAACGAGCATTTGACACAAAACCACATTAGGAATAAACTCACTATTAATTTTCTTTTTAAGTACACAAAGTACATTTTTCGGGAGGTCGAGTTGGCTACGAAATTGTTAGTTTGTTTGACCTAGTTATAGCAATAAGGATAATGTTACCATTTAAAAGTCCTGAAGTGTTCTTTAAAGATCCAAGTATAAGCATTCTCGTTTTTATGTGTGTACACATTATTTGAAAATTACCTTGAATATCCACCCGTCTTAGTATTTCGCACACGATGTTCATTTTTAAGTTCACAAAACCAATCTAGCAATATTCATTATAGGAGTAGTGTTTTAACAAAAGTTAAAAATACCCCCGCCGCAGCAAACCTGCAGACTAAGCGAATTTCCATTTGCCTGATTGGATTTAAACTAAAACGTCTCCTTAAAAATATCACATTCCTTATTTAAATAGAATCAGTTTAACACATACTTAGGTTTGCTGCAACAGGGAGGGTAAAAGTGTTTTTGTATGTAAAATGTTAATAGTTAGTAAGAAATAAAAACATTTTCAAAATTTGGGCAAAATATGTTAATAAACAAGCAAACTACAACAGTTTACTTATTCTCCATAAGAATAACATGGGAATTTTAAATTTACAATTTTTTGGAATTTTCTCCGTAATGATTAGGTGCATTATAACGCTTCAATATACTAAATTATTTGTTTTTTAAGCTCTACAAAATAGTTTAGAAAGAAATTGCAAAATTTTATGTATTTTGAGTCAAAAATGGGAAAAACCCATTTTTACCCCATAAAACCCCCCATAAACCCCCGATCCCACGGTCCGATCATGCTGGTTCGCGAACTCGTTCGAATAAACGTAGGTTTACACGTTTGTACCGAATTTCATCAAAATCGGATCGTTTTTGCTCGAGTTATCGCGCTAACGGACACATATATTAATATATATATATATATATGAATTTGAACGGATGGTGTTTTTGGCCTCTAGGGACCTCAAAACGAAAAAAAAATCTGTCCCGGGTCCAGGTCTTACCATGAGTACTACGGTAATAGCGTATTCCCTATATGGGAAATTCGCTAAAAGGAAAAATATATTATATTGGAAGTGAAATAACCCGAATATAATGTTCTACCACAGAATATAAAAATCTACTCACTTATTCAACATTTACGAAAACCAAAAATTAAAATTCTAAGCTTCAAATAATTCTTAACATTTTGCCTTAAAATCCTGAAATAAATAATAATTTGTTATTAATATTCAGTCAGCTACATTTTCAGTTGCCGCTAAAAGAAAATAATAACTCCAAATTGGAGGTATTATTCCGTTTGTATGATATCCCGTGAAAGCATATAACCTCGTCATATTAGCTTTTAAAATTGCTTTTGTTGTGCTGAATTCTGTTGTCAATAATCTGAACTTTTTCAAGTTTACAAAGAATTTTTGTTTACATCAAAACATATGTCCATGGTACAATTTTGTTTACATCTATACGAAAATTGGGTTATCTGTAAGTCGGTGATTTTTAAGTTAAATAAAGAAAATGTTGTATTTTTTGTATAAAATGTAAAGAAGAAAGTGGTTTACGTTAGATTTTGTGTTTTCATAGTATGTGTCATTAGTATTATTAATCTTTCTAAATTGCCTTGAAGAGATCGCGCACGCAATGAAAATAATAGAGATATGATGAGACATCATGTTATCACCCTTAAAAACTACAATATATCGTAGTACTAATATTGTGAAATTTTGTGAATTTGTTCATTTGTTTGATATCCAATCACGCATTAACTACTGGTCGGATCGGGTTGAAATTTGGTATGAAGATAGCTCACATTCCCGATTAACATATCTAGACATATTCTTATCCCAAAAATCATTTCGGGCTCTGCCCCAATGGCTCCATAGTTTCCAATGTTAACCTTATGAGTATTCATATTTAAAATTAATTAAAAAATGTTGTCAGCTTTTTCAACTACACAAGTTGGTTCTACGATATTCAATAGCATTAAAGAGACCACCTCTGTATCTGGTAAGATTAGAAAACGTCAACAAACAGTTTACTTGAATAGACTAGCTCCTCCCCCACACACATCACTGCTGTAAGCTCCTCCCCCATTTTTTGCCCCTGCTCATTAGGACCTTTGGTCAATCTGTATGTTAGAAAAGACCCTCGAACCGTTGGCCAATCTGTACGCGCGCGGACCGGGGCCGGAACCTTTCTCGCCCCCGTTGAACAGCTGTTACCATAATTAGTCACCTAGTAGCACCTCCACTGCAATTATGAACTTTTTTGTGCGGGACGGAATTTAAATTTTTTTTCTGCACAAGCAAAAAGTTCATGAAATTTTAAGAAAAATGATACTAAACTTAACCATATTCCGTTAAGTTAAGCTTACGTTTAAATGATTTTTATCTGGTTGATGGTTGATATAATTGTATCCTTAGAAACATGATGATTGTATGATTATTTTAAGTTTCATTTGGCCCGTACAAAATGACGCAATTTTGACTTTTCATGCCAAATGCTACTTTCGCTCGCATTTACGATTAGTTTTTTTACCTTATTACGTATACTTAATGAAACGTAAGGTTTAAAAGTGTTTCACGTTTACAATAGACTTAAATGTGATTGGTTAGATATTTTCACGTTTACAATAGACTTAAATGTGATTGGTTAGATCTACTCAAAGAAACATATGAGTTAGGTTGGGACAAACTACATCGCCTCAACACGTTTTACATGTTTTTACTTCTTAAACTTTATTCCCGTAACAATATTAGGAAATTTAAATATATAAATCACTATTCCTTTTTTGTGTTTGCAGATTCGCGGTGCACGTCTGATTTAATTAAAAATAATTCATACATAACGATATTACAGTTTTATTTCTATCCCTAATAAAGTTTCTATTCCTCAGTAGCTACTGTACTTATGCCTGTAGGTTCTACAAACGTAATCAGAATATGGTCAAGTTTGGTATCATTTTACTTATTTATTCGTGGACTTTATGCTCGTACAGACAAAAATGTAAAATTCCGCCCCGCACAAAAAAGTTTATAAGTGCATTGGGGGTGTGACTTGGTGACTAATTATGGAAACAGATGCTCAAGAAGTGAGCGAGCAAGGGGGGCTTATCCCAACTCCGCGCAGTGGTCAGAAATCTGTCAAAACCGACAGTCCAACTCCGCGCAGTGGTCACTTCGGATCCCTCGCGGCACATGTCCAACTCCGCGCAGTGGTAAATTTTGGCTCTCACAGCCCTGACGGCGGAGAGTTGGTGTTTGAACTTTGAAATTGTGTTATACTTTATGTTATGTTTATCATTTATAGGAAAGGAAAAGGGATAAGATATACCTAAAACAGGAGATGAAGCTTAAAAACCACTAATATAAGAAGTTTTTAAAAGTCCGTGAGAATGAGTGACTGACGTGTGAATTTATACGTTCCAAATTATACAATAGTCAATCATTCATATTACTGGGCTTATGAGCTCTCTGAACTTTAGTACCAAGTTCAAAAAATATTAGTTTTGTATACAACCGCAGATTGCTATAACAAATTAGCTGTAATCTCTGTTTCATACAACAGTTAACTACACTCCTCAAATTGGAAAAAAAATGGCCGACAAACTTCTATGTTTTTTATGACTTGCAATACAAAATTATACCAATACTTAAAGCAGTATAGGAATTTTAATAAAACTTCAGACTTCAAAATTGACTTTATATTTAATTACTTTACGTAAAAAATGTACAAAATTCCAAGGCAAGTGAGCCAAAATTGGTGGTTTTTATCAAACATTAATAATAATCATATAACACAGATTTACATCAAATTAATCATCGTTAACATAAACATCGTGTAGGCCTATATTATTTACAAAACAAACAACCAAAAAAAGGACAATCCATTTAAATATCTGGACTAAAAATAAAATACAAATTATTAGCCTACTAAAATTGAATAAGTAAAATATTTACAAATTTACAAAAGTTACACTTATTTTAAACCATGATAAATTAAAATTATAGTTAAACAATAATTATAAGCTTTAAAATGCGAAGCGATATTAACCTTAACAAAACATTTTACAATCGTAAATAATATTTTAAAAATCACAGTACCGGTAAGTAATATCTTATTAATTTTCCCGAAATACTAAATCACATTATTGGCAAACCTCAAAAACAATCTTATACTTTAAATTTGATTACAAAAATAGTTTTAAAATGTTTCCTTTGTTAAAAATGTTATTAGAAGAGATTATTAAGTTTTGTTATTCATTAAAAAGTCCATTGTAGCCACTTTTAGATGCAGAGCAAACTTTTTATACAAAAAAAGAGGTTACAGCAAATTTGCAGTATATTGCTGCATAAAAAGGTAAAATCCGTGATCGCAGCACACAAGTGTAACGTAAAACTCATGAAATCGTTAATAAAATGTATTATTAAATAATTGTGAACTCTGAATTTCAGAAACTTTCATACGTATCCACTCTTCGGACGGACTTTTTGAACTTCTTACATAGTGGTTTTTAAGTTTCACCTCCAGTTGTGAATCTATAATTTTACTTGTATCATAAGCTAAAATATTTCTTTTTCGTCTTATTAAATGGCGCATTTGACGTCGATGAAGAGGATTTTCATTGAAGCCACACCCAGACCAACGTTTTAGCGAATATAGGAAATAAGTTATTACCGTAGGTATTATGGTAAGACCTGGACCCACTGATTTAATTGTTCGTTTTTATGTCCCAAAAGGCCGAAAACACCATCCGTTCGAATTCATATATATGTTTGTTTATCTATTATTGTTTCGAGTAACTTTTACACACGAATGACCAAAATTTATTGACTTTAATGGGGGATTAGAGGTAGAAAACAAGTGTTTCAAAAATGTTTGTGACAAAAGTTATGTATTTTTCAACGTAGAATCCGATTCTGTAATCAAAATTGGTAGTTTACATTTAAAAAAGTCAACTTCGGGTCTGAAAAAGCCACTTCCGGTGTGATTTTGGATTTGAAATTATCACCATTTGGTAGACCGTGCCGAATTTAGCTAGTGCTGTATTATTTTTTGTTTGTAAGAAAAGGTTTCCATCGTTTTGAAAGGGGTGTACGGGTGGTTTTGGACACCCGGTATATATGTCCGTTAGCACGATGATTCGAGCAAAAATAAATTTGGTGAACGTTAAACCGACATTTATTCGAACGAGTTCACGAACCTGCACGATCGGACCATGAAAACGGGGGTTTATGGTGAAAAAAATCGAGTTTTCCCAACTTTGACCCTAAAAGCATAAATTTTTGCAATTTCTTTTGAAAGCAATTTGTAGAGCTTAAAGACTAATAATTTAGTATATCAAAGTATTATTATGCGCCATAATAGTTACAGAAAAAATGCCAACAAATTTTAATTTTATAATTTCCATGTTATTTGTATGGAGAATAAGTAAATTGTTGTAATTTCCTGTAAAAGGAGTGTATTTTGATTAAATTTGGAAATGCATTTATTTTACACTTAACTATTGACATTTAACAAAAACACTTACTACCCTGCCTCTCGCAGCAAACCTATGTGTACTCATTAAACTAATGCTATTTAAATAGGGAATAAATAGTAGCCTATATTTTGAAAGAGATATTTTACTGGTAATGCAATCAGGCAATTATAGAAGTTCGCTTAGTCTGCAGTTTTGCTGTGGCGGGGGTATTATTGTAATAACAGCAGCAAAATTTTTGGAAACATCAACTCACGTCCATGCAAATGTGCTGTAGTCTTTGTTTTGGTAAAAACTTTACCAAAACAACTACCGTAGATATTAGGAGTGGCCACCGCGCGGAGTTGGACTTGACACTAAAAGTGACCACCGCGCGGAGTTGGGCTGAACCCTTCGGGGGCCATAACACTTTTCCTCGGATTAAATTTGACCACTGCGCGGAGTTGGGCAATCCCCAGCAAGGGACGGTCCCGGCCCGGTCGCAGGCAGGTAGTCAAGGGTCCAGACGCCAAGTTAGTGTATACAGAGAATAGAGTGTCAAAAATTAGAAAAAACAATTTTTACCCCATAAAACCCCGTTCCCATGGTCCGATCATGCTGGTTCGCGAACTCATTCAAGTTTATCCCGCCTCCCGCCTTACACCTTCAAACAAAATTTCATAAAAATCGGACAAAAATTACTCAAGTTATCGTGTTCATGGACACACATATATATAAAAATTTGAACGAATGGTGTTTTTGGCCTCTGGGGACATCAAAATGATAAAGTAAATCGGTTCCGGGCGTAGGTCTTACCATGCCACTTACGGTAATAGCTACCTCATTACAGGGAAATTCGCTAAAATGTATGGGATAGGCCAAGTAGTTACATTATTGAGCCCAGTAGCACTAGTATATTATTTATAATTGAATACATTATCATGTATTTTTATATTAAAATACATGTGTATACATCGAAATGTCTTACTGAAAGTGCTATTTGTATCTCCAAAACATTTTTTGTGTGGAAAATTAGCATATTGTGCGGTGACGAACTGAGACCTGCTGAGACGCAAAGGGTGGGTGAGCGAAGGTAGCAAACCAGTGAAAGTGAAACGTGTGGTGGGACAATAGACAAGGGCTAGGACACAGGCTGAGGGTAGTCGAGTTGATGCTTTCAAGTTTCTAGGTAACACAGGGTTGTCAACAATCTCAGATCCCGTTATGCGACAGCCACGAAACTGGTGGCCAAGGGTGGTACTATTACAAAAGTCTGTTTTGGGAGGACTGTGTTGTTGCTCGTGACGCCTGCAAAATATGGGATACGGGGCTAGGTCCGTGAAGTTGGCGTACCCATATTAGCGTATCCACTTTTGATCATACCAATCGTTAGTTCATCGTTAGTTCTCGATAGTTCCCAAATTTTTTCGTTAGTTCTCAAAAAATAAAAAAGTTATAGCCGATTATAAGTGGGTACGCTAACTTCACACTTCCGGGTTCTAGCACGCGCCGTTTTCTGAGGAGAAATGTTTACATCTATATACCAATCGTTAGTTCTTCGTTAGTCCTCGATAGTTCCCAAATTTTTTCGTTAGTTCTCAAAAAATAAAAAAGTTATGAGGCATACAAAGTGGGTACGCTAACTTCACAATTGTACAATTTCCAGCGGGAACAGTTTTTTTACTATAAATGCCTATATCTATACACCAATCGTTAGTTCTTCGTTAGTTCTCGATAGTTCTCCAAAATTAACGTTAGTTCTCAAAAAATAAAAAAGTTACGAAGCATAAAAAGTGGGTACGCCAACTTCACAGTTATAGAATTTCCAGCGGGCACAGTTTTTTTACTATAAATGCCTATGTCTATATACCAATCGTTAGTTCTTCGTTAGTTCTCGATAGTTCTCCAATATTTACGTTAGTTCTCAAAAAATAAAAAAGTTAAGAGGCATACAAAGTGGGTACGCCAACTTCACAATTATGGAATTTCCAGCGGGCACAGTTTTTTTACTATAAATACCTATATCTATATACCAATCGTTAGTTCTTCGTTAGTTCTCGATAGTTCTCTAATATTTACGTTAGTTCTCAAAAAATAAAAAAGTTAAGAGGCATACAAAGTGGGTACGCTAACTTCACAATTGTACAATTTCCAGCGGGAACAGTTTTTTTACTATAAATGCCTATATCTATATACCAATCGTTAGTTCTTCGTTAGTTCTCGATAGTTCTCCAAAATTAACGTTAGTTCTCAAAAAATAAAAAAGTTACGAAGCATAAAAAGTGGGTACGCCAACTTCACAGTTATAGAATTTCCAGCGGGCACAGTTTTTTTACTATAAATTACTATATCTATATACCAATCGTTAGTTCTTCGTTAGTTCTCGATAGTTCTCCAATATTTACGTTAGTTCTAAAAAAATAAAAAAGTTAAGAGGCATACAAAGTGGGTACGCCAACTTCACAATTATAGAATTTCCAGCGGGCACAGTTTTTTTACTATAAATTACTATATCTATATACCAATCGTTAGTTCTTCGTTAGTTCTCGATAGTTCTCCAATATTTACGTTAGTTCTAAAAAAATAAAAAAGTTAAGAGGCATACAAAGTGGGTACGCCAACTTCACAATTATAGAATTTCCAGCGGGCACAGTTTTTTTACTATAAATACCTATATCTATATACCAATCGTTAGTTCTTCGTTAGTTCTCGATAGTTCTCCAATATTTACGTTAGTTCTCAAAAAATAAAAAAGTTACGAAGCATAAAAAGTGGGTACGCCAACTTCACAATTATAGAATTTCCACCGGGCACAGTTTTCTAAATAAAAATGCTTATATTTATATACCAATCGTTAGTTCTTCGTTAGTTCTCGATAGTTCTCCAATATTTGCGTTAGTTCTCAAAAAATGAAAAAGTTACGAAGCATAAAAATTGGGTACGCCAACTTCACAATTATAGAATTTCCAGCGGGCACAGTTTTTTTAAATAAAAATGCTTACATCTATATACCAATCGTTAGTTCTTTGTTAGTTCTCGATATTTCTCCAATATTTACGTTAGTTCTAAAAAAAAAAATAAAAAAGTTACGAGGCATACAAAGTGAGTACGCTGACTTCAAAATTATAAAATTTCCAGCGGGCACCGTTTTCCGACTAAAAACGCTTAAATCTATATACCAATTTTTAGTTCCATGCATTGTAATTTGATTCATCTTCACACAATGAAAATCAAAGTAACACTGACATTAGAATAACTATCACATTATGATTCTCTCGAAGAGAAAGGATTGCTTATCAGTTCCAGGATAGCGCTTATCTGTGATATTCGCAATAGTAGTTGCAGGTGTCACTCGGTTAGATTATTTTTTAGGGGTGATAATTTTGATTACGTTATCAAAATGATTAACAGTTCAATATGCTCAGTTAATTAGAACATCCAAAAAAGACAACGCTTCCAAAAATTGGTTTTAGATAAGCAATGAAATCATATTTATACCTACTTACTTGTGTGAAAAAGTGCATTTTATAAAAAGTCCATCATGGAAACAAAATAAACTATCCATCAAAATGAAAACCAGAGTCTGCTAAGTAAAATGGTATAAAGTAATTTATAAGCAGTGATTATTTGAATTGGATTAAGCAGATAAAATATGTACGATCAAAGAACTTCTGTTTGGTTAATTAAACTAATCGTTTGTATTGTTTGTATTTGTTTGTGTTCGGTATTAGTATTATAAAATTACATCATTAAACGTAACACGTTACGAGTGACAGTTGCACGGATCGAGACTGGAAGGTCATACGGACTTGAACAAACTGGAGACTGGAGTAGTGGATGGAATAAATGTGTACAACACATTACTAGCAAGGCGTATTGGGTATGGCGGGGTCGAGACAATATTTATTTAGTTGTATAGTAGTATACTGTAAGCATTTTTCGTTGAATGAAGGTGCGCGCTGGAAATCAGAAGCATTAAATAAGTTAATCTATTGATTATTGGCTATACGTATATTTATTTAATTTTTTTAGAACTAACAAAATAAATGAGTGAGCCCATCTTACGATTAATATTAAGATATAGGCACTTTTAGTCAGACAAGGGTGCACGCTAGGAATGATTTGGGTTTGAGGTTGGCATAACCACGTTTAAGACCTTATTGCCTTTTTATTTTTTAAGAACTAGTAATAATATTGGGGAACTAACACGACATAACGAAGAACTAAAGATTGGTAAATAGATATAAGCGTTTTTAGTCAGAAAACGGTGCCCGCAGGAAATTTTATAAATTTGAAGTCAGCGTACTCACTTTGTACGCCTCGTAACTTTTTTATTTTTTTGAGAACTAACGTAAATATTACAGAACTATCGAGAACTAACGAAGAACTAACGATTGGTATATATATATAGGCATTTATAGTAAAAAAACTGTTCCCGCTGGAAATTGTACAATTGTGAAGTTAGCGTACCCACTTTGTATGCCTCTTAACTTTTTTATTTTTTAAGAACTAACGTTAATATTGGAGAACTATCGAGAACTAACGAAGAACTAACGATTGGTATATAGATATAGGTATTTATAGTAAAAAAACTGTGCCCGCTGGAAATTCTATAATTGTGAAGTTGGCGTACCCACTTTTTATGCTTCGTAACTTTTTTATTTTTTGAGAACTAACGTTAATTTTGGAGAACTATCGAGAACTAACGAAGAACTAACGATTGGTATATAGATATAGGCATTTATAGTAAAAAAACTGTTCCCGCTGGAAATTGTACAATTGTGAAGTTAGCGTACCCACTTTGTATGCCTCTTAACTTTTTTATTTTTTAAGAACTAACGTTAATATTGGAGAACTATCGAGAACTAACGAAGAACTAACGATTGGTATATAGATATAGTCATTTATAGTAAAAAAAACTGTGCCCGCTGGAAATTCTATAACTGTGAAGTTGGCGTACCCACTTTTTATGCTTCGTAACTTTTTTATTTTTTGAGAACTAACGTTAATTTTGGAGAACTATCGAGAACTAACGAAGAACTAACGATTGGTATATAGATATAGGCATTTATAGTAAAAAAACTGTTCCCGCTGGAAATTGTACAATTGTGAAGTTAGCGTACCCACTTTGTATGCCTCATAACTTTTTTATTTTTTGAGAACTAACGAAAAAATTTGGGAACTATCGAGGACTAACGAAGAACTAACGATTGGTATATAGATGTAAACATTTCTCCTCAGAAAACGGCGCGTGCTAGAACCCGGAATTGTGAAGTTAGCGTACCCACTTATAATCGGCTATAACTTTTTTATCTTTTGAGAACTAACGAAAAAATTTGGGAACTATCGAGAACTAACGATGAACTAACGATTGGTATGATCAAAAGTGGATACGCTAATATGGGTACGCCAACTTCACGGACCTTACGGGGCTCTATCCGACCGCCTCTTAACCGACTTCCCCACTACCAACAAAGGAGGAGGTTCTCAATTTGTTTGTGGCGATGTTTTTTTTTTCTATGTATGTTCACCAATTTCTCTGTGATTCTTTTACCGATAAGTGTGGTTCCACCACCAAAATAACCAGGAGAATTTCTATTTGGTACCTTATATATTATGTTTAAGTATAACATTTGTTTCGGTGAAAAATTCTGAAAACCTTAAATATTTAACATTTGTTTTGTTTACATTTGTGCAGATTGTTTACATTTGTGCAGAGAAGGCAATAAATAATAATAACATTCCTACAGCTGTTAGTTGAAACCATTTAAATGAAGCTACAGACAATTTGCTTCATACTGATCAATAAACTATTTCTTGCCATGGAGCCTTTGAATTACATTGAGAAAAATGTATTTTGTTTTGGTTACTAAAAAAAATGTATTTTAACGTTTGACCTGATTTGTGTATACAGTAATTCTGTTATTAGTATTGAATATTCTGACTTACAAAAACATATATGTTTCAGTGAATAGCTGTATGATATTGACAAAAAGGTGTATTGTGAAAACCAAAGCATTCGTAAAACAGGTCTAAATATAAATTAAATGCAATTATTCCTTACACGACCGAAGAAGTGTGACAGTGCATAATCGTCAATTGTCTTAAAAGTGATAAATATTTTAATTACTATACATGCATTTGCAGATGTGGAATGTTTATTGGTATTCTCTACCCAGTTACTATATCATATCAATACTATTATGCCTGCTTCGGAAAGTCCTAGAGGAAGATGATTTGCAATTTCGACTAGGCTATATCTTGAGCAAACAAAACCCCCTACATGACTTACACCACTTTAAGCTGAACCAATCATTTATATAATATTTTCCAAAGGTACTATACGTGTTAACGACCAATTTTCCACTTTTGAGAGATCTTTTAGTGCTGGTAGCTGAGGAATAACTTTCATTCCAAAAGGCTTGAGACGTTACTGTATTTCTTTTTTTAGCGAATTTCCCTATAGGGAAGTAGCTATTACCGTAGGTCTCATGGTAAGACTTAGGCCCGGGACCGATTTACTTTTTCATTTTGATGTCCCCAGAGGCCAAAAACACCACTCGTTCAAATTTTTATATATGTATATATATATATATATGTGTGTGTCCGTGAACACGATAACTTGAGTAATTTTTATCCGATTTTGATGAAATTTGGTTTGAAGGTGTGAGGCGGGATAAACTTGAATGAGTTCGCGATCCAGCATGATCGGACCATGGAAACAGGGTTTTATGGGGTAAAAATTGGTTTTTCTCACTTTTGACCCTCAAAACACAAAATTTCCCAATTTTTCTCTAAACCTTCTTAAAGAGCTTAAAAAAACAAACAATTCAGTATATCAAAGTGTTTTTGTACGGTTATTGGTTACGGAAAAAACTAAAAAAATGGTAAATTTAAAATTTCCATGTTATTCTTATGGAGAATATTGTAAAATGTTGTAGTTTGCTTGTTTATGGATATCTTTTGATCAAACTTGGCAAATATATTCATTTTATACTAAGCAATAATTATTTTACTTAAAACACACACTTTATTAGTTTCCTTGTAGCAGCAAACCTAGGTACTCGTTAAACCTAATGTTATTTAAATAGATCAATTGAAAATCAATTCAGCCAAATGGAAATTCGCTTAGGCGTCAGGTTTGCTGCGGCGGGGGTATTTATAATGTAGAAGTACACCGATTGCAGGAAACGATGATGTCTGACATGTCAATGTATCTAGAAAAGGCAATTAGTTTTTCATTAGGCCTAATGTAATGGACAACTCTTTCCTTCTTAAGGAATATCTAAAAATGTTTATTTTCATACCCATTGATTATGTATCCTGAACAGGTGACTCAAGCAGTTTTAAAATAATGATTGTTCTGTGGAACTTTTGATTGTGTCAAACAGTTTTGCTTGTCAAAAATCCTCAAGTAAATAATATATAAAAAAATTATACAGTCACTAAAAATCATGAAATAATTTATTTTTGTAAAAAAATACAACCGACTTCAAACGCTCTAAAAAGAATGAAATAATTTCCATAAAGTAAACTTTTGTATTAGGCAAGCTCACGTATTTAAAGTCGGCGCGGCTCTATGATGATTTTTGATACAAAATTTAAAGAGGGTGTCCATATTGCAGGTGACTATCTATAACTAAAGGTGGTAATCTGTCTTTTTCATAGTTATGCGGTAGTGTTATTTTATTACCGTAATCAGAGATCGGCATTATAGTGGTATTAACGAGTATCTTAAAAAATATTATAACGCATTTAAATGTTTCTAACTTGGAAAAGTAACGTTTTAATACTAAACTAGCTTCTTTTCCCTATCATAATATCAAACTAAATTAATTTCCTATTCATATAGAACATTTGTGTGTGTTATTTTCATAATGCATTTATTCTGAAGTAAACATAAAATACAAGAAAATATTTCCTTTAATATATAAAGAAAACAGTTCAATATGTTTTTTATATATTTATGTTATCCAGCTACAATTTATTGATTTTCAAAATAAACACACAATATTTAATTTCAATCATATTGCAGTTTGAGCCGCGCCGACTTGAAATACGTGAGCTTGCCTAATACAAAAGTTTACTTTATGGAAATTATTTCATTCTTTTTAGAGCGTTTGAAGTCGGTTGTATTTTTGTACAAAAATAAATTATTCTTTTCCTTCTCTAGCCGTCGCTTGCGTTGGGTGGCTTTCTCCTTCCAATAAGCCGTGGATGGCATTGAGCTCCTCAAGTGCGTATTGCATCGATGGCAGGCAAGCAACACTTTTTTAGCAGAAAGTTCCGGTGGCAAGTATGGCTCCGGTGAAATAGAACATTGTTTCATAACCTGATTAGGGTAGCACTTTTTCTTCCAGATATCACAACACTTGTCACAAAAAGTGTTTTTGGTTAGATGGAAATCAACTTCCCGTTGAGCATAGGCCTGACGCTGACGTAGTAGTCTTGCCGATTTACAAACCTGCGTAGCTCGCTTACGCCATTTGGCTAATCTTGCCGATTTACAAGTCTTCGATTTACGTTGAAGCTTAACTTGTCTTTTTTTCTTCTCCTTCTCTAGCCGTAGCTTGCGTTGGGAGGCTGTCTCCTTCCAATAAGCCGTGGATTGAGCATAGGCATGACGCTGAAGTAGTAGTCTTGCCGATTTACAAACCTCCGATTCCTGTTCAAGCTTAACTAGTCTTTTTTTCTTTTCCTTCTCTAGGCGTCGCTTGCGTTGGGTGACTGTCTCCTTGACCATAATATGAGTTATCATGCAATATTCACAAATAATTGATATTATTACATGTTTACAGTTCGTTAATCCGAAAACTCACAATATATAATAATTTAACTATAGTTTGTTATGGAATTTCTCTGCAATGCATTCACTCGAAATATTTATTGTTTACTTTATAGAATACTAAATAAACAAAAATTGACATTATTTACAAACACCTTGATACCTGCAATCAGATTGTTTATCTTTATTTTGAAATGTTTGTTTGTATAAAGAATCTCTTGGGAGCATAACCTGTACCTCTTAACCTCTGCTCTTCGAACTGTCAATTTTAAGTATTTACAGCTGACTTAAATTAGTTTTTATATTTACATCATTTCAAAATGTAAACATGAAAAATTTGTAAGCCCAAGGGGCGTAGCCCAAGGGAAATATGAAAATTAAATTATATAATATTGCATTGTCATGCATTTGTGAGCTATGTTTCAAATTTCAAGTCTCTAGCTTATCGGGAACATCGTTTAAAATTGATATCAAAATTTGTAGGAAAGCGAGCTAATAAAAACAAGCCCATGGGGCGTAGCCCAAAAGGAAATATGAAAATTAAATGATATAATATTGTAATGTCATCAATTTGTGAGCTATGTTTCAAATTTCAAGTCTCTAGCTCATCGGGAAGTATAAAAATTTGCAAGAAATCGATTTAATAAAAACAAGCCCATGGGGCGTAGCCCAAGGGAAATATGAAAATTAAATTGTATAATATTGCATTGTCTTCCATTTGTGAGATATGTTTCAAGTTTCAAGTCCCTAGCTCATCAGGAAGTTAGTATAAAATCGGTTGCAAAATTTGTAGCGGACAAGAAAGCGACCTAATAAAAACGTTTTAATAACATTGAATCTGTCAGCATATGATTCGTAGGGTAGCAAAATTTACAGATAAATTAACTGTCTCTTTAATAACTAGGAATAATTATTATCGCTAATAACGCTATGCAAATCTAACGGGAATGCCAATACCTTAAAACGACCATTATCTTATGTATAGGTTGTATAATCTATGAGAAAGTATGTTAATTCTATGCTGATATCACAGTCTTATTTCTTGTACATCATGGAAGTAGGCTGAACATAAGTTGTACTGTACAATGCACGTTTTTCGGTACAGTAATATTCAGACAAGTAATGCTTCCTCAGGGATCAGTTACTAGTTAGCCAATGATAAGTCACTCTCACCGGACAGTATATTTCTCAAACAAAACCATTAGCATCACCATCAGTTTATATTATAATTCCTTAGTTTTGCCTCAGATTTAGTTTTGAATTAAAAGTCGTCGATCGTCAATGGTGGAATTTTAATAAATGAAACAAATCTAAAAGGCTGTGACAAATCTGTAATGGTAATCTATGTTATTTATTTCGTATGCGTATTTATATTTCAAAAGTGTTTCATCAGAATGGCAGTATTAAGGTGGCACATGTCATATTACTCTTATCATTCTCTTGTTAACGAACCTTACAAAACGAGGTATTTGAAATAAACTGGTTCAAAAGGGGATTTCAATTGAAAAAAGGTAGTTGTTGATTCTACAGCGAATTTTATTCAGTCTTTGGTCCAACGCAGGCTGAATGCCTTTTCTCAGTAATTTCTTGCAATATGTTGTAACAGTATTTACACAGAATACTGACAATGCTGAGTCGATTGGAGCTAATACCCTATGGTGTCTTTACTTTTTTGGAAACAATGCTCAAAGTGTTTTTGGACTTGGAACAAGTACAATTATTAATAGTTTATCATTATAGTTGTTCACATTTGTCGCTCATAATTGGGTTGGAAATAAATAGTTATGGTAAGCATTCCTGGTAAATTGTTTAACATATTGAATTTAGTTAATATTTGTATACTGATTATAAATATTAGCGTTCAAAATTATAGCTGAAAACAAGATTCTACTATAATTTAAGGATACCCAAGGCCTATGTAGGAAATCGCAAGGATAAAAATCCAACCTATCCAAACAACTTTCTAAAAAATATTACAGTACAATTCATTTTGTTACATATCATTTAATAAAAATGTTGGATTAACATTAATTGTATTGTTTTTGTATCTGGTTTTAGTTCAGTATGCAGTTTCCCTGCAGCCTGGGTATTTTAATATGCAATGAATCTGGCGCTATGAGCACAGATGCATGCATGGTCTGTAAATAAAACATGTTTTAAAACTTCTTTTCCATCTTTTACCCTACTCTCCACGTTTTTATATTATGAAAATTAAAAAAAATTTAAACATACCAAAGTGGAAAGGATTTACAAACAAACTGTTCTTTTTTTTAAACATTTTCCTAAACTACTTTTGGATTATTAACAGTATAAAAATACCTCATTAAGGTTCGTTCGAAAAAAACTCTTTACATGTTTTATTACATTACAATCCTATTAAATAACCATCTTTTAATTTCGCAAATTGGCTTTATTTTCCTCAATTTGAGAACCACGATTAACAAAACTATAAAAAGTCAGTTGCACTGTTTGTTTGTTTGCTATCAAACTCTACTCTTGTAAGACCGAGACAGACTGCAGCCCCTTGAGAAGTTGTTGTACAGTTTGTTTGTTGCTCTCAGAATGTAGATTTGCTTTTGCATGTTTTAGTGGTTTGAATGCTAGAAAACAAAGTGAATCTTTTTACTATTTTTACTGTTCAAACAAATGTATACAAACAATGTATACAAGTTTAGCCGAACACATATAAAACTTTGAATACTGATATATATCTGTCTGGACTTAACTTATGTTTTATTCATTCCTCTGCAGTCAACTTTATCACATGTACATTTAGAATGTACCTGTACGTTATCCTCGTCTGCTTCTTAGAAATTAATGTTTTGTTTTGTAAAAATGGTTTTTCTTGTTGAGAATAAATAAATCAATTTACAAATAATTAAATGTAAACGGATTGAAAAGTGTTTATCTTAAACACTTTGTTTTTTCTTTTCTCAAAGTTCCACACTGCTTATGAAATAGGAAAAAGTTGTAACTACACGATTCTCAACAAATTACCAAATTAAAATGATTATGTTTCGGTTATTCTTTTGTTGCCGTAAAGAGCCAATCAATGACTCATACTTTCCGGGTTAAGAGTTAAGGGGTGGGCATTAATTGCGCCAACAGACCTGAGTCAGGTAGTCGGGTAGTTCGAATTGCGCCAACTACTCCAGGGAGCCACCCGATACGTTCCTTAACTACAGCAAGTGGCGACCCTCTTTGGCTGTATCATTGAGTACGTTCGGTTAGGTTAGGTAAATAATTCATTATAAAAATAAAAGAATACATTTTTTTCATTTCTCCAAATTTAACCAAGTTTTAATTTGGCTTGGGCTTGGCGCAACTAAGGAACATTTTTTGGGACCCTTTGAGGGCTTGCCGCAATTAAGGAACTTTTGGACGCAATTAATGCACGACCGTTACAAGCGTTCAGTAATTGATGTTTACTAATGACAAGGACATTCCATTGATGACTGCATCAGAGTTCCCTGTGTTTGATGGAACCACATGTTTGTAATTCAATTATGGCGATCCAGGAATTCACGTACGGAAAGCATAAATGATTCGATTGTAGTTCACAATTCCATTACAGTTGAATTGTCATGAAACAGAGTGACATTTGCTTCAGATTATTAAAATTGACGCGAAACTATGGCAATATATTTTTGTTTTAATTAATAGTTTTGTATTGATAGCTATGTTGGTGTTTAACGGAAAATTGTGCACAAAAGGATTTTAAAATTAAAGTGCAGAAAATTCAAAATGGCTGATTCACAAATAAACATATATATACTTCTTTTTTCATCTTTGGCCCAAGCAAACTAAAAAAAACCACTCACGGATCGTTTAAAAATTGCAAAGAAAAGGTTTTATGATTTTTGTAGTGTTGGGTCTGTTTTTTTTAGTTTGCTTGGACTATTACTGTTTTTACGATGTATTTTTGTAACTTTAAGAGTTTTTGTAAACACCATTTTTGTTTCTTGTCGAATTAAAGAAAACCTCCTTTAAAAAGTTTTCATTAAATCAACCGTTAAGAAATTATAGCACTAGAAAGGAATCAACGTCCGCTGGCGGCCATTTTGGAAGTATGACGTCATACACCAGCTTGGCCACACTTTCAGACAAAACACCTGGTAGTACTTACCTATATTTCATCACCAGTCATATAATTACTTCATTCAAAATCTCACAAACTTTTCTATATTTAAAAATGCCCTTCCTTATAAGCCCTAAGATAATAATCGAAAAATCTAACTTTCACCTCTTTACTCATACTAGCCTTGTGTGTAAAATGTATGTGTTTAGGCGCAGTATTATGATGTTATATAGTTAGTAGTGGTAGGTGCATTTACAAGTAATGCTTCCCCAGAGATCAGTTACCAGCTAACCAATGATAAGTCGCTCTCACTGGACAATATCTTTCTCAAACCACGCCATTAGCGTCACCATCAGTTCATATCATTATTCCTTAGTTAACCACAGCTTTGTTAAAAATACAGTTTTCAATAATGGCTATGAGTTAATGATGCATTCTCACCAGAATGTTTACGTTAGTTAGTAACAAGTCCAGGGTTAGACCGTCCCCTTTCAAAACTAAAAAAAAAAAAAAAAACACTGGTGTTTAACATACAAACAAAATACTCATGGCGATAAATTGTAAATACCACACAGGACCTGTTAAAACAAACTATTAATGTTTTTCATCTACGGTTGATATATGTTATTTCTCTCATCTACAAATGTTTAGGGGGTCAGTGATAATGTTTAAGATATATCTAGGTGTACCAACACAGTTATATAGGTGGTAGTACTATTATAGTGCTAGCCTTCATTCTGAATGTCGTGGGTTCGATTCCAAGCGATTGCTTCATTATTTAAAATTTACCATTCCAATAAATCTTTGCACACCTGCTATGTTAGTAGGAGGAGGCAATTTTGTTATGGCTTCCACCTTTGATTCATAAATTTTGATACCATCCCTTGATAATTGGTGGCCTAAAAATGTGAGAGACGTTTTTGAAAACTGGCACTTGCCTTTATTTAGAGTAAAGCCTGCATTTTGAAGCTTTCCAAGTACTTCTTCAAGAGCATGATCGTGTTCTTTGGTTTTTCCCCAAACAATGATATCATCCATATGAGCGACTGCATTCTTTAGTCCATTGAGGGTCTTGTTCACTAACTGTTGGAAAATCTCTGGTGCTGAACTTATACCAAAGGGCAATTTTAAAAACTTGAAACGACCGAATGGCGCCAAGAAAGTTGTCAAATCTTGTGATGTCTCATCCAAACTGACTTGCCAGAATCCATGGTTGGCGTCTAATTTTGAATATAGCGTTGCTCCAGAGATTTGAGCTAGTGTTACATCAACTGGTTGGATAGGATAGTATCTTCGCTTTACACTCCTGTTTAATTTTGATAGGTCTACACAAATGCGAACTTTATTGGAATCTTTCTTGGGAACAACAACCATTGGAGCACACCAATCTGTTGCATGGTGGACTTCAGCTATGACTCCCATGGAGATCATGTTTTTCAATTCTTCTTTTGTAGCCTGCCACAGAGGCAAGGGGATCCGACGAGGGGCATTGATAGCATAAGGAACGACATTATCTTTTAGTTCGACTTTATACTTTTCAGTAACATTCCCTAAGCCATTGAAAAGTTTTGGGTAATTAGCGAACCACGAGTTAGAACTTATTTAGTTTATTCTAGATATACAAGCTGAAGCTTTTCAATTGCTGGTTTTCCTAAAAGAGGAACAGAAGTCCCTTTAGAAACATATATTGTTTCATAGCATGTTGTATTCTTGTATGACATTTTGACAGTAGCCATCCCTAAAATTGACAGATCTTGCCCATTAGCCCCTTTAAACTGTTTAAGGGTAGGCGACAATCTAATTCTTCTGTTTAATTTAATGTATGATGGCACGACTGTTTCATCTGCTCCTGTATCTATTTTGAATAGATACACTGTCACTGTCATTGATATTTAATAATACTGTCCATGGATCAGTAGATGAATAAATTTGGCTTGGAGTCACCGAACTAATAAAGTCTTGTGATTCAGGGTTTGGATTGTCAATTGATTTAAAATCGTCAGTTTCAACATGGTTTACGTTGTTTGATCGACAAACTTTTGAGAAATGTCCAACTTTACCACAGAGTTTACATGTGTGGTTTCTTGCAGGGCACATATACTTTTGATGAGATGGAGTCAAACCACACCAAAATCAAGATTTGATATTTTTATGAATGGCTTTAGCATTACTGGGTTTGTTAGGAAAAGTATCATTATGTGAACTAAATTGATTAGTACTTTGGTTTGCATGGGAATGGTTGGAAAAGTTAGGATTCATTTTAGTGATTGTGTCTACTTCAGAGTGTGATAGTTCATGCTTTTGCTTCTTTAACTCCTCAGACTTCCGAATAGTGTTTACAGCAAAGTCAAGTTTAGGTCATTTTCCAACTGAAGACGATCGCTAAGGGGTTCGTCATGCATACCAATTATCAAGACCATTAAAATCATTTCCTCTTCAATCTGTCCCCATTCACAACTTTTTGCCAGAGAATGAAGAGCAGTTACAAAGTCTTCTATAGACTCTGTTGATCCTTGTTTACGCTTTAAAAATTTAGCTCTTTCAAAAATTATATTCTTTTTTGGAATGAAATACTGTTCAAACTTATTCAGAACAACATTGTAATTGTTGATATCTGATTCATTTAGTTTAAATGAATCGAGTATTTGTTCTCCCTTTTCTCCCATGCAGTAAATAAGCATATCTACCTGTTTTATGCCGCTGGCTTCTTTAAGGCCGCTCAATGAATGGTATCTTCCAAAACGTTTTTTCCATCTTGGCCATTCACTGGGGTTGAATGTAAAAGGTTCTGGTGGTTTCACATTTAGGGAAATTGCAGCTTCATGAGGCACATTAAGGGAAGCATTAGGTTCATTCGACGACTGCGCCATGTTTTAATACCGTACAGTATATAGATTAATGAGAATTCATTAGTTTTGATTCAAAGTATATTATTTAATTCAGATACAGTTATAAAGCAAAAACCTTCAAAATATTTACAATTCAAAGTCAATAAACCAACAGATGTTAATTATAATAACATCTGCTTAATATTACAACACTATTGGACCATAATCACTCACGAGTAAAAAGTCCGACAAATTTATTTTTGACATATAAGTTCTCTCATCTATTCACTTTCACTCCAATCAAATCGTTTAAATGACGAGTCCTCTATGGCACATATCATGGAACTTTTATCATCATGATGTTTGCTAACGTTGCTAACAGGATATTGAGAAAGTTCGCAATCATCTGGTTCTAAAAGTGAGTTTAATTGTGAAAATGTAATTGTTTATTCTACTGCGAGTATTATTAAGCCCTCAGTCCAAAAAAGACTGATTGACTTTTCTCAGTAAATTGTTACAATTTTTTGTTACATTAATTGCTCAGAATACTGACAATTATAAGTCCAGGTGTAATTGGAATAACTACTGTTAATTTTTTTTACTTTTTCGAAATAGTGTTCGGAGTATGTTTAGGCTTAAAATGTAAATAGTTGGTAGTTTTTTATTTGCTTTAGTTTATATAATTTATCTTTCATAGTTGGGGTTTAATTAGATGGTTCTAGTTAATCATATTTACCTGAAAATCGGTTTAGCAATATGTTATAACTAATGCTTGTAGTTCATAGATAGTGGGTGGTGGGGCGAGCTGGACTGGTGACACATCGCAGGACTTTGGTCCCGGGTTCGAATCCCGCCAAATCACCTGTGGATTCTATCTAAGTAATAATGCCACAACCCCTAGGTCTAGCTTGAATCAATGTGGAGAACAATCTTGGGCTTGTGCCTAGCGTCCTAGGGGGAAAAATACTCGAACGATACATAATATCTTAAACAAAAACATTGAAGAAACGAGGATGTGTGTTGAAAAGATTTAACCGATAAAATTTAAAACATAAATAATATTAAATAATAGATGACATTTTAAGTTGATTACTTCCTATATCTTTCAAACGATTCTCGATAGGTCAAGCATATTAATATGAATATGTCTGTTTCAGATATTTAGCTGCTTATGCAGTGGATGGCAATCACAGTTAATTATGTTGCCTATAACGCATTGAAGAACTAACATAAAATACTAGTAATGGACAATTGAATTATGATTCAATAACAACTATGATTCTAAACTTGATTAGATTTTATAAGCACCGATAACATGAAAAAATACTCATGCATACATCCAACAAACCAAGCATGTGTAAAATTAGCAGAGTAAAGACTCATTTTAACACTTAGTCTTAGTCTTAATCTTAATCACTAAGTCAACTGGTCGCTGAAAGACTATAAAAAAAATCTGTAACAATTCTTTTCCAGTGTAATTTAAGTTTGCTACATATTCGGAATTCGGTTGAATCATTTGTTATAAAAAATCCCTAGGAATCTTTTAAGATGAAACAATGATTTTAAACGTGCCAAAAATACATAATTAATTAACACAAATTAAAACTCTAAAATGTTGCCGAGCAAATACCTTTTTTTATATTATGATTATAAACACTTCAATAATTTCTAAAGGATTAATAAAAGAACAAAATTATAATAATCAGCGATACATCGGTATTGATATATTTTTATCTGTGAATAGCAGCAGACACTCAAGCGGATAAAGTGTTAATGGATGGATTTGCACATTGACTGTAGAGGGCTCAACTAAATTGAAGTGATCATAATACAACAACATATCTGCTCTTAAATCAATGATTGGCTCTACCGCTTCTTTTGTAACTGTTCAACGCTAATTTTAGTAATTGTTCATCTTTGTAGTCTCAAAAGTTGCTGAACTATAGAGTAAATAAGGATTCATTTCTTCAGTGTGGGCAATTTTTTTCCAGTATATACAGGGTGTCCCGGAACTCTCTACCAATATTTTAGGGCATTGCTCCTGGGTAAGAAACATACCTAAATATCATATTTAAATTGTCCGGAAGTCCTTAGTTACTCACACAGCCGCCATTTTGTTTTTTCCAGTTATTAATTTTTTTCTAAAGAATGGTTAAACATACGAAATGGAAACTTTGCACAAACATTAATGACAACAACTAGACAAAGCTACAAAAAAATTATGATTTTTCAAATTCATAAAACAAAATGGCGACCATTTAAAATGTTGTTTCTTAAATAGCTCAAAAACCGTTGATTTTATAAAAATTTTAAATGGCCACCATTTTGTTTTATGAATTTGAAAAATCGTCATAATTTTTTTGTAGCTTTGTCTAGTTGTCATTAATGTTTGTGCAAAGTCTCCATTTCGTATGTTTAACCATTCTTTAGAAAAACATTAATAACTGAAAATAACAAAATGGCGGCTGTGTGAGTAACTAAGGACTTCCGGACAATTTAAATATGATATTTAGGTATGTTTCTTACCCAGGAGCAATGCCCTAAAATATTGGCAGAGAGTTCTGGGACACCCTGTATAGACAATGCTTACATTTAGGGTTCTTGTTATATGAAGTTGGTTTTTATGAAAAGTATACATTGGTTTATGTAACTAAAGGCTGCGTAAAATTATTCAAAATAATCGCTATGATAACTTTTATGAGTGGATGATAATATTCTTTTAGACAACAATAAGCATTAATTTGTACTTTACAATACATTTACAATTAGTCCAGTCAATGAATGATCCAAAAGTAGGTGTAGAGTGCGTGAGCAGGTAACTAAGCGATTCCTTCAGAAACTTGTTCAGGGGGCTTAGGGTGTTAACATACCAAAAGTCCTGACTCCTAGGTGGTGAGCCAGGGGGTGGAGGGGGGAAAAAGGGGGGGGGGAAAGGTACGCATATTGGGTTTTTTGATTATATCTCAAAAACTATCAACTTTTTGTATACTATAGTAAATTATAAAATTGAAGAAGATTAAATTTTCTACAAGAAAAGTATATAATGTGTTTATTTTGGTTCAACAGATTACGAGTTATAACTTATTTAATTGATATCTTATTAAAATACTCCTTCCATACGAAATACATGTAAATTAGTATGCGAAATGGGGCGAATCCTATTCGCCCAAAGGAAATATAACTGATATTCTGGAAATCTTGACAAAATTTCCAGTAATTTGACACTTTAATCATGAAATTTTGTCAAAAATTAAAGCGAGGGTGAGCGTTTAAAACTGGGATGATTTAAGGTTTTTTTTTATATTTCCAATAAAAAACACCAAAACTCGACATTTTGTTACCTCGCCCTCGCCTTAATTTTGGATCAATTTTAATGATTAAAGTGTCAAATTGCTGGAAATTTTGTCAAGATTTCCAGAATATCATTTATATTTCCTTTGGGCGAATAGGATTCGCCCCATTTCGCATACTAATTTACATGTATTTCTTATGGAAGGAGTATTTTAATAAGATATCAATTAAATAAGTTATAACTCGTAATCTGTTGAACCAAAATAAACACATTATATACTTTTCTTGTAGAAAATTTAATCTTCTTCAATTTTATAATTTACTATAGTATACAAAAAGTTGATAGTTTTCGAGATATAATCAAAAAACCCAAAATGCATACCTTTTCCCCCCCCTTTTTCCCCCCTCCACCCCTGGCTCACCACCTAGGAGTCAGGACTTTTGGTATGTTAACACCCTAAGCCCCCTGGACAAGTTTCTGAAGGAATCGCTTAGTTACCTGCTCACGCACTCTACACCTCATTCCTTGACTGGACTAAATAGTATATACTCACATTGTTAATTTCATAACATGCAGGCGAACGTAAATTGAATACACATTTGGTTGAGACATATTCTCAGTTGTAAAGTGAACAACTGACATTTACAAATAATATTGTCAGTTGAGTTTGTGAATGTTAATGACAAACAGTTAAATGTGTTACACGCAATAAAAAATGTTAACAGTTTTGGATTTGCATTTTGCATTTGAATAAAAACTTCGAATTACAAATTAGCATTAGTTTTGGAATGAGGTGTCAAAAAACTATATTTAATAAAAGAATAATTGGAAATAAAACTGGACGTTGACCTTTCTACCTACCTATACATACGTCAATGAACTTAAAAATAAATTATAACAACTAAGACATGCTCATTACTGGAGTAACTTTATGTAATGCATTGCTAATGGCCACGAAATTTGTTAATTTAAATAAACAATTTTAAAGCTTTTAGCAGAAACTGTAATTTAAGAAATTCTATTTTACTCTATTTTAGTGGCAAAAATAAGATTTTGGCAAAAAAAAAAACGTACAGTTGAAACAGTAAAAGAGGAGAAAGGTAGGGACTGAGGGTGGATTATTTATAACACCCCCTGTACAAATTACGATTTGTGTAATAGCTTTACACGAGTTAGCCTAACAATAAAATGTAAATAAAAGTAAAACTACCTATACAAAGTAATTTGTGATTCATAAGCTTAAAACTTATTGACCAAACAGCTGATATTTAATTCCCTGAAAAAGTTTAAAAATTTATCAAACTACGTCTTTAGAGAATTTTTAATGAATAGCTGCATTTCACACTTTCTAGAACGTAAAATTTTAGGTCTTTGACGAAAAACTTTCACTTGCTTTTCACTCTGACACGTTGGTTTCTTAATTGAACCTCTTAGCCCAGTCAATAAAGGTTTTATGTCGGAACAAATTAGTGACAAGCAAAACTATATACCACTGGATAGTACACATAGAGCTGTACATTTTCCCAAAAGTCCCCTAAAATCCCCCCTGTGCTTTCCCCCCCACCCCCCCTCAAAGTCAGGAATTGCAAGGTTTTACTAAATCACGCTTAAGTCCAGTATGGTTTATCCGATTGTAATTATTTATAGCTCCTTATATTCCTAAATAAATTGTCTAAAATAAGTTCCTTTACACTCTTGCGTTCAATCCAATACTTTCTTCAAAATTTAATGATAAACTCTAAAAATAAGCAAATCTTCAAGCCGATATTTCAGTTTTTCTGCCGTAGTTTTTTAAATAGTAGAAAAAATGAAAAACGCCTTTTCTAAAAGTTGTAGAGAATGTCTTTCTGAACATTTTCATATAAATAAGTATAGGATTGTGATATAAATATGGGCAGGGTATTGGTAAAACGAGACGAGAGTCTGGGCCTCGACGACGCAGCAGCCGTCGTGCCGCGCGCCGCCTTATAACTGCGAGTGTAGTTATCCACCCAGGGTAAGGTACAGTACAGAATGAGTTTGTTATGCAAAATCAATTATCTATTAATGAGGTTTTAACTAATACTGTCAGAGATAACATTGATTGGTTGGCTTTAAACCTAAACTTGTATTATTTCTTGATATTAAGCAATACATAAGATGAAGGCTATTCATTATAAGTTTATTATTTAATTTTAAAGTAATACTTATTAATAATGAGTATATTCTTTGTGCCAGTTTTGGTTCGGGGGAGTCTTGCTCCTAACCCTTTTAAAGGTATTTCCATTATCCACCACCAAATAGTGTTGAGTGGGAACACAGCAGATAATGTGAAGTCGCCACAGACATTTAATTGAGCAGTTAACTGCGAAAAACCAGCCACTATAACATTTTTCAGTCCAACGCGGGATTGTTTGTTTGCGTATGATTTTATACTTATAGTCTCGGCATTGAAAGTTCCTGTGGCAATCCTATCAACTTTTGTTTGTATTTCAACGCTAGATTTTGGTGTGATACATTGAATACCTCCCATAGCGTGGAATGTATTCAGGCCATCTAGTGTTCTCACATTAACATCGGCGTTATCAAAAACATGTTGTATAAAGGCTTCTTCCTTTATTACAGGCGATCCCGCAGTGATTAGTGAGTTTAAGTAAATAGACGTTTCATTATTGGACGCACAAATTCCCATTGAGTTAAGCATGTTTATTAAATGCTTGGATCCAAATAACCTATGAAGTGTTAGACTGAGCCCCAATTGGACTGAGGACAGAAAAGATCGTGGCCTGACAGCTGAAATGATCGCATGATTAATAACGATACGTTTCCTTTTTATACTACTTTGTTCTGATGACGTTCTTTTCTTCGTAAGCCTACTTGTGAAGAGTGCCAATGACTCGGGAATCAAACTTTCATCTCCGCTTTTGATTTCATCGACGCCTGGATAAGACTGAGTGTCATAAGTCATCTTTTGAACATCTTCCTTTATTATATCAGCTGCTTTTGTCACAATTCTCAATTTTTCAGCCTGCTTGTCAATCTCTCGATCTCTGTACCAGCTATCTATAATTTTATTAACTGTGTCAGACAAGCAGATTAGTTTTTTTTTTTGCCTGACACGCTAGACACTAAGATATGATCTTCAAAATGTTTTACAAGACGCTCTTTTAGCCATCTGTCTGAATACATATCCGTTGCTCCCGTGATTCTGCTCAGTAAGTCTTGAAGCTCCTTAATAGTGAACTAGTCACACAGCTTGGCAAAATGATCTTCGGCAGTAGCTGGCCTTCCAACAGAGCCCTCTCCAGAAGAAGAAAACGATGTGAAGCACTTTTTGTGATACCGAGCCTCAGGTGCAACAAGGTCACTCACGTTCAACAAACGAGCTCTTACTCTTTCTCCCCAATCATCACTCCGTTCGTCACATTTCTGAAGGAAATTCTCCCTTATTTCTAGTGTTGCCACAACTCGAATTTCTTTCCTTCGGTCCAGAGGAGTTTTGGAAGTGACTAACGCCGAATCTCCACAGATAAAACATTTAGTTTTGAAGTCAAATACTTCCCCCACGCTTCGCCGTGTTGATGTTGAAGGGATACATAGTTCTGACACCCCCGATGACAAAACCGCCGCGGCAATGCTTGAAGGTCTGGTGTAATCCTGCCTACACTTTTTATGAACTTTAATGGTCTGTTTACCTTCAATTTTTTCGTGAACACCATCTTTTCGCTTTAAGCTACTCTGTACAATAGTGTTAAGTCCTTTTGAGACTTGTACAATATCACCGTCCAGGCTGTTGTCACACAACGGACAAAGGGCGTCTGCATCATACATGTCGAACAAAAGTGAATTACCGTCCAGACATGAATGAGTGAATCTAAAAACTGCAAAAAATTAATCCTTAAATGAAAAAATGTAGATTGTCGTAGCTAAGACGTTAGATATTCTGGTTTTTATATACATTTTAAAGCTATTCGTTACCAAACTGTTATAACCAACCTTCTAGTTAGAATATCCAATAACTAAATAGTGTCCAATCATAATCACTTGTCAAAATTAGTTGTACATCACGCCACTGTACTACTTCTTGTACTGTCATACGCCTTTCACTGAATTACTTCTTGAAACCACACATTAAAGTTGAAAACTTTTTAGCAAATCGAGACTTTATCAGCACCGTTCACAATAACTCTCCACCTAAGACTGACGAGACACAGAACTTCAACAGCTGTTTTAGGTGCTAAAAGCGAGCCACCGAACTTGATTGACACGTCATAAATGGGGTAAGTGTCAGTAGCCCCACACCCTCACTGAGTCTCTAGGCCTTCCGTCTGGAACCTCGCAACGTGTGATTGTTGGAACAATATTCTCTATCTATTATCTTAAACTATAATTTAATAAGAGTTCATATAATTAATTACAGGCATACTGGCATTTGTAATTAATTGAAACTAGGGCGATATTTAAAGTTTCATTAAAGATTATAAGAAATTAGATAAATAAATAAATAATAGGTATAACACTAAAGTCTACTATGTAGTCTCTGACAGTATTAGTTCAAACCTCATTAATAGATAATTGATTTTGCATAACAAACTCATTCTGTACTGTACCTTACCCTGGGTGGATAACTACACTCGCAGTTATAAGGCGGCGCGCGGCACGACGGCTGCTGCGTCGTCGAGGCCCAGACTCTCGTCTCGTTTTACCAATACCCTGCCCATATTTATATCACAATCCTATACTTATTTATATGAAAATGTTCAGAAAAACATTCTCTACAACCTTTAGAGAAGGCGTTTTTCATTTTTTCTACTATTTAAAAAACTACGGCAGAAAAACTGAAATATCGGCTTGAAGATTTGCTTATTTTTAGAGTTTATCATTAAATTTTGAAGAAAGTATTGGATTTAACGCAAAAGTGTAAGGAACTTATTTTAGACAATTTATTTAGGAATATAACGAGCTATAAATTATTACAATCGGATAAACCATACTGGACTTAAGCGTGATTTAGTAAAACCTTGCAATTCCTGACTTTGAGGGGGGCTGGGGGGGAAAGCACCGGGGGGATTTTAGGGGACTTTTGGGAAAATGTACATCTCTATGTGTACTATCCAGTGGTATATAGTTTTGCTTGTCACTAATTTGTTCCGACGTTGGTCGTTTTTGTGTCCTTATTGACTGGGCTATCTTTATTTGTAGGTATTCAAAGTTGCCTACCCATGTTTGTCTTCGAAATATCCAGTTCCCCGAATTAATAACCATTTTGTCGTGTTTGCCAGGTGCTCCATGCTTGCGTCTGTTTGTTTCCAGCGTAGTTTGTGTTGCTGTACATTGTTTATTTACTAAGCCTGTGGTTGGATATGTTCCTCGCAAATATTTTTATCTGTTTCCTCGTCTCTATACCTTGCTCAATTCTGTTTGCTCTACACACATACTGTTATATTTTTACTCCACATAATTTTCATTGTTTACTCTTTGAATGGCTTTTTCTGTTTGGCCTTTATTTGATTTGTTATTTTTTTATCCTAAATATTTTTTATACTTTTGCTGAAATTGTTTTCTTTGGTTATAGTTGTTGGATGTGTGTGTGTGTGTGTGTGTGTGTGTGTGTGTGTTTTCTCTCTGCTGTACACATAGTTTGTTCCGTTTGCTTGAGAAACTTTGTTTTTGAATCACGACCGTGATAGTTGTCGTGATAATAATTTAATCAGGAATGAACTAAAATAATATTTATTTGAACATATCTTTTGTAAGAAGTCAAAAAACAATAACAATATTTGTTTACATCTGGTGATAATACCCTGAGTAAAACACATGTTTTATTTGCAGTCTTTATGAAACAACCTTCATGTTCCCTGTACATAGACTGATTCTGTTTGTCAAGTACATGTTTTGTTCCTGTTTACGCGATGTTATCACACAAATTGAACAATGGCTAAATTTGGACCTGACCTTTATTATATGAGCACCGAGATCTAAATAGACGAACGGGTGGTGCGCATCGCTGACATTATTTTAAATTATAACAAGAATTTATTACAATGCAATACAGTAATGTATGTTCCCAAGGCTGTAAACTGCACTCTACATGTAAACAAGCTCCGTTTTGCATGATAATAGTTAATCAGGATGCTGATGAAGACAAAGGGTACTTTCCTGTTAAAGGGAACATTCATTATTATCGAAGATTTTTTCCTCGATATCGATATTAACGAATAAATATCGATAAATAAATATTGTTCAGTATCAAACAAATAATAATTTTAAAAAGATATTGAAATGAAACTTTTCTATGCTAACCTAACAAAACTTGCTGTAACATTGTTTTGAAAACTCCGTTTAATATTCTCCAATACTTGCCTTTT
Source organism: Macrosteles quadrilineatus (assembly GCF_028750875.1). NCBI lineage: Eukaryota > Metazoa > Arthropoda > Insecta > Hemiptera > Cicadellidae > Macrosteles > Macrosteles quadrilineatus. Next base: position 109,655,178 of record NW_026542595.1, read on the forward strand.
CTGTTATCAAACGGAATTTTTAAATGGCACAGCAAGTTAGGTTGGTTTTGTTAGGTTAGCTTAGAACAGTTTCATTTCTTAATCCATATAATATACTATATTTTAGCCTAAACAAGATCAGTTGTTAATTTGTAATGGATCGTAAAGAAAAACAAATATATCGATATATCGAGGAAAAATCATCGATAATAATGAATGTTCCTTTTAACAGGAAAGTACCAGACAAAGGCTAATTAAAGCAAGCATAGTTGAAAGGACTTGTCTTGCAACAAGCTATCTCCGTATCTCTTTCAAAATGAAATTTGAAAACCGTTTACAAACAAAGAATTTAAAAAAGGTTGTTTTCTTAGCAAGAATTGCCATACTAACTAATTATGATGAACTTCGACACAATTCAAATTAGCCAACGCTATTTTTCAAACTACGTTCTGTTACCAACTAAATCTGTTATGAACGAAATTCTTTCAAAACTAAAACTCAACCTCTTATACGTCTTAAATATTAATATATTGCTTATATCTACGTACAATAGGCTTGTGGGAAATGAAAGAAAACAAAGATGTCAAGATTTTGCAAATTAAAAACGCAAAAATTGCTAATTAAATAAAATAAAAATTTACACCTAAGTAATTTAAGAACAGTCTTATTATAAACTTGAAAGCTAATTTATTTTATAATATGTTTTGATGGAGGTTTGAAGTGAATTTATGTGATTTATTTACTTTTATTGTAACCGAGAAAGTAATGTTGTAGATGACAGACTCAAATCATCGGATTCATGTTGACAGAGATTGAAAATGAAGAATTTAGGATTGACATATCCTGGCATTACGCTAAGCTATTTGTACAAGTAAACGAGATAAGATTACTTTTAATTACTTGAAGTGAGACAACTTGTTGTTAAGTTATCTGTATAGTTATCTGTATTATCTATAGTTATCTGTATAGTTATGTAAGTTATCTGTATGTGAAATATCTGTATAGTATGAAAGGCTGGTTGCAACTAGGTGATTAATGTCTGTAAATAGTATTTCTCAAACGCAGTTGCAACTTGGCTTTATCCTTACTTTATGTAAAGTTGCTTCCATCATCACGAATAATATCTTGGTGTAACTTAACTTTACTTCTTCAATTATTTTGGTTGTAACAATTTCAGGATCGCTCAAAACGTGAGAATGGTTTTAAAAGTTAATCCCTTGATTGTAGCACAGATAACATACGCCTGAATGATTTTATACAATCCAGGGTTCATTCTTAGAAAAGTATACTTAGCAGTTAATATGACATTTAGGTTACTCTACTTAACGTTTTGTTCAGTGACAAATATTTTTAAGATGTGCCAATAAACTGTTTGAAAAGAAACAAAATACAGTTACATAATCCGGATTACGATAGGACAGCCTCGTTAAAAGTTGCTGATTGAAATCGGACCATTCATTGTTATCCTGTCGTGCAATCCATCGATCTGTAATCGTATTGAATCTTCGGATGTAAATAATATTAACTATAAAGTAGCTTTTCCACACTAATAACAATTTGCTACATTATGTTCAAATTAATTTATTGAGAAAAAGGAACATTACATAACATGTTTTACATCAAATACTCTGCAATTAGAAATGATGAAAATTATGAAATGTTAATTACATCAAACATTTGTTACTAAATACACATACGTTAAATGGTTGTTACCTTTAATTAATTAATTTAATTAATTAGCTTGTTGTTTTATTTAGCAGTTTTTATTAGATTAAGATTTTATTTATTTTTAAGTATTAAAGTTGATTTATTGTATCATATTTCTAAATGCCTATTTATGTTGTAGGAAAATCAATAACTGTCATCTATGTTATGGCTTATTATAGTTATTCGAAACTAACATGAAAATACATCTACCTGTATACCAAATTTATCATACTTAAAGTGTCATATGTTAGAATAGAATAGAATAGAATAGAATAGAAACGTCTTTTATTTGAAGCGGTTTTCAGTACATAAATACACTGCTTTTCAAAACAACTCAAGTCAGGTACAAAGTCTGCAATACAATAATAAAAGAGAACAAATAATTTAACTAAAACTAATTCAACCAGCCTATATTTACAAATAAAGTTTTTTTGTTTCTTGTCTGAAAGCCTTATAACTTAAATTTTTAATTCTTTCAGGTAAGGAATTGTATTCCTGAGGGCCGAAAAAAGAAAACCCCTTCTTACTACATTCAAAGTTTACACGAGGCAAATGCAGTAGGCTATCCTGTCTTGTGCACCTATCTCGTATTTCTTTTCGAGTGGTTAGTTTATCTTTGAGGTAGGAGGGTCTGTTGGTTTTGACCACTTTATGTACTATGGCAACAGTTTCAAGGACGCAAACAACCTGCACTGGTAACATTTCACTTTCCTTTCTCGTATGTGATATGTAATCAAATTTTTTTAGATCATATACAAATCTTAGAGCATTATTTTGCAAGCGGTCCAAGATATTCAAATTTTCAGCTGACAAAGAAAACCCAAAGGCAGGCAAAGCATAGTTTATTATTGGCATTACCAGGGATCTAACCATTTGTAATTTTACATTCTCAGCTAATATATGCCTAAATCTATTTAACACTCTGAGTAAAGATATGACCCTTTGTACGATTGTTTTTACTTGCTGTTATCGCACTGGTAAAGATTTCTATTAGTTGGAAATATGCCAAGTGTGTTTTGTTTGTTTTTACGTACTACCTAATCAGGAAATCTTATTTTAAACTTATTAACGAGTTTCACGAAATCGTTAATTTGATCGTAAACTAGTTTTTATACAGTTTCAAGCGTCTAAACCTCCAACCAACTTTCTTATTTTTTTCGTGCAAATTAGATGTTTATGTTTAAAGCGTAATTAAATAAACGGTATCGGCAATCTGACACATACTTAATTCCAACAACCCTTATAATGTAAGCGGCAAGTAAGGTAAGTGGTTGGAGTAGATTTTATTTTGTATGGAAAATCACATCAGTTGCAATAACTTTCAAACCGTAATATTTACAGTAATGAGGGTTGTATAGTCTGTAAGGAAAATAACATATTTAATTTTAAATAAAATCGTTCAAGTCGTGTTTGTGAAAATCCGAGTTCCCCCTAATTTTATGGGTTGTTATTGGAAAATCTATATTCATAGTAATATAGATAAGATCTATAAATAGTAATTCAATTTAATGCGACTGATATTGATGTAAACCCACTTCTTATATGATTGGGTTTTAAAGCGTGTACACATACCACATGCCCGCCTGGAGATACCAAGAGTTAGTACTCATGTATCGAATTCCATCAAAATAGGCCAAAGGTATTTAGGTGTTCTGTAGCTCTTTACAAATCGTCACACACACATCACTTCGAAAACCCAAAACGTATATTCTCACACAAAACTTAAAATAAAAAATGTTGACAAAAACAATACTTTACTTTAATACTTTTCATTGAAATGGCGACCATACAAAATAGGCATTTTAAGCCAAGTATTAATGCAGATGAGTGTAGAATGAGTGGCGCGATATTGTAGTCTTGTTAGTGACTAAGACACATTCCTTAGACAGGACTGTTAATTAATAGCCCATACAGCCAATGGCAACTAAGGGACCTATAGTTTATAGTGGAATCCGAACTACACGTTTACCTTTTAATTTACGAATTTGTGTCAGGATAGTACTGTGGATAGTCGTAGTACTCACTAGCGCGGATGATAATCCACACCAGGGAGTATACTATGACATAACCTCACAAAATTAATAATGGTTTATTGTAGTATTGCAGGTTTGGAATAACTAACATCCAATATTTGTTATCTGACTTAATAACAGAAGCAATTGTCAATCGAGATAGCTTTGATTTGCAGTTTACAATCGAATAAATGAATCTATTGTAACCCTTAACTATTCAGGACTCAGTTTGAAGTGTTGCAATCAAATTGATTTTATCTTTACATTGGAAATTCAATTAAACATTCGCTTTAGTCGAGAGAAAAGATTTTACATTGCATACTAAGAATGAAAAAAACTGTGGATATTTTATTATAATTGTATACTACACCAACTCAGAGATATTAATTTATTATACTCAAAATACTAATATTTCAATTTTAAGCATTTCAATAAGTAAAAATATAAGAATTGTGAGGAAACAGTATTAGCTAACGTAAAGAATTATTAGCATTGCTACATATTCGTCAGGTTTACAGAAGGTAAGACAACAATTCACAACGGCAAAGCTCCGGTCAACATTGAAGAGAGACAAACATATAAGTCATCTGTGCTTGTCACTTCTATCTGTCAATATGTGACCACCTTCTCTAGCAAAGAAATACCTACAGAACTTTGCAGTATAATGTAATAAATTGATAGTTACAGAAAAGTTCAATAACTATTAACATATTATTTTTAAATGTAGGCCCCATACAACAAATTACCACTACAAGTCAAACGTTTAAGGTTACATTTTCTCTTTCAACGTTAAAATCAAATTATAGCTAGTTATGGTTACAGCTAGTCTTAGTCTGTACCAAAGCTACACAGATCACCCACTCTATCTTTCACTTATCCTTAAATACACGTTTATTATAAAATACGTACCAATGTGTGTGTCGCTGTAGAGAAGAATTGCTTTGAAAAATCTACAACACAGGGAGTTGTAAATGAAATGAAATGAAATGAAATGAAATGAAATGAATGAAATGAAAATCCTTCTTTATTGAGGCGAACTTAGGACCTCATGGTCCTTTCTTACAGTTAACCTCTAAATAATAATAGTAATAACAATAATACATGATATGAACAAAAGTAAAATACACATTTCGTAACATAATTAATAATAAACAACATAACATACATTTATTTTCCTAGCATACAGTCACACACACATACACTCTTTGCAGCAGCTAAGCCTAACGCACGCCATCCCGCCACGCCACTACCATCCGGTTGAGATAATATTCTTTCAGTGTCGCCTTCAGTCGGGATCGGTTTTCTATGGATTTAATGGCATCGGGTATAGAGTTCCATAGGCGGCATGCTGTGACTACAAATGATTTATTATAAATAGTTGTTCTGTGACGAGGAATGCGCAACGTAGACGAGCCAGAGCGAGTATCCCTTGCACCTCTTTCATTCAAAAATTCAAAATTCTTTGCAATGTAATTTGGAATTCCAAGATTGATAGCCGAATGAGTGATTGAAAGTATTCGGAGTTTTCTGAGGTCATCTAATTTCAAAATTGATTCATTTATGTAATAAGGTGTGACGTGGTCGTCCTGCCTAAGGTCAAACAGAAATCTAATACAATAATTTTGTGCACGTTGTAGTTTTGTTGCCAAAGCCACAGTCATATCATTAACCACAGTGTTGCAGTAATTGAAGTGTGGAAACACAAGTGATTTGACCAGTAAGAGTTTAATGTGAAAAGGAAGGAGTCGTTGCATCTTCTTCATTGTGTGAATGGCGGCAAATACTCTTTTACAAGTATCTACCACCGCGTCAGTCCAGTCTAATGTGCGGTTCATCAGCAATCCAAGACTTTTGATTTTGTTTTGATATTGCAAAGTAATTCCATTTACAGTGAGTTTTGGTAAATTGTCTTCTTCAAGTTTGTTTAGTAAACGTGAGTGACCTATAATGATTGGTTTTGTTTTGTCAGGATTGAGTCTAAGTCCATTCTGTGCTGCCCATTGAACAATGTTGTCAATGTCGTGATTCATTATGTCTATAGCATCATTTATATCGCTGACTTTAAAATGAGAATAAATTTGCAGGTCATCAGCATAAAAATGAAACTTTACGTGGTGTAGTACTGTACTAATGTCATTAATGTAAACAGTGAAAAGTAGTGGGCCAAGAATTGAACCCTGAGGAACTCCACAGGGAACATTTCTCCAGTCGGACGTCAAGTTGTCATGACATACACACTGCTTTCGGCTCTGAAGATATGATCTCATCCATTTTAGTGAATTATCAGAAAAACCTAAAAATTGGAGTTTGGCTAGAAGAATGCTATGATTTACAGTATCGAAAGCTTTGCTGAAGTCAAATAAGGTTAAAATAGTGCATTGGCTGTGATCCATAGCAAATCGTATTTCATCAGTTATATGGAGCATCGCTGTTTCAGTGCTGTAATATTTACGAAATCCAGATTGGAAACTGTTGAGGATATTGTTTACTGACAAGAATTCGGAAACTTGAGAATGGACAATTCTTTCAAGAGCTTTAGAAAGAGCTGGAAGAATACTAATTGGTCGGTAGTCTTGCGGAAGTGATGGGGATGAGATCTTATTCAATGGGCGGACAAGCGCAGTCTTCCATTTTTCTGGGAAAATACCTGATCTGAGTGAGGTGTTGAATATGAAGGTTAATGTTGGGAGGAGAGCAAACAAGATACGTTTAATCAACGAAATCGAGATTCTGTCAGAACCAGTGGCATCAGACGTTATCCGCCTTATAGCCTTCAAAACATCAATCTGCAATATTGGCTTGAAGTTAAATTGAGGAATAGTATTGGGCAAGTGACGTGATTTTAACTGAGTTAAATGGTTCTGTACTACTGTGACGTTTGCATTTGACGAAACTGATAAGAAAAAATCGTTTAAATCATTCAATGGTATTGTTATTGGAACAGGTTTAACTTCTTTTCCAAGGCCAAAACGTTTCAGATTACGCCAGCGAACAGCAGAAGATTGTTTTCCTTCGGAAAACAATCTATGAAAGTACTGAAGTCGAGAGTTGCGCAAATGTTGTTTAACTTGATTTCTAAGCTGGCGATACTGGGCCATAAGCCCCTGGTCTCTAGTTCTTTTAGCTCTGCGATGGACTGAATCCCGCCGAGCCATTAACCTAATAATCTCCTCAGTGATCCACGGAACGGGGCGACTTTTACTAACCCTACGGTTCACAATTGGAGCGTGTTTGTCGTATAATTTTATTATGGTTTCATTAAGTGAATCAACCATATCATCAACTGACTCCAGGGTATGTATGGAGTGCCAAGGTATTGATATAACTTCTGACAAAAACTCTGCTTCATTAAAATTTTTAAAATTTCTGTAAGAGATGAATTTTTGTTTGGGCTTAGGAGCTCTCATGGCAAGGGCGCAATAAATTAGGTCATGTCGTGAAATGGCAGGAACTGGAAGCTGGCCATGGTGGACTGAAAATTCGGGATCACTTAAAATAATAAGGTCTAGTATTGTATCAGCTTCAGCAGTGTGATGCGTCGGGTCCAGTGGGAGTATCGTCATGTTGCAAGAGTCAAACATGTTTGTCAATTGTCTGCAGTAGTAACTTCCAGGTTTGAGTAAGTCACAGTTAAAGTCACCCATGATCAAGACACGACTGTAGCCTGGCATGAGGCGCAAGAGAGAATTTTCAAAGTCGGCCAGATGACCCACTCCCGGAGGGCGGTAACATGCCCCCAGGAGAAGAGCATCTGAACCACACAAACCAATTTCTAAAAAAATAAATTCGGGTTTCGCCAAGTACTCACCCGGGGACTCGCACAACTGCCTGGCTTGCAAACCATCTTTTACATAGACAGCGACGCCACCACCTATTTTTCCCAGTTGTAGCATCAATTTTGATCAAGCTTAATTACAGTTTCTACTTGAATGTCTGCTTGCCGTTTCAAATAATGGTTGGGATTTTATCTGATTGCGAGATTGATAAGATAAATATCTAGGGTTGTGGTTCCAGGATGGCTTTTATGTTAGGAGCAAGGAAAACGTTAATCAATATACAATATAAATAAAACATAATTTTCATAAAAATTGTGTCTCACTCTAATATTAACCGTTTCATAACTATAAGGGACACAAATTACTGTGGAAAGCTTAGCATTATGTACAAATTTCCTTGAAACAATTTTACTATAAAAACTGGTGTAAATTTTCGGATTTCTATTCAGAAATTTCAAATAATGGTCAACAATTTGAAATTTTCGGTGTTTTGTAGGTCTAGTGCCCAAACCCCCGGGAAAATTCCAAAAAGTGACAATTTTAAATTTTAACCCCCCCGAAATTAAGGGTTTCCCCCCCATGTTATTCTTATGGGGAATAACATAAAAAATCGCCGACTTTGGTATGCTCATCTGAACCACTTATAAACGTGCTAGAGACTTCAAATTTGCGTAGTATTGTAGTATGAAATCTTACGTTACCGGTGGAATTTGCGAAAGTCCCATTTTCAAATTTTAACCCCCTCAAAAATCCTAAATGGCGGACCTCTGAAAACGAAAAAACACGTTTTTTTCAACCGGATGTAGCTCGAAAACGGTAAGAGATAGAAAAGATTTGAAAGTATATCCAGGAACAGGAATTACATTTTATACAAAACCCTCTTAGGCGTTTTCCTAAAATCGGACTCCTTCAGCTTCAAAAAACGGCCTACTTTCAAAATTTTGTAAATTTCATTCACATTTTTTACGATTTTCGCTATTTTTTCATATTTAAATAATTTCTTTTTGCAGATATTATTAATGCTCTGTATTCTTTTTACTTTACTTTATATTTTACTTATTTAATGTTTTTTTGTATCTTTACTCCTTAACCCCCAAAACTTAGGTTTAATGTCAAAATTTAAAGGTTTTTTACAACTTTTACGAGCCCCATGTTATTATTACGGAGAATAACATTGGAAATGGTAGACTTTGGTGTGCTCATCTGAACCACTTAGAAACGTGCTAGAGAATTGAAACTTGATAGTATTGTAGTATGGGATCTTACATTACCGGTGAAATTCCCAAAAGTCCGATTTTCAAATTTTAACCCCGCCAAAAATTCAAAATGGCGGACCTCTGAACACGAAAAAACACTTTTTTTTCAACCGGATGTAGCTCGAAAACGGTAAGAGCTAGAAAAGATTTGAAAGGATCTTAGCGAAAGGAAATTAAATTTTCTACTGAACTCTCATAAGCGTTTTCAAAAAATCGCACACCTTAAGCTTCAAAAAACGCCCTAATTTTAAAATTTTGTAAATTTCTTTCAAATTTTTAATGGTTTTCGCTATTTTTTCATACTAAAACAATACCTTTTTGCAAATATTATTATTGCTTTATGTTCTCCTTACTTTGCTTTAAATTTTACACATTACATGTTATTTCCTAACTTTACTCCTTGACCCAAAATACTTAAGTTTTTACCACTTTTACGAGCCCCATATTATTCTTATGCAGAATAAGATTGAAATTTGATGACTTTGGTATGGTCAAATGAATCGTTTAGAAATGTGCTAGAGACTTGAAATTTGTTAGTACCTATTCTAGTAATGGATCCTAAGTTAATGGTGAAATTTGCAAAAGTCCAATTTTTAAATTTTAACACACCCAAAAATCCAAAATGGTGGACCTCTGAAAACGACAAAACACGTTTTTTTCAATCGGCTATAGTTCGAAAACTGTAAGAGTTAGAAAAGATTTGAAAGATTTTTCATAAACAGGAATTATATTTTCTACAAAACCTTTTTCAGCGTTACCCGAAAATCGCACCCCTTCAGCTTCAAAAAACGCCCTACTTTCAAAATTTGGTGAATTTCTATAACATTTTTACCGGTTTTCGCAATTTTTTTATACTTGAATAATTTATTTTTGCAAATGTTATTATTGCTTTTCCCTTACTTCGCTTTAAATTTTACTATTACATTTTTTTCGTAACTTTACTCCTTGACCCCCAAAACTACGAGCCCAATGTTATTATTACGGAGAATAACATTGAAATTTAATGACTTTGTTATGGTCATCAGAATCGTTTAGAATCGTGCTAGAGACTTGTAATTTGGCAGTATTGTAGCATGGGATACTAAGTTAAGGGTTAAATTTGCAAAAGTCACATTTAAAAATTTTTAACTCCCCAAAAATCTAAAATGGCGGATATCTAAAGACGATATAACACGTTTTTTACAGCTATTACTAAAAAGCAATTGGAGCTAGCCAAGATTTGAATGGATTTTCATGTTCAGGAATTTAATTTTCTACAAAACCCTTACACATGTTTTCCGAAAATTTCTCCCCTTCACCCCTAAAAAACGTCCTACTTTCAGAAATTGGTATTTTTCAAATTTGTACCGGTTTTCGCTATTTTTACATACTTAAATAATCACTTTTTGCAAATGTTATTAATGCTTTGTATTTTCCTTGGCTTAATTTCGGTTTTAATCATACATGTTTTTTCGTAACTTTACTCCTTGACCCCCAAAACTTAAGTTTAATATAAAAATTTAAAAGGTTTCGCCAGTTTCACGAGGTAATAATAGACTCGTTACCTTTTCTATATGCACAAGGTTATTAAAACTATACAAAGTTTACTGTATTAGAGCTAACACCAAGGTATGAATATAATAAGGACCATTTAAAAAGTCCCCCCCTCTCTAAATCCCCCTTATATCTATCCTATAGCCACCACAGATTCATCGGTCTAAATCACGTTTACCAATTTCTAGATTAGCTAAAAATCCTGAAATTTGCACCCTGTCCCCCGGTGGCACATTTGTACTTACAAAATTTTACCCCCAATTTTCGCTACTTTTCCCAATCTAAGTAAATTCTTTTTGCAAACATTATTAATATTTTGCATATATACTCTGGTTTAATTAAAGTTTAATCCCCCTATCGTATTTCCAACCTCCTCCCCTCTAATATTATATCCTCCCCCGCCCCAATGTTATTCTTATAGGTGCGTAAGTCTAAATCACGTTTACCCATTTCTAGATTAACTGGATGTCTGAAATTTGGCCCGATTGTAGGTCTTGCGCCCTGTCCCCCGTGTCTCATTTACCCCCGACCAAAAAAGGGGGCCTGGGGGCGGAGCCCCCAGCGAGCCAAAGGCGAGTTGTTTCTTATTATTCATAAATTTTGATATTTTAATCATAATTATAAATTTTCATGTTGACAATAAAAAAAATTTCAATTTATATATTTCGATTTCTTTTGAACAATCTTTGGGGCCTGTCAACCTGGAACAAAACACATCAAATCGCATATTATAGATTTCATATAATTTAAAACGTTAAAGTATTATTTAGGGTTGTGATATCACTAGCAACTTGTAGCTTACATGTTTAGCAGCATTGTATTATAAGTAAATTATTAAAACATCAACAATTTTGAATGTACAGTATAATGGACACTAATAACTTTGGGACGTAATTCTATACACAGTTGCCATAAAATTGTGTCTCGCTCCAATCATAAACTTTTCATAAGTATAACGGACACTAATAACTTGGGACGTATAGCTTTACCAAGGCTATTAAAAAGAATTTACTATGTTAAGATTATCCTGGGAATAACTATACTATAATAAACTGGTGAAATTACATTTTAAATTTATTTTATACGTTGTTTTGTTTTAAATAAATTAAATTTGACTGAAATTATATCTTTTGAAATGTAAAAATAAACTTACCACTATTTTATCAAACTTAAATTGCAACTTTGCTTTCTTCTTGCAGGCCTGTCTAGATAGTTGCATTGCCCATTTACTAACCATGTATGCCTTATTTGCTACAATAAATAGTCTTCATTTTGGTCTAAAAGCTCTTGGGGATTGCACTTTGTATGTCTTGGATATACAAAGATACACTTTCTTCCTCTCCATTGGCTTGACGACTTTTCCTAATCAATCTATTTGTTTCGGTCAAATTCAAGCGATCGGTTACTGAAATTAAAAAAAGAAATGTTATGACCTGTTAATTTATGTTGTTGTAGGTTTATGTGGTTTCTACGACATCCACAAAATGTATACGGTTAGGCCCAGACTCTAGAGGGAAATAAATGTATCCCCTCCACTTGAACCTATCTATAAAATCATACCGTATCAAGCACTGATCTGCAGTGGGTTTGTACCTAGGTCATAGCAAAATGAGAAATAGTAAATATCAACAAAAATAATGTCTGGCTAATTAGGCACTAAACAGAATGTAGTTAATTAAAAAGGTACCTAATGATTCAGTACCTAAATTCAGTAGTGTTAAATTGTATATGCTATTCTACATTTGAAAAATTTCACTTACACATTACACCCAAAACCACCCTGGCATGAAGCCCTGGGTAGCATTTGGTAAACGTGATATTGTCGTTTACAGTAGGGTTTATTCTGGCGTCAATTAGTGACAATAGACCTAAATTGTTGTCCATTACCTAAAAAATATATACATCTGTAGTTAATGCAAACTTAACAAAATACATAAATAATTAATAACAAATAATAGTTTATGGTACAATACAAGAATTTGATTAAGAGAAATTAAAAATACCCCCGCCACAGCAAACTTGGAAACTAAACCAATTTCCATTTGCATGATTTGATTTTCAATTAAATCCATTTCAATAACATTAGGGTTAACGGGTGTCAGGACTTCTACAACAAATCTTCCAGGGGGAAGTGGCTACAATAGCTAGGCGCTCGATCACTACCTACGGCAATGGAACGCCACCTCAGTTGCCGTGGCTGCTGTCATCGACACGTTGTTCTAAAGCACCCAGCGTGACCAGCATTGGAATTCCCTATATAACTTATGGGAAATTTACTAATGCCGCTAACTGCCAAGTAGCATAGAAACCAAACTAAGAAATCATACAATTGTTTTGAATCTTACTAATATTATAAATCTGAAAGTTTGTGTGTATGTTTGTGTGTTGCTCAATTACGCATAAACTACTGGACGGATTGGGCAGAAATTTGGCATGATGATAGCTCACATTCCCTATTAACATTTAGGCATATTCTTATCTCAAAAATTCTTTCGGGCTCCGCCTCAGTGGGTCTGTAGTTCCCCATGTTAACCTTATGAGTATTAATATTTAAAGGGAATTAAAGAATTTAGTCAGCTTTTTCAACTTTACAAGTTGGTTCTATAATATGCAATAGCATTAAAAAGTTATAAGAAGTTTTCCCAACAGGGTGCAACACTATTATTATTTTGTTTGTGCATGACAACAGCTAATTTGAACTAAGCAGTAACAAAAAGCTGTGATACACAATGAGAACTGTCAAAGTAGGATTGTTTACAGTTAGGTTTTAGTTTTTAATTTAATGAATAATTTGTGATATTGTGCGAATGTTTGATAATTTATTTTTTTCTATTGTTTAGGTGCAATAGTAGAACATTATGGCAATGGTAGATGTGTTATACTATATCATACCGTAAATTTATGAACCAAATTTTATCAAACTGTGTCCTCCCATTGCAAACGCAAAGCTTGAGTATAACTGCAATAAGCTTTTTATACTTATATGCCAACCCCGTACGAAGGACGGGTGCTCTGCTAGTAATCTATAACCTTAATAATGATTATTACGATAATAATAATAATAATAAATATAACAGGGAATAATAATTATAATCTATAAACTTACAGGGAACAATATGGGTTTACCTGTAACATCCCTTTTCCAGCGGTCCTACTTTATCGATTTTTACGATTGAGGTGTCAAAGCTTGGTAGGCACTTTCGTATTATACAGAGGCCACTAATTTTACAGCACACTGCGGTGGTTAGGTTAGGTTGGGTTATCATAAATATGTTTGTACAGTAGGACTTTCCTCAATTTGTTATGAATAGAACGATAGCAGATTAGTCGAAAAAAATTATGATAATCCAACCGAACATACCGCCACAGCGCGCAATATTTGGGTGGCGTCCGTATAATACCCAAAGCTTTTTCCATGCATTATTTCACTCGTTCATATAACAGTTCATACAAAGCTACAAAATAGCGCTTTTACTTTAGTCTACCATTAAGTTGGCTGTTTCCTGTTACTAATTTTTTTTGTGTGATATTGCCAGTGGAAATAAGTTGAAATGCGAGTTTAATATTGCAGTTGGGTGCAAATATTATTACATAAATATTGTATAAATATTATTATATAATAATAATATTCATTTATTATTATATATTATCACCTCAACTAACATGAAGCTTACATTAAATATCAAAGTTGGTTAACGGATATCAGATAATTTCTAAATTTGTAACTAAGTTCAGAACTCCACAGTTGTAAATTATGCTGTTTTCATCTGTGGTGCAAATTATGTTTAAGGTGTGTTTTTATCATCTAGTCCTCTAAAACTAGTTCAGGTTGCATACAAACTCATGGAAAAATGTTGTGTTTGTTCTTTAAGTCGAGGCAATAAAAAACATAATATAAACATGAGTATGAAAAGGCTGGTTTTCTGTCCTTTTGTTTGTATGTATGAATTTTGATAATTGTGAAATGTAAAATAAATACAATATTCACAAAGATTTATAATAATTACGATACTGGATTTAATGAAATCGAACAATTTAGAAATGCAGTTGAAATCTTCGACAATCTAATACTTTGTGAAAAAGTTGTTGTGTATCTCTGCTCCTTTAATAATTAAATACCAGGTAAGCACAGTTCCTTAACCACTTCAGTAACGCTAGGGAAACTATATCAGAAAATTATTGGCCTTGAAACCAAATACCTAAACTATTTTTGACTTACAATTCCTATTGGACTACAATACAATACTATTGGAACTACAATTCCAAATCCGCCTTAAAAATCGATGGTCCCCACTCCATCTTATCTTTATATTGGACGGTATATTGTATTAACTAAAGATGGGCGTCGAGTAAGCAGTACGCGAATGCAGGTAACGGATAAGGAGTTGGTTCTCGCTCTGGTTTTTGCTAACTCATCTGACTTATTATTCCGAATTTCGCATGAATGTATAAGCTTTGACCAGTATCCAATAGTCAATGGTACAAAATAAGCTTAAAACTCTATTCTATTAGTTGTTATCGATTATCGATGTGATAATAAAACCCTTTTTTTGACAAAGCTTTGAGATGTAATGTCTTATGTAACTCTCGTATTTGATTGTAGTGGGCCAAAACTCTAGTTATTAAATTAATCGTTCTAGGAGTGTGATGTATTAAATAAACTATTAAATATTGAAGCTATTGGCATGGCACACCCCAGCGTAAAAATGCCATTGTCTTCATCTGATCCTGGTCCATAATTGTAAATGAGTCTATTGGATTTTACATTTTGACGCCTACCGTAGGCAAAACATTTCCCAAATTAAACATTTGCAACGTTAAAAATAAAAGGAATATATCATAATTATAATTATCATTGAGCTTTTGTTGTCAGATGATTTTTGTAAACATGTTTTTGTAAACATTGGTTTAGTTTGGAAGAGTTTGTTGAAGCAAGATGTGTGAATAATATTCTTGTATAAGAAATATAACAATTATGTTACAGTATAAGATTGTTTAGTTTGGCTGCTAGTGAAGGTTTTTGACGGGATAATTGATTTACAAGTCCCACAATAACTAAATAAACAGAAATTTTCAAGGTTACTTACCCTGTACTTCTGGGCGAAGCAGTAACAAGGGTTGCACAGCTTTTCCCTGGCCTCCAGTTGGTATCCACCAATATCCCACAGTTTCTGCATATTTTCTGAAGCCACATTAAACAGAAGTTAAGTCTGTAGTGAAAAATAATATAGGCTAGTGGAAGATATGACCTTTGAAATTAGTCTAGTCATTGAGTAGTGGAGGTAGTGGTGGAGGTGGAGGAAAATTTTAACAAAAAAAAATCAGTTATCACATCTCCAAATTTCAAAAAGTTTAAGTACAAAACCCTCTCTCTTAAGCAACCTTCAGGACCCTAGATCAAAAACCTGCAAAGTCAATCAAAGGTGTATGAATGTAAACATGTTATTTGGAAAAGTCAGTTATTTGGAAAAGTCAGTTATTTTTTTATTTTCCTGCGTTGTCAATAGCAAAAGTAAATCTGCAGAACACAATTTTTTTACTAGCCCACTATGATTAGGACGGGAACAGAAGTCATAGGATAGCTTAGATTGCTAATCGTACTCACATTTACATTAAGAATCGGAAACTCTATGTACTTTTTATCCAAATATTAAATATGGTTAAGAAATAAGTGAACACCCAAATCAAATAGATTATGTTTCTTTAAAAACTATCAATAAAATTCAAAATATTGTAATATCTATCCAAGATAATGAAGGAAATTTTATAAATAATGAAAATGTTAAGAACATTGTGTATTTGAGATTGAAAAAAAAAGAATCTTCTATATAAACTTATTTCTTATTATTTACAAACAGGCGATTAGAAGAAAAAAGCGTTTTCTATGCTTTCAATCAATTGTTTGACGTTAACGCACTGGAGTCATGGCCTGGCTGAAGTTTGTTTTTGATGAGTTACAGATTTGGTAGCAGGAGTCACACTGGGTTATGGTATTGCTGGTATTTTAAATACCTCTACCGGCTTTACAGTCACTTTGTCACTTTGGGTCAGGTATTCCAATCGGGTGAGTAGAGATGAGTTTTCCTCTTCAAGCTCCCTCACTTTCATTTGCAACTTTTCTCAGTGGAGCTGGGTTTCTGACTTGGTCTCATTAGCGACCCGGACAGCCACTAGGAGGTCGTCATGGAGCTGTTTAGGTTCTCGGCACTCACTCTCTATTTTTAGTTTCTCTTCAAAGTTCCGTCTCTTGCAATCTTCAAGTTGTTTAGTAATGACTTGTAGTTTTTCTTCAGTAAGTCTGCACTTTGCAATTCTTGAGAAAGTACGCCATTTAATTGTTTCATTTCTTAACCCGGGTTCCCATGGTCTGGTCATGCTGTTTCTCGAACTCATTATGGTTTATCGCGCCTTACACTTTCATGCCAATTTTTTTCAAAATCAGACAAAAATTACTCAAGTTATCACGTTCATGGACGTATATATGATATATTGGCTATACATATATAAAAATTTGAACGAATAGTGTTTTTGGCCTCTAGGGACATCAAAATGGAAAAGTATATCAGTCCCGGAACTAAGTGCAACCTACGGTAATAACTACGAGTACTTCCCTATAGGAAAATTAGATAAAAGAGTGTTATGTCTAAAATTTTTAAAATTGACAAAAAGTTTTTTTTGTAAGTATTAAAAGATATACCTTTCCTCCACACAATGATAACCTCCACAATTACTTAAATACCCCTGCCGCAGCAAACCTGCAGACTAAGAATTTCCATCTGCCTGATTGGTTTTTTCTGTTTCTTTTTCTCTGTTTCTTTTTCAGATGCATTAGATCTTGGCACAGAGCCGTGGTTGATCTGGATGATATTTCGGATAGAACGAACCCTCAAACGGAAGGAGCTGAGGATTTTTTTGATTTTTATTCTGTCTGGTCTTTTATTTTCTTCTCTTGACAGAACATGTTCATTATTGAGTTGATCAACTCTCCGTAAATAAACATTTCTATTTTTATTTGATTAAAATTTAATCAGAAAAGAATAGAATGAATTAATGATACGAATTTATCCAAGTAAGCCTAAGTTAGTGTTTTCTCATTCCAAAAGGCATGCGTAGAGAATGGTTTACATACGTAATTTGAAACAATTGACATGATCATTATCAATTAATAACCTAGTAAAACATTTATTAAGAAACTGAGTGCTTATATTTGAATTAATATCTTATATTTATTGGGGCGTATTATATTTTCTCGTTAAATTATTAAGTTACTTACTCTTTTCCATTGCTTCACTGTCTTGTACGCTCCGCCAAGGCTGTTCAGCTTATTAGTGACCTCTTGCCACTTTTTGTTGGAGATCTCCTTGGTAAAATTGGCGTCGATTTGGTTCGTCGCTAACTTCGGGTTTTCTTCCAATAAAGTTATAAGGAAATCGCTCTATCTCTCAGTTTTCCACTTTGTGATTGTTGATACACTGTTTCGAGACGATTGATGACAATGTCGAAACTAAATATCAAATCGTTTTAAGCGGTGTCAGGAAACGGAATAGTGTAGAGCTGCACTGTGATTGGTTCAAAATGACATAATCTGAATTCCGTGCGGTGTTGCCGCTTTCATTTCCAAACGAGTCCCTATACTAGTGATTCCCAACTCACTTCTCAACTGTTGGATTTCAAAAATACCAAGTCTGACTTCGCTGTAAGATTTCAGGGTTTATCTCATCACCAACAAAGTTTATTTTTCCAAAATATATATTTAAATTGAACATTACTTAGAATACATTTTAACATAAATACAGAACCTTGAAGATTTTGGTAGACCACAATCAATTAACACAAATTAGAGTTGATAAATAACAAGAACTAACTAATCAATTAAACCGAACCGGACATACTAAACTTTTGTTCATAGATCCGTTAAGGATGACTAATCTATGATAAATAATATTTTTTGCATGCTTGGACTGAAGACGTTTAGCTTGGACTATCCAAAGAAAAACTCATTACACGATTGGGCAAACTTTATCAACGAAAGTGAGATAAAACATGACTGTATGTAAATATAATTAACCTCACATGTATGAAAATCGCATGTTGAAAGATGTTGCTAAAGTATCTCCAAGGATTACCAATATTTATTAATTACATTCTATAAAAGATAATGGCAAATAATTATATGAAAAGTATATAAATGTAATAAGTAATATAATTAAGGGCTAATAAGAAAATTTTAATGAACAATTATATACTAAATATTTAATATACAAGTGTCGAGGTTAAAAATATTCCTGGAATACTCTCTAAATGTAATTACCAGGTGTTAGTGTTGCATTGTCGGAGTAAACCAGCAACAAAGGAAAGGAAATGTGCTTTTTGATAAAACCTTGGTGAAGAAAGGATGTGGGAGCCAAGTCTCCAGTGATTTAATAGTATAACTTAATACAAAATTGTCATAAAATAACCAAGAAGAATTGAAAATGTAAACAATAAAACTGAAGAAGAAGATGTTTAAGCAGAAAACTGGTAATATCTTCTATAAACATTTAAAACCATCTGTAATAGGATACTTTCCAACAATCTGCTTTTTCTCCTTTGTGTACTCTTATTTCTACTCCGAAACATTTTATCATCATATTAAAACAATTTTATCAAAATTTAAAGGAAATTTATTTTTCCTACAGTCACCCGACAAAGTTGGCTTCCCTGTACTGTTTATAGTACAGAAAGCTGCTAATTGCTGCATATTTATACTTTGCCGTACGGTTTATACTTTGCCGCACGGTTTATACTTTGCCGCACATCAGGATTCCAACCAAACAACACAAAACAGCGTGGTTTTATTATGCACGTAATCCGTGTACGCTTGGAAATAGGTTGGCAACACTTAAAGATAATAATACTATGAACAGCTGATTGACTATTATAACTACGATTTAACCTGTCATTTCGTGTTTATAGTTTTGGTATTTCTGAACTTTCTGGACTTTTCTTTTAAACGTTTTTAAAACATTCCTACGGTCTTAATAAACAAGAAAATACCTTTAAAGCATTTTTTTTTAGGCGCGGAAACCACTTCAAATTACAAAAACATACGGAACTATATTCTCAAAAGACGGAGCACATTTCTTGCCGAGGAAAAATAGCGGAGTGATACGGACCACGGGTACTACTTTCTCCAGGGCACCATTTGTGTAATTGTGTTGCTAGCTGAACCTAAAAACGTGTTGTATAGTGTTTGAAAGACTAATTATTTATGTTTTATAGTGACTGTAGGAAAAATATAATGTGTAACACGAGTGAAAAAGGCCTTTGCTGCACTCGAGATCATTCCGCACTCGCCTGCGGCTCGTGCGTAAACATTGCTCTCGTGTGCAGCAAAGTGCCACTTTCACCACTAGTTACACAAATAACTATTTCCTATTACGAAATAACTCAAAATTAAAATCATGATCCCAATATCTACACATATTTAAAGAATAATATTAAAATCATGATCCCAATAACTAAACATTTTTAAAGAATAATATTAACGAGAGGTCGTCCAGTGGTCGAAACTCGACCAAAAATATGTAATGTACTCACTTATCTATTTTCACCCCACACTGTAAATAAAACATGTGATTGGAGTTTCTTCCATTTGTTTTGATTTTCTGTTTATATTTCGTTGTTATTTCGTAACCAGCATAGCAACGCATAAGATCCATGTTAATTTTTTCAAATTTTTAAACTCATTTTTTGTGCTTATCTTTGAGCCTATTTAAATTTATAAAGGGATTCTGCACACCTACAGGAAAATAGCTTTCCAACGGTATGCGTAGATTTTCCCTACGATGCACACGAGCTGAGAAAAAAGGTTTTAAAGAAACATGCTTGCCTATTAATATATAGATAGATATTCATAGAATATAGAACTGTTGTAAATTGCATTACATTAATATTTATAAGCTAAAATACCGTAAGCCGCATTGAAATTTATTATTCCAATTATTTACCAATTCAGATTCTTGTCTGACATTCTCGGAAGTGCGTTAATTTTCTAATTGGAAGTAAACAGTTTTCAAATCTACAATTTTCTTCACTTCACCAATTTCACCAATAGAAAATGTGATTGAAGCATACACGGCGTCAGGTGAGTCATGGGTAATGTAGTACAGGAAAATATACATTTCTGTTGCGGGAATTTCGAGCGGGCTTAGCAGTCTCATTTTAATATTGAAAAGCGGGAGTTACAATAAATTGTTACTGGGACTAAATAATATCGTACTAGAGAGGATGGTGATTTATATACACATTAACAAGGTCAATTAACCAGTGGCTTAATTCGAATAATGATTAATTTCTATATACATAATCTAAAGATATGAAAATCGAACAGCTCCTTTAACATAATACCAGGTAAGCACAGTGCTTGACCACTTTAGTAACGCTGGGGGAAGATTTTTAATCGGAATAATTGGCCTTGACACTAAATACCTTAAATGATTAAAAAATCTCAACTCCGCCATAAAAATCCATGGTCCCCACTCCCCCATGTTATTTTTATAGAGTAGAGAAAAGTATATTTATCAACTAAAGGTGGGCGTCGGGAAAGCAGTACGCGTTTGCAGGCAACGCTGGGCAGGAGTTGGTTCTCGCTCTGGGCTTTGCTAACTCATTTGACTTATACTGGTCAGCAGCTGTGTGTCGTGCTCGCGTATTCCTAGAGTTGATTGAAAAGATTGATACAATTGAAATTGAAACGATTTATTTTATGAAATTCAGTTTAGACAGTCCATTTCCTCTTCCTCTACAGTTAACTTATTCATAACTATTCTCTACTCAACTATTCATTTACTCAAACTTAAACAGATTTTTCGTCTGTATTAAATTCTATGACCGTACCTTTTGATAAATTCTCTTTATAATGAATGAATAAATAAGGAATTTTATCCGTTATTTTTTTAGTGCTTAAAAGCAGAGTTTTTCCGATAAACTATACATTTTAGTATACCCGGTATGTTTCATTAATTTTAATATTAATTATTTTATTTCTGGTATAAATTTTGATTAATTCAGCATTGCAACGTACAAAAAAATATACACATCGCTAATCATGGTATTTGTTATTGAATCATACACATAATTTATGAAACTTTTCAGGTCAATTCACACGATCTAAATTGTCATTGAAACCTTTTAAAAAGGCTAGATTTCGCTCTTGAATTACCTTAGCAAATTTAATAAAAGTAAGGCAAATTTATTTTATTTAATTCATACACAAGCTAAGCGAACAACATATAAACGAATGAAAACTCTTTCACCGAGAATTAGGATAAAATAAGTACATCGTCGCTGATAGAACAATAATATTGTATCCATTACAGTTTGAAATTAAATAAGTAGTGCCTTTAAAATTTTAGTTTATACTTAAGTTGCAATTTTTCAAAAGTACTAGTTATCCATGCAATTGCCTTTTCACAGATATGCAATGGATGTGTGCTTATAGGTTAATGTGATACTCAATCTATTTCAGTTATTTTCTTTTATCGAAATGTTTTTACACCTTTAGGAAGAAAATATTATTTGATAGCTGAAAATCATAACGATTGATAATTAATTAAGAGGTCTATATTAGAATTGACACCAATTTACGAATAAAAAAGGGGGTTCGTTGAGTTCCATTGAATGTTTAAACCCCTAAAAACGTGATTGAGGTTATTTAGACCGTCGGATATAAGACTATGATGGTTTTGCAAGTTTTACTATTGGAACTGCCCATCTCACGGTTTTGAGAATGGGTTTCTTCAGTTTCACTG
Source organism: Macrosteles quadrilineatus (assembly GCF_028750875.1). Classification (NCBI taxonomy): domain Eukaryota; kingdom Metazoa; phylum Arthropoda; class Insecta; order Hemiptera; family Cicadellidae; genus Macrosteles; species Macrosteles quadrilineatus. Next base: position 109,677,233 of record NW_026542595.1, read on the forward strand.
TTTTGTCATCGCTTACAGTAGCAGCCCAAACACAGTCACTATGTGAGGGTATTGTTGCCTTGCATTTAATCTCCTTTGCATCCCTTATTTTTACTCTTTTGCACTGAACGTAAAATTACTTTCCAAGACTCTTCCAATTTTAAAGGAGGGCCAATGGTTTCCAGAAAATTATTGAGTGGTTGAAGATTATCAATTATCAATTATCAATTATTTAAGATGGGGACGCCACTATGTGCGTATTTTAACCCAAATATGAGTGAAGGATGAGTGGCGCGATCTTGTAGTCTTGTTAGTGACTAAGGCCGACATGTTCCTTAGACACAGCTGTTAATTAATAGCCCATACAGCTAATGGCAACAAAGGGACCTACAGTTTATAGTGGAATCCGAACCACTTTTTTTTTCCTTGTAATTTACGAATTGGTCTAATTATCAGGATATTACTGCGGATAGTCGTAGTACTCACTAGTGCGGACGTTAATCCACACCAGGGAGCATCGCATCCACAGTGCATCCTTATAAATATCCACAATTCGTGACCTCCTAGTAGCTGGATTACAGGACGACGCCACCCGTCCCAGGCTCTATGTTGGTCTTTCACTGATGTAATCATCTTTTTCTAATACTTGATCAGCACTTCGTTTCTCTTCTTGTCCCAACAATTGAAAGGATAGTTGAGCTCGTTCACATATACTCTTCAGAATTACTCCTGTGAATACAGTCCAACTCTTCTGTCGCATCTCCTCAATTCCCCCTTAATGATAGCTCCATACTACAAGATCTTCCACCATTGGGTCTCCTCTCCACTGAGGTTTGATAGTCTGCTAAGTAAAATTGACGTTCTGTGAAGAGATAATTAGAACGGGAGAATACATTGGTCAATCCAAAACAAGTCATCGAAATCGTTGAACAAATAATTTGTCTAAAGTCTCTTCCTTCCTCATATGAATTCCTCTCTTCCTTCTCGATGTCAATGTTGACTATGTTGGACTTGGTTATAATCTTTCTGGTACCAAGATTTTTTATATGCAACAGTCCAAACACAGTCGCTTTGAGAGGCTATGATTTCCTTACATTTCTTCTCTTTTGCATCCCATATTTTTACTTTTTTTACGCTAGATTTAACCAACTACTTTCTATAATTCGAAAAGGCATTCCATGAGGTTCTACATATTTTAGCAATCTATTTTACCAAAGATACCCTCACCGGTTATTTCCTGTGCACGATAGTATTTGTTTAGAATCTTTAGAGAAGCTTATGCGTTCACCCTCTCACCACGCAGTATGCACTCTTTGATGATGCGTGTCTATTTATGGCTATATGGCCACTCTCAAAAACAGCTACAATGAACTCTGTGGTGTGTGAAACTTTCAGTGCACAGTATTTTGCGGAAATAAGCCTAATATCATGTTTCTTACACAATTTATTTGTTGTCGAATAAATTTAACATTAAATTTAACATAAATTTAACATTTAGTTCAACAAATAAAACCAATTTATTTGTTGGCCGTTTTCTGGACCATTCTCTGTCTGAACCTCCGATGTTTTAATCAAATGGGATCCTTCGCTCACTCAACCACTTTAGCATTTCAACTTAAACCAATGCTTTTGAGGCGGGATTAACTTGTTCCTTGTGTTAAGGGTCGTTGCCCTTGACTGCAACACTTTTTGTCTGAAAATTGTGAAATTACTTTTCTACGAGCAATTTGGCATTGTTGTCTTTGTTCATTTTATTGTGGTAGTCACCCTTTTTAAGCCTGAATTGAATTCAGCCAGTCCCTTGAAGGATAATGTGATCGTCCCCCTTGGCCAGGGCCAGAACCACGCCTTTAGCCGTTGCCATAAATGGGCTGCTGTAGTGCCATTTTTACCCGAAAACAAGTAAGATTATCAAGTATTTACCGGTTCACGAAAGGCCGATTGGCCAACTCTACCAGCGCCACCGACAGGAGCTTGTTTAGCCGTTACCACGCCTTTAGCGGTTGCCATAAATGGGCTAAAAGCTGTAGTGCCATTTTTACCTGAAAACAAGTAAGATGAACTAAATGACCAACATGAAATTCTAGAAAAAAATACAAAATACACAAAATGCCATTACTGTAATTGCTACATAATAAAAAGTATTGTCTTCACCAGTAGAACACTCACTTAGTAAAATAATGAGTCTACTTTTTCTTTAAGCTAAAAAGTAAACGAATAATCTGATCTGCAGCTTTATTAAACCGTGAGTGGTGAAGGTAAGTTTTAGTGTTTACCGTTTACCGTTAGAGAGAGGCATGATGGGCCTAGCTGTCTCTGTTGTCTCTGGGCTCTTACGACCATTCCAAATTGCGGCCTCTCTGAGACGACACCTCCCTCTAGACAACCCAGTGGTTCACTACCACTGAGCAGAAAACCACTGGCTGTCATTTTCTCTCCACCAACATCGAAAGAGGTGTTGGGGTCCCCGTATATCCCCGATAGTGACAGAGAACTATGCCCAATGGAGAAATGCCTCTCGTCTCGGTCAAGTCTCTGCCTGCTATCTTCTACGAACTTGAACTCATCACTGTTCACACTTACGTTGCTATAGTTTCCAAATGGGTTTGACTCCATGCTGGATCTTTCTGACTTGCATACTTGTATTTATCCCACTGGAAGCTTTTCAGCCGTGGTCGTCATTGGTAGTTGTCAGCCTTCACTCTTCAAGGAATTCTTCTACTGAATAATAGGCTTTATCTAATAGAAACATCTTCAGCATTTTCTTGAATTTAGCTTGATCTTCACAAAGTCTTATTTCTTGTGGTAATTTATTGAAAATTTTGCTTCCTGAGTATTGAGGGCTAGTCTGTGCTAGTGTAGTTCTGCGATGGTTGATATGGATACTATTTTTTTGTCTTGTGCTGTACTTATGTACTTCATTATTTCTTGGGAAAAATTTGGGAAATTTAAGAACATTTAAAGCCGATTCCAATATATATGCTGATGGCAGGGTAAGTATTTGAAGTTCCTTGAATAAAGGTTCGCAGTGCTCAATGAAGTGGGTTTTACAGATAATTCTCAAAACACGTTTTTGAAGTAGAAAGATTCTATTTGCCTCACTACAGTTTCCCCAGAATGCAATTCCATAGCAAAGTACACTGTGGAAGCAGCCATAGTAAACTTTCAACAGGACATCTCTTTCAACTATGTTTATCAGTCTTCTTATAAGGCAACACACGACCGTTAGTCCTGCTGGCAATTTTGTCAATATGGTCAAACCACCTTAAGTTGCTGCTAATATGGATTCCAAGGTATTTTACGCTGTCGCTTGGTTTTATATTCTGATCATTGATTTTAAGTAATGGACTGTAAGTCTGGGATCTTTGTATTGTAGAATTGGAGTAGGTTAGTCTTTCCCTGATTTAATACTAACATATTTTCAGAGCACCAATTACTCATTTCATTTATACCAGATTGTGTTCTTTCAATGGCATTTTTAACGTTTACATCAGTGATTAAGTGACAAACGTCATCAGCAAACATCCATATTCTGCCTTCATGTATAGATTCAGGTAGGTCGTTGACGAATAAGAGGAAGAGGATCGGTCCCAGATTCGAGCCTTGGGGAACTCCGGTATTAATGTTGTGTTGAATCTTAGATTTATAGTGCCTCAATACTCCATCATCACCCATGTGTTTCACTGTAACAACTTGAGATCTGTCTTTAAGGTAGGACATTATCCATTTAAGGGGCTCGTCTATTATGCCTAGGTTGATCAGCTTTCTTTCTAAGGTCTCGTGGTGTAAACAGTCAAAAGCCTTTGTCATGTCATAAAATAGGCTGAAAACCACTTCTGAGCAGTCAATTCCGTTATATACTGCAGTTAGCAGGGCAAAAACAGCATCTGTGGTTGACTTCTTTTTTTGGAAGCCAAATTGACTATTTGATAGGATGTCATGTTGTTCTAAATATGGGATCAGCCTGCGTAGAAAAGCTACCTCAAAAATTTTTGAGAACACAGATTGTACGGCTATGGGTCGATAGTTACCCACTACATCTTTCTCATTTTTTTTGTGGATGGGGACTATTTTCGATGTTTTTATCCTATCTGGGAACTTGCCTTCATTGAAGGATTTGTTTATTATAAGCGATAGTGGTTTAGCCACAACTGACACAGATGATTTTAATACATGGCAGGGTATGCCGTCAATACCAGCACTAGGCTTAATACAAATTTTCTTTATAATTTCAGCTATCTCATCTTCACTTGTTGGTTTAAGTTTCATATGAAAGCGAGGTTTCCCACTTCCAGTAGCTGCTTTATTTGCGTTTGTCAGTAGATCGCCACTCTACCACTCCTTGATTGATCCCACCGTCGATGAGTGTTCCAGGAAGCACAGCTGCTTTGTAGGCTGACAATTGCGAATATAAGTTGCCAGCAGATCCATACCCCTCTGCGTCAGTACGCCTCTTCTTGAAATAGGCTAGGAACGGCTCGTTCAATGTGGCAGCCCTTTTCCCAGAGATCGTAGGATGGTTCCAAAATTAACTCGCCAATTGTTGGAATCATTTTGGATGAAGTGGTCTTGGGAGTACCTTCAACAACTTCAAGCGATATACAAATTAAGATTTCCATCATGTTCAATAAAACTTGGATCAGTTCTTATTGTTGTTGATGAGCAATTACCACCATCAAATTGGCCGCTAGCAAGAGTGACTGAACTTTATACAGGTCGTGATGGACTTGCAAGTACCTCACTGAAGAGACCAATAGTCAAGCTTTGTCCTCTTCCAATTGAAGTCTGTGAATTATATGTACCTTCAACAACTTCAAGCGATATACAAATTAAGATTTCCATCATGTTCAATAAAACTTGGATCAGTTCTTATTGTTGTTGATGAGCAATTACCACCATCAAATTGGCCGCTAGCAAGAGTGACTGATCTTCATCCAGGTCGTTATGGTCTTGCAAGTACCTCACTGAAGAGACCAATAGTCAAGCTTTGTCCTCTTCCAATTGAAGTCTGTGAATTATATGTATTGCTCCTTTGGCGCAATGGGGGTTGGGGAGAATGTTTAAAGTTAGTTTGCTTATTTAAAGTGGACTGAGTAAATTAAGTACAGTAATAAGTTTCAAACACCACAGGCTCACAGTTGCTCGTAGCTGGTTTTGAAAGTGGTAATATTGCAATAAATAGACACGCATCACCATAGAGTGCATACTGCGTGGTGCAGCAGCTTCTCAAATACTCGAAAAACACCTATCATGCACAGGAAATACCCGGTGAGGGTATCCTTTGGTAAAATAAATTGCTCAAATACAGTATGTAGAACCTCATGGAATGCCTTTTCAAATTGGCAACAATAGCCTCACCCAGAATGTATCGCCAAATCCTTCTCATTGTAGAAAAGATAGCTGCGTCCAAGGACCGATTAAGTGCATAATATTTTGCGGGAATAAACGTAATATCATATTTATTACACAACTAGAGCTCAAATGCCATCTCCAATCCTTACTTTGCCCTGTTTGCTTTTTGGTGGCTGGGAGGAATTGATATTCCAACCAATCTAGAAGTTTATTTTTTGTCGAACCAACTTTAGCAACTTTATTGTAACGACTGTTTTCTGGACTATCTCTGTCTGGACCACAGATGTTCCACCATGTACACAAATGGTAATCATTGTCCTAGGGCATTACTACAAAATATTACGGAGGTTGAGGTTTAAAAAAAAACTTTTAAAATATTATCGACATACTTAAAACGATTGCACATATTAACAATATACCTAAAAATATTTCAGCTAACCTAGTCATACTTTAAACCTCGTTTGCTCCTGGGATATCTGTTGGTGATTCAATAGGTGGATTGATTGAAGTTGTAAAAAGATCTGGGTAAAAAGCGGACAAGCTTATGTATGCCACTTTTTACATTAGCATTGAAGTATATTTTAGAGACAAGCAAACTCAACATTTGTATGAACTACTGCCACAGTATGTACCTGGGATTTTACAGCTCCCCAAGGCCCTGCAGGTAGGCCCTCAGTTCATTTAATGCTTTCTGTGTTTCAGCCTGTACTTGTTGGTTGAACTGCTCGGTGGTGATAATTGCCTGTTATATGTGTGATATATGTTCATATGTTATATATGTTATATGTTCATTGAAGGATAATGGCCAGATCCACGCCTTAATCCATTTCCACAATTGGCCTAAAAGTTGCAGTAGTGCCATTTTTACCTGAAAACAAGTAAGATTATTGAGCATAATAATAATAATAAACTATACAACACATACATAACAAAATAAAAATCTAGAAAAAATTACAAAATGTCATTACTGTAATTACTCCATGATAAAATTATTGTCTCGATTAAAAACAACTTATTTGCCCATTTTAACTCTTGGGAGCAAACCCGACTTTGATGAAAGCTTTTGCCCGAACTAAACAAAATTTCAAAATATTAACACTTTGCAAAACAACAGGTCAGAATTTGGCTGACACTTCAAAAATCAAAATTCAAAATTAAGTAGGAGTTCTGTTAATATGGTATAAATTATTGAGACAATGGTTATTTAAAGTAATTTTGAACTGCCATTTTGTTATTAATGGTCCGATTTCTATTTCCTTTATGTTAATTGTTATGTTTCGTCAAGACCTACAAAATGATACCAAACTCGACTATACTTGCTATTTGAAAATTACCCCCTACCCCCGCTACCCCTAAGGGCAAAATTTTCAAAATTGACCATAATTATTGTAACCCCTCATATCTTAGAAGGTTGCCGCAAAACGATTTCAAATATCTCAAATGGTTGAAAAGTTAAGGGGAGGCGTAAGTTACTTTTCAGCCACCCTGTATAATAAGTAATTTGTGATTACAGTAGGTATATAGACAAAATAACAAAGAAAAACTATCTTCGGGAGGGCACACATCTCTGTGATTGTAATTATTGTACTCGATCTGATATTGGACAAAACAACCAATTCAAACTATACATAATAATTTATTGAAAAACAAAACTCAATGAAAACCAAATACGTTATTCATGTCGGTTTTATGTTAGTGGATACATTTAATATGTGAAATGAACTACAAGTTATTGAAACATGATCTAACCGTAATGAATTGTTGTTTCGGCAGTCTATGCACCACATATTAAAATAAATGTGCATCAGGATTAATGGTTAACGAGAGGTCGTCCAGTGGTCGAAACTCGACCAAAAATATGTAATGTACTCACTTCTCTATTTTCACCCCACACTGTAAATAAAACATGTGATTGGAGTTTCTTCCATTAAATGGTTCAAATTTTGTTTTGATTTTCTGTTTATATTTCGTTGTTATTTCGTCACCAGCATGGCAACGCATAAAATCCATGTTAATTTTTTCAAATTTTTAAACTCATTTTTTGTGCTTATCTTTGAGCCTATTTAAATTTATGAAGGGATCCTGCACACCTACAGGAAAATTGCTTTCTAACGGTATGCGCAGATTTACCCCACGATGCACACAAGCTGAGAAAAAAGGTTTTAAAGAAACATGCTTGCCTATTAATATACAGGGTGTTGAAAATGTCTGGAACCAACATTATATCTGGTGAGTGGTTAAAGGAAAACAACTGATATTTTGTGTACGGATATACTATGGTTTTACCTATCTTTTAGTGCCTTATGAAAATTTTTACCACTTATAGGGAACGTCCTGTGGAGGATGCAGTAAAAAGTTTTAATGGAAGCCTATGGTAAATGATACATCATTTTAAAGGCCATTTTTTTCTGAGTAAGGAGCCACAAGTTTCATCTCAAAAGGACCACCCTAGAAAAAATGGCGACTGTTTGAAATTTAAAAAACCACTTATAGGGAACGTAATTTTTAAATTTCAAACAGTCGCCATTTTTGCTAGGGTGGTCCTTTTGAGATAAAACTTGTGGCTCCTTACTCAGAAAAAAATGGCCTTTAAAATTATGTATCATTTACCATAGGCTTCAATGAAAACCTTTTACTGCATCCTCCACAGAACGTTCTCTATAAGTGGTTATTTAAATTACAAACAGTCGTCATTTTTGCTAGGGTGGTCCTTTTGAGATGAAACTTGTGGCTCCTTACTCAGAAAAAAAATGGCCTTTAAAATGATGTATCATTTACCATAGGCTTCCATTTAAACTTATTACTGCATCCTCCACAGGACGTTCCCTATAAGTGGTAAAAATTTTCATAAGGCACCAAAAGATAGGTAAAACCATAGTATATCCGTACACAAAATATCATTTGTTTTTCTTTAACCACTCACCAGATATAATGTTGGTTCCAGACATTTTCAACACCCTGTATAGATAGATAGATTGTATTTATATAAACATAAATAATTGTTAAAACCTGTAGTTTTTGTTATAAAGGACCTTTGTGGCATTTGATGTACAACTTTTTGGTTGCCTCTGAATTGTCCAATTACTATTGAGTTCCGTATTTCAATTCTTGTGTGGTTTGAAAATAGCTTTCAAAATGGTTTGTAATTAAGGTTGTAATGGTTTACAATTAAATTATTGTTAAATTATTTATTATTATTAAGTTATTGCAACGGTTTATTCAAAGATTAATAATTTCGAAATTTGTAATTTTAGTTCAATAGGCACATTAGTAGCACGCATTAATTGTGTGAGCTTCTATTTCACCTCGGACAAAAGTTTTCCATTTAATATCGTACTGTCCTGCATTTCCCGTGTGGTTTGTAATAGTTATTTGTGTAACTAGTGGTGAAAGTGGCACTTTGCTGCACACGAAAGCAATGTTTACGTACGAGCCGCAGGCGAGTGCGGAATGATCTCGAGTGCAGCAAAGGCCTTTTTCACTCGTGTTACACATTTTATTTTTCCTACAGTCACTATAAAGCATATAAATAATTAGTCTTTCAAACACTATACAACACGTTTTTAGGTTCAGCTGGCAACACAAATAGGTGCCCTCAAGAAAGTAGTACCCGCGGTCTGTATCACTCCGCTATTTTTCCTCGGCAAGAAATGTACTCCGCGTTTTGAGAATATAGTTCCGTATGTTTTTGTAATTTGAAGTGGTTTCCGCGCCTAAAAAAATGCTTTAAAGGTAATTTTCTTGTTTATTAAGATCGTAGGAATGTTTTAAAAACGTTTAAATGAAAAGTCCAGAAAGTTCAGATATACCTAAACTATAAACACGAAATGACAGGTTAAATCGTAGTTATAATAGTCAATCAGCTGCTCATAGTATTATTATCTTTAAGTGTTGCCAACCTATTTCCAAGCGTACACGGATTACGTGCATAATAGAACCACGCTGTTTTGTGTTGTTTCGTTGGAATCCTCATGTGCGGCAAAGTATAAACCGTACGGCAAAGTATAAATATGCAGCAATTAGCAGCTTTCTGTACTATAAACAGTACAAGGAAGCCAACTTTGTCGGGTGACTGTAGGAAAAATAGTTTTCAAAATTGTTTGCAATTAATATTAGGGTTATGTTACAATAATTTCTCATTGTGGATGATTATTACATTTCCAACCTAATGTTCAGTACATTGAAGTTACGACCGTCCGACACGAAATATTTGTGCATTTGTGTTTAGGAAAGAGGTAAGTCAAGGAACATATTTATTCTCCATTCCGGTGACTAGTAAATGCAGAACTTAAGAAAATCTTAGTGTGGATGTATTGAAGAACGTTTAATCTAATAAATTATAGTAACCCTGTGTAACCAAAAAATAGAAAATATTTTACTAATAAAAGTGTAGCAAACTTTCACATAGAGGTTTAATTTATCAAGGCAGAAAACAATATTTTACACTTCATTTCTACCGGTTGAATGTTTAACAATAAAATGTAATTATGAACAATAGACCTATATGAAACGAATGTTAACTTTCGGTCATTATGGCGTCTGATATTGTGCTGAATCCCTAATCATGAGGCCTTCAATAAAATATCGTGGCTAATAATGAACAGCTAATCTTAGTCAGTAACTAAGCTACACTGATCATCTAGCTCAATTATACACCCATCCTACGTTTACAATTTACATATATTTGGGTTAAAATACACACGTTTTACCCAACTCAATTGATTTGATAATAATGAACGCCACAAATATTTCCTAACTTCAGTTTGATCATTGTAAAGAATAAAAAAAAAATATACCAATCTACATTTAAAGTATCAAAATATGTACCTTGTATTATATTTATAAAACTCCAATTGCCCATATAAAACTCATGTTAAACGCACAGTATCATGGGAATAGTGTATCTGCATCCACTAATCTTCAGTACTGCACGTTTAACATGGGTTTTAAATGGGCAATTGGAGTTTTTGGTTAATTACTAGAAAACGACAAAGATAGACGGTAGGTTTAAATTTAAAAGTTGTTTGTTTTTACAAGACCTTAAAAATGATACACAATTTTACATATGTTGCCATTTAAAGATTTTCATTTACAAGGCTACCAACTTAAAAAAAATAAAATCATAGAAAAAGAAATAAGTTTTTAAAATGTTGACTTGTCATATATCAAATTAAAGCTGAACCTACGAGGATTAAGAATTTTCAAACAGAACGAAAATAAGTTTAGTGGTTGTCAAGATACAGGGTATTCTGTAAGTATCAATATTTTCTATAAAAATGGCCGCCATTTTGAAACGGACTAAGATAAATGAGTTCTGTTTTCAATAAATTGTTTGTCTAGTCTAGAGCTTTAAAATGATGCATAACATGACATATGTTTACATTTGATAACTCTTAGATTAGAACCCATGACCCCCAGTTTCTTGAACACCCTGTATTTTAAAAATGGTAAAAATATTTTTACGTTGTTCCTTGGGTATGAATTAGTGGGGAAAAGTTTTGTTTCATCTCTGTTTGTCAAGCCGTTCGTCTGTAATCTGTTTAGGACAGCTTAGAAGATTCACCCTGTATATATATATATATATGTATAGTGGATTTAGTTGTACATTTCCCAGCTTATATAAAAAAAAACCTTTAGTTGTATATAGTCACTCGTTGAGGAGTAAATTTTGTATTTTATACCTCCACTCCACCACCTTCACATGCTACAAAAACACAATTACAGTACATATTTACAATTTGTGAGAATAGTTGCCTAATAACATATCGAATAAAACAAACCGTCTTCTTATTCAGAGATTATGTATAGTCTAATTGAAGTTACATGAAAAGTCCTATTGTATACAACGATTCTATGGATTGGCGATTCTAATGTCATAACAGCAAAGCTAGTATTTCTCATGTGTACATTACTTATTCTAAAGTAACTATCATACAAATATTCTTATATTTTATGTTTAGAGCTTTTACAGACAAAGGTTAACAGACGCAATTGTGGACACCATCACGCCCAAAGTAGCCGGCGACTGACTCCATCATCAGGTTCTGATCACATCCGTTTCCAACCGTGTGTTTTTATCTAAATACCTGCACAGCTCCTGTGCTATCTTTTCCTATGTGTTGCAGACATGCTATGTTTTATTTAGTCGTCAAGTAATAAGGAAGAAAATAACTATATGTAGAAAACTTGACTATTACAAAACTTTATTGAAATTATTTCATTCTTTTTGAGCGTTTGAAGTCGGTTGTATTTTTTTACAAAAATGAATTACTTTATGATTTTTAGTGACTTTATAGTTGAATTAATTACTTAAGGTTTTAAGTAATTAATTCAAATAAGCAACAACACACAACAAGCAAAATTCATCTAATAGATTTTAAAATATATTTTCGGAATCGAAAGAACTACTATACTTACGAAAGTTTTTTTAATAACTTACCATCACTACTCACAACTTCTAAAACAGGTTATGTTTTCCTTTATAACCTTTCAGTGCCACTGACAGTGATGCAACGATACATTGTACCAAACACTAAATGCACCACTCATAACAATTAAATTGGTCTAAATAGCTGATAGGTTGACGTTCGAAGCATAATTTTTTTCTTGTTTCTCAGTCCTTGAACCTCATTGGTCCGTTACTCATGTTGTTAAGTATATCAAAAATGTTGTTAAATAAAAAATGCTGTTAAGTGAATCATTTCAACTTTAAGAACTGAACTGAGACAGCAACTAAAAAAAAATTGTATGTAAACTCATTTTACAAATAATTTGTTCGGCATACCTGGTTTGTGCTCTTCATTTATTACACTAGTTATTTTGTGTTAACATCATTGACTTTATAAAGATTTTTATATTTTAAGGAAACTTTCCAATCACTGATTTTCTTACCTGACAACTAATTCCAACGTGTTAACAGTACAACGAATAAATTTATTGTTACAATTACGTCGCGAGTCCATTTTGAAAAGAATACTCTTTATTTTAAACGACATTGTAACAAAAATGTTTCTGTCTTGTTAGCAGAGACCCAAGTGTTGTTCAGTGTGAGTTCATTATTCCTAACTGAAAGGACCGCAATAACAATATCCTGTTATATCCTCGCCATTTCTTGTTTCACAAGGGTCTATTTAGTTATGCAAATAGCAAAGTACTTAGCAACCTTAATTTAATACAAAATGAGCGTAAGTGTATATGAGGGTTAAACTATAGAACTTCGTTGTAGTATAGACAATGAGGGTAACAAGTTTAACTGTGTCATGATGTTGTGGCCTCTGGATCGTCTGAATTAACGTATAGTGGTTTAAATTACCTTGCTCTGTCCAAAACAATCGTTCGTAATGACCACTACGAACTACATAGGATCGTTTTGGACAGAACAAGGTAATTTAAACCACTATACGTTTAACTGTATATTTATCCCATACAGCATAGATTTGTATTAAAAATTGGATTTAGTTAAAGGTGGCCTAAGATTATTTCAAAATATTATTTTACCTTACTCTCACTCCTAAGACTGTGTGCTAGAGCCTTTTTAAAGTGCTAGATATCACTTTATATCTAGGCTTATTGAACTCAAGAAAGGTTTAGAGGTTGCGACTTAGCAAATTTAATTTATCATAGAACTGGCCCCACATCGAGTCTCAAACATGTAAAGACTGGTTTGGTTTGCACTAAACAACCCCTCTATGGAATACTTCGCAACTGCTAATTTATCACTACGTATTTTACGAAACTAAAATTCCGGAAAACATCCTGTTCCCCGTGACCATTTCTTCTCTTAATATATGGAAATAATATTATTAATGCTTTGTAGTCCCCTCTGTTTGATCTTTGATGTTTGTAATCCCATGTTTTTTTTTTCGTAACGTTACTCCTTGACCTCCAAAACGTAAGTTTAATGTAAAAATTTGTAATAATTTACTTCTTTTAAAAACTAATCTACTAATGACGTCCAACAGCTAGGGGGCCTGGGGGCGGGGCCCCCGATGAGCCAAAGGCGAGTCTAATATTATATTTTTTAATATTTTCTGGTGTAATGTTAAGTCTAGTCTGACACTCGACTTTATTTTTGTATGTAAATAAATATACATTTAAACAGAGTAAAAATCTGTTTCTTGTTTTAAAATAATTCAATACATAATTCAATTTGGAAAAATTCTAAATTTCAGCCAATAGTTTCACCTATTCAAAAAAGGGGTGGTCATCTACCGAAGACCAAGATTATATTACAGGTTTTAAAATAATTCAATACATAATTCAATTTGGAAAAATTCTAAATTTCAGCCAATAGTTTCACCTATTCAAAAAAGGGGTGGTCATCTACCGAAGACCAAGATTATATTACAGACTATATGTTCATTGAAGAATTGCACCCAAACATGAAAAAAATGCTTTTCTTTCTTATAACATGAATTTTACATTTGTAAAATAAATCAATAAACATTCAGTTTTAGGTGAATACTATTTGATAATTTAAAAATTTACTTGAAATAAGTAAATATGGCTGATAATTATACAAGGACAATTGCTTTTGCATACAGTGGCTGGTTATTTAAACTTGCTATTAAAGAAACAAATTTTAAAGCTAGTTTGCTATCACCCGAGTTTTAGAGAATCTTTCATTTTAGTATAATGTAATATGAAGTATGATTGGTATGGATATCAGGCTGTCTGTGAAATGCTAATAATGTCAGTATTGCATGTGAGTGGCATTGTACGGTCTGGTTATTCGCTAGACCTTATAGTGGCAGATGTAATATAATGCATGGCTAGATCACCATATCATATATGAATCTAGATGTTAAATTAAATAATGTTATCTTTTGAATATCAATGGCTGTATGATCGACAATTCAAGGGATCTATTAAGTAAAGTTTCTTCAGTGTTAACATTAGTGTTTAGAGGTTCGTGTAGTGACAGTTATTTGATATTCGTTATAAACTTGAGCAAATAACCCTGATGTTGAAATGACGTAGACTAAATATTCCACTTTAGGCTGTAAGAACTTGCATTAACTCCCATCAACATGAACTCCAAATTCCATAAGACGCTGCAACAATTTTGTATCTTCCATATTCGTAGACATCAAATGTGTTCCGCACACGTTATCTAAGTAGATTACAGTTTTAAACAGATGCGACAGAACTACCTAATCCATGTTGTAACTTGTGCTGACAGTAAAGTCCAGCGTCGCATTATTGGAAATTGGCTGAGACATGGTTTCTGCATTAGTGAAGCAACTAAATGTTTAGAATAACCTAGGTGCTTGTAAACCTGATTCGACTTTTTCACTAAACGGTAAAATTTTAAAAACCTTTTGCTTCACATTTTAAAATGCCTTTAACATCAAACAACCAACGTAAAGGAAAGCTAAATTTAGTAACAATTAATTATTAGCAACTCTAAAAAATTAATTGAAAACATGTCTGATATAGCAATCTGTTTTCAATCGAAGATCTACCTTCTTATTTTGGGATATGAATATACTTCATCAATTACGAACTTTTTTACATGCATTTGTCGAGTTTAGTTGGGAAGAGTCTAATAAATAAACACTTTTTGCAGCAAAAATGTAACTATAGTAAATAGTTTTTACACAGAAACAATATTTGAATTCTTTAGGAATACTAATTTAACGTTTTTATTTAACCTTTAAAATTAGTTTTTGCAACACCTGTTATAAATTGAGTAAACGTAATTGCAAAGTAAATAGTTAGATTAGTTTTACAATAAAAACTTGGGTCGGTAGTGTAAGGTAAGAAAATGTAATCAAACCGTTACTATAAATGAGATAATTCTCATACTTTCTCATTTTCATGGATTTTACAATGAAGGTGATTATAGAAGGCTAGTAATAACATTAAAACTGGTCACATATTGCTAGGAAGACAAAGAGAATGAATATTCTATCCTGTAGACTAAATATTCTAAGGAAAATCTTTTATTTATAAGAAGCTTAAAACATCCACTTTCTTTGTATACCTACCAACTTTTGCCTGACAAGGTAATTTAAACCTTAATGCTTCTACTAGAACGAGATAAATTTAAAATATTTATTAAACAAACTAACATGCCATTAACGAATTGTTTTTTTTTTAAATGTGTAACATTTTGATTCATGATAGTAAATAACATAAACTACAAAAACATTCCAACACAAAAGCTTTGTAATTTTTAGATAAATTCATATAATCAAAAGGCTTGTCAATCATTTCAAAACTCTTCGCTTGTTTATAAAAGAACAATTATTTTTACTTATAGAACGGTTTTAAGTTTCACTGTCACCAAACACGACACAACAAACAACACATTTACAAAGGCTAACCTCGGGTTCGCTAATTAAAGTAGAAAACATTCTTTGATGTTGAAGTCAACTGGAATTTCAGGATTCAAAATAAAATTTGTAGAATTGAGTTATCAACTTTCAGCAACGTTTTTTGTATTGTTGGAATTTTATGGACGCAACATATTGCTAACAATACATGACTGTAGTTCATGTTATAAACACTACCTTGACATTTAATCTAAAATATTTGGTAAAAGGTATTTCCGTCATACTGTATTAAAAGAAGCTGTTGCACACGGCTTCATACAGTTGCTGGTATGAAGTAGCTCGTTTTCTTTCTAGTCATTGAATCTCATAAATATTAAATAAAAAAAGCATAACGGAGAAAAATAAAAGGAAAGCTTCATAGCAATGTAAAGAAATATTTCACGTACTCATTACACATCCACGATATAATAATGTGGGGTTGAGAGGGGGGTACTAAATAAAAAAAAAACGTTTTACATGATGAAATATTATAAATGGGGTAAAATGTATAATATGTACTAACAATCATTTAAATATAATACAGTATAAGGGGTTTGCCATTTGTTTTTACACAAAGATTTGTTTTATGATCATTTACCCTCCAAAGATGGGGTGGGTATTAGGGGTGGTTGTTATAGGTGGTTTGGGACCCAGGCGGACCTCCACAAAATATTCAGATCTCTAGCTATTCTAGAAGCTGGTAAACATTTGTATACCTGATCAATGGGCCGAGTGAATAAAAACAAGTACAGCAAGTAATTACTTGCGAGTAAATACTTGCAAGTATTCATCTCTCCAAGTAAACTCTTGTGAATAAAAGTGACTCTTTACTTGCAAGTAAATACTTCCTAAATGAGAGGGTATACTCACTGATGTGAGGGTATACTTGCAAGTATTTACTACTTTCAAAGTAAACTTTATACGAGGTACAAGTAAATACTTGTAGCTTATTTCTCATAAACAAATTTACCTTTCTCTACTATTCTGGTATCCCTATGTGCTCTTACTTGTATATATTTACATGTTACTAGTGAACAGCACTGCTGTAGTATGTATACAACTAAAACAGCTAATTTTACATACATTCATTGCAAGGGCGGTTCTAGACCTATATTTTTTGGGGGGGAAGGTTGCCGAGGGGTCCGGAGGTCCTCCCACGGTAGAATTTTAACAATATGTGCTTAAATGAGAGAATTTAAGCTATTTTGAGGCATACAAAAATTAATTATCCTAGTTTGATGTACAAGAGTCCCATATTATTATTGAAGGTCGAAGAATTTGGTTTAAACGTGTAACATGTAATGTTTTTTTTTTATTTTTGAGACTTGTGGTTTTTCACACGTAGCTTGAACAACGAATGAATACCGCAAAAAATACAATACAGTACATTTAGTAAAAAAAAAACTTTTTTATTTAATTAATATTTTTGGACTCTTGCATTAAGGGTTCCAACTTTTCCCCAAGTATTTATTTTGCAAAAACACTTGAGTCATACATCATTATAAATAAATGTATTGAATGTATTACATGCATTTTCAACAAGTAAACTCAAACAAGCATGGGTTACTTATAACTTGTTAAAAAACAAGTATTTACTCTTTAGACAAGTATTATTGGTGTGGTTATTCACACCAAATTGTTAGGTTTCTGAGGGTATACTTCCTTGGCAAGGCTTTACTTAAAAGTACAAGTAAATACTCGTGGTTATTCACTTCTGCCCAAGTAAATACTCAAATTATGAAAATTCAAGACAAGTAAACTCTTTTACTTGTTTTTATTCACTCTGCCCAATGAGTCAGTAAAGATACACAAGCAGATGTTTATCCTGTTAATTATGTGCACATGTGATCTGATTCACCCTGTATACCTGAAAAGATAATGCATTTGGATTCAGATCTAGATACAAATAATGATGCAGCCCTGTTGAATTTAATCAGCCGTTAGACGTTCTAGGAATAAACCAACAGTACAATGCCCCTACACACGCAAAAAGGCCATTGGCATCTCACAAAGACAACCTGATATAGCCTCAACACTACAACGTTGGTAATTTAATCAGATAATGTTGATATCTGTGTCGTTTGTAATTATTAATTAATAAGAATCAAATGTATGACAAAAATACGAGTATTAAAACCATACACAACTACTTCATGTAGTTTTTAAAGGGTATAATGAATGCAGTAATAAATTGCAACTAATTTAACAGAATAAATAAACATCAGTTTTCTCTTTCCCAATGTTGGCTTAGTTGAATAAAGATAACGTTTAATTAGAAAATATCCTCAAGATGATATTCAGTTAATGAATATTTAGTTCATCGTCAAAATATATTTATCTTTGCAAAATCCATACAAAAAATGTGGACGTTCAAAAAAGCTAAATATAAGCTTTTTTACCATACGTATTAAATTAGTTTGAAAAAGAATTAGTATTTAGATGTTACACGTTTGCAATCTACCAAACACTGCAATAATATGATGTCAGATTTTAATGTCAGAGTGGATTTGTTAGTTCTGTCACATCTATTAATCCACATTAACATTTGCGTTGTTTTGCATGCAGGTATCACATTTAATAATAGAGTTTTAAATTATCACTTTTGATCTGTTTTTATTGTGCAGTTCCAAAAACGTATTTAAAGTTCGCATCTAAGGCATTCAATATATGTTAAAAATAACGAAGGATTTATAAGATGGACACATCCTTTACAAAAACTCTAACATCGTTCAGAACGTCTGTACCCACTTTTGAGGTTAGGAAGAATATGTAATGTCGGAAAAAATATTTACAGAGCAAATTTAAACATATTTTGTGTGTATTGAAAAAAAATCAGAAAAACATTATATTTGATTCACTTTAACAAAGCAAAAATTTGTTATACACATTGCGAATACTGTTAGAGTCATTTTACCTGGTATTTCATTTACGAATAACGTTTTATTTGCAGTTTTATTTGTTTTGAGACAAACTACGTTGTTTATTTATGAAGTGAGTATGATAGTAAATAATACATAATAGTTGTAGCACAAAACACTAGAATACTTTCAAAGTTTCCTGTACGTTTTTAATGGTAAATGTTTTAATCCAATATATTTTAGTATTCCAATAATCTTTGAATGCAAAAAACTATTACGGGTTTTTTTCCAAACCATTTCAAACGTGAAATGAGGAATAATGAAAATACAGTTTTTAAAAGTAATGAAATGGTGCATTTGGTTTAAGTGGCTTTTTGTATTTACATTAAGAAATTACTGATTTAAGGATATTATTAGAAATTTAAAACAAATAGATTTATACATGAAAAATAATTAAAGGGATAAATAGTATAAAGGATTTGAACTAATTTCATATTAAAAATCAACACAATATAAAGTGTATTTACCAGGAGGGTTTTACCAGTTATTTTTTAAAGGATAATTTTTGGCCCCACTTATTAAGATGTGTCGTTGATTAAGATGTGTCTTCTAGATGGAACTTCACTTACTATATGCTAGAACTGTTCACTTATTTGGAAGAGACGGTTAAAGCTACCGTGGCTATAAACAACGAATGCGTTACTCAGCTTACTAATGAAGATTGGAAAATGTGTCACCAGCTTGTCAAAATGTTGAAGAACATTGAATCGGCAATATGTTAGTGGGGAGAAACATCTCACTTCGTGCAAAGTTATCCCTCCTTCGTTAGGTCTACAAACTGTAGAAAATTGACACAGACAGATTATTTAAGTATTTATAGTGTTTAGAGTTAAGATTAATTTATATTTTAGAAAACATTGGGACGCAATTATACGGATTTTTTTGCAAAGGAATGGCGATTCGACTTTTTACACGATTGTTACACGGAACGATTAATAAAGCAATAAAAAAAAACATTTGACCTATTTTGAAAAAACAACACCTTTAAGGATTAAAAACGTATCTATTTATGAACAAAACAAAACCGTTATTAACGCATTGCAAGTAATATCATTATCATTTAAAGTTATATCCATTAATGATAGGGAACAACTTTCTGAGTTAACTATAGAATATCAACTGGAGCTTCCATTAACACAGCGTGGGCCGGAATTGAGATTGAAGTTTGAAGTGACTTTAGCACTAAACTAATATCCATTGACAGCTGCGTTCTATCTTTTATAGACTTTATAAAGCTTTTATCAATGAAAATTTATCACTGCGCACTGGTTTGATTCTGTTAAAGTTTTGTGATGGCTCAATCTATTCAAAAAATCTGAAAATTTATTGTTCTTCATCTGATTTAAGAATGAGAATAATATTTATTTTCCCAAATAGTTACAAATAGACAACAAAACAAAATGCAGTTTTTACAAATTCATAAAATAATTAGATAAAATATTTCAAAGTCACCATTGTGATATTCTTAAAATATGATAAAATATATACTTCTAAAACTGAGACAATTTATTATTAAGATAGTAGTGCATTGAAAACATAATAAGCTCTTTTTTTCTAATCCATTGTTACACAATAATAGAATGACTTATTTGTTATTACACATTTACTATCTTAGTAAAGTGTAATGATAATATTTACAAAAGACTTCAAACAACTATCTAGGATTTGGGAAAATTTAGGGCCGCAGAGGAATTGCAAGTATGAGAATGATTAAGTTTGTTTGATTCAAATAAAGGGTCATTATAAAGATTTTTGACAGCCACAAATATTTTATGAAATATTACGGGAAAGTTGCATGGATACTACGTTTTTAACGTTATAATCCTCCACTTACAACTTCGAAAATTTTTAGACAATAATTTTTAGACTGATCTAAAGTGGTTATATTAATTTATTAGGTACTTAAGACAGAAAAAAACTGGAATCCCAAATTAGAAGCGAGTGGTAAAATATTCATTAACTGGATCGTCTCATCTTGAGAATTAAGTTTTCTAATTAAAAGTTATCTTTAGTGAACAAAGCCCACAGTGAGGTGGGTAGTTACTGTTAAATCCCATCTCCATGACTGCATTTTATCACTGCATTCATTACACCCCATCACACTGTATTTGCCATTCATAATTCTAGCGCTTTCATAAATATTATACAATTTTATCGTTGAAATTCCAAATGTAACAGTTGGCAAGGTCAGTTTATAGATACAAGATAATCTGATAACTCCGTTTATAGATGTCAGATGATCTGATTAATCCGTTGATAGATGCCACATGATCTTTTTAATCTGTTTATAGGTGCCAGATGATCTGATTACTACGTTTATAGATGTCAGATGATCTTATTAATCTGTTTATAGGTGACAGATGATCTGATAACTCTGTTTATAGATTTCAGATTAACTGATTACTACGTTTATAGATGTCAGATGATCTTCTTACTACAAATGGCAGTATGGTGCGATAAGTGACTTTTGGCTTATTCCTAGACCTTCTAGTGACAGAGACATTAAGTTCAACAGGGCAGTTACATAAATAATTAACTATAAGGGAAAACATGCGTAGTTATCGTTTTAGATATTATTGGCCCTTTTTTATTCAAGTCGAGCCAAAATTTACATAGATTCATCATTTAAACTAAATAGATAGTTTGCAAAGAAATAAAATTGGGGTGTATCATGTCTTACTATAAATCAACCAGACCTTACTTTTCTATACATACCGGTTAAAATATTTTGCAAAAATCTTAAACTAAGTATAAAATAAGATTTATGATTCGCAAGTTTTACATTGTATATGTTTTCTTTTTAGCGAATTTCCCATATAGGGAATAAGCTATTACCGTAGTACTCATGGTAAGACCTGGACGCGGGACCGATTTTTTTCCGTTTTGAGGTCCCTAGAGGCCAAAAACACCATCCGTTCAAATTCATATATATATATATATATATATATATATATATATATATACAGGGTTATTACAAATGATGTTCATGATTTCATACATACATGAAATATAGTTTTATTTGTTATAGAAAGAAATAAAATGGTTACAACTTTTGAAAAACTCAAAAAGTTTTGACACAGATACACATAACTGTAAATGCTCGATACGGAAACCCCTTGTGGTACGACAGATGTCAATAATGTAGTCAAGCTCTTGCTAGACTTTGAAAAGTGTGTCTAGGTCTATTGTTTCGATAGCTTTGGTAATTCGTTGCTGGATCTCAAGTATGCTTGATAATGGTGATGTGTACGCCTTATCTTTGATGTATCCCCACAAGAAAAAAATCAGGGGGTGATGTCCGGAGATCTTGCAGGCCAGTTCAGGGGTGTGTCATTATTCGGACCACCGAGCTCGTTCCATATCTCAGGCAGCACATTGTTAAGTTCAACACTACTACAGGTAACATTCAAATGCAGCCATTTCTCTTAAATTTCAAGTGACACTTGCCAATATAGTGGTTACTAGGAGGATAATCGTTAAACCTGGTTCTTAAGTATCGTTGCACACTAATAACAGATTGGTTAATGTAATATTCCAACTGGCAAAAAGCTTTCCTGCCTTCAAATTCAGCCTTTACACAACACTTACAACAGGCTTGACAAACAGCTGATATGCACCCAAACCAATGTAAATAAAACTTTATGAGTTTTTCTTTCCAATGGTACCAATTAAAATAGTCTTGAAACAAATTAACCCAGTAATATTTATAATCAAAATCAGGAACATCATTTGTAATAACCCTGTATATATTTATATATGTATATATATATATATATATATGTGTGTCCGTCAGCACGATAACTCGAGCAAAAATGATCCGATTTTGATGAAATTTGGTACAAACGTGTAAACGTACGTTTATTCGAACGAGTTCGCGATCCAGCATGATCGGACCATGGGAACGGGGGTTTACGGGGGGTTTTATGGGGTAAAAATAGGTTTTTCCCATTTTTGACCCAAAAAACATCAAATTTAGCAATTTCTTTCCAAACCATTTTGTAGAGCTTAAAAAAACAAATAATTTAGTATATTGAAGCGTTATTATGCGCCTAATGGTTACGGAGAAAATTCCAAAAAATTGTAAATTTAAAATTCCCATGTTATTCTTATGGAGAATAAGTAAACTGTTGTAGTTTGCTTTTTTGTGAACATATTTTTATCAAATTTGGAAAATGTTTTTATTTCTTACTAACTATTCACATTTGACAAAAAACAGTTTTACCCTCCCTGATGCAGCAAACCTAAGTACTTGTTAAACTAGTTCTATTTAAATCTGGAATAAATGTTATATTTTTAAGTAGACATTTCAGTGTAAATCCAATCAGTCAAATGGAAATTCGCTTAGTCTGCAGGTTTGCTGCAGCGGGGGTATTTTTATTTAAGATGCGAAAACTGTGACCCTGAACCTAAAAAACGCAGAGTCTCTCAGATAGAATGGACAAAAGGAAAAGATAGGAATTAACAGTGAAACACGTCAAAAATGTTGTTTTTGTGAGTTTGTGTCATTTAAGAATGATTGTGGACAGTTTCTACCATGATGAGTAATATAGTTTTCACGACAATACAGGATCTGGAATCTGATCCCGTCTTGAGGTGAACAGTTTAAACTGCCATTAATGTAATGAAAAAAGTTATTTTTGCATTGCATTCTTCGGATATTGTTTATTAAGTGTTCTTTACTGACAACATATCAGCTACTAAACATACATTAAGTAATGAAAAATGGTGTTTTTGCATTGAATTCTACTCCTTATAATTAAGAACTAGGTGAGAAACAAATATATTCCTTTCAAGTAATTACTTATGTGTTCAAGAAAATTGTAAACGGTAATTTGTAAATTACTATCGTCTAGTCCAATTCAATTTCCCAGGGTGTTTGTAGATGGTTATGTATTTGTTTAATATATTATAAGTATTCCCAAAGGTTTTTAGCTTTGAAATATTATGATATTGTGATTTACTAATGGTTACCAAACCATCTTTGGCTGAAGGTTGTTTTATATTTTTTTTTATCAAAACACGACAGTTAGATGATAGGTATTTATTAAAATTTAACGTATAAAATAAATCATGTGAACAGATTTTGAGTTTTTAGTCTTAAAAACTACAATTCATAAATTCAAAATATGCCACGCTTTCACAATCAATCTCTGCATAAAAATTCCAACGTCAACATAGATTACAGTTTTAAACGGAGGTGACAAAACTCCCTAATCCACTTCGAAACTTGTGTTGACAGTTAAGTGACATTATTGGTCCATGGACTGAAAGACTAAGTTTGTGCAATACTGAAGCGAGTAAATAGTTAGCACACACGTAACAGTATTAGAATATTCTCAAAGGATATTTGCACTTATACATTTTCAGCAGTTTCACATATTTCAATTGCAGTAAAATATATGGATTATCTACACGGATATTTGTTATGAAGTGAGAACATTATCAGCACACTTAACATACATTTAGTAAAATAAGTTTGTCATTTTCTTATCTCACATCTAATAGTTAAACATGCTGACCCTTAAAATACCGTTATTCTATATGAAACATATATTTAAAATTGCCCGGAAAAAAACCTAAATGCAACTGTATTTAAATAATGCTATTATAGTATTGCACTTTAAGCGACCTTCAAAACGTAGCATACAAAGAAATTTATGTGGCAAGACACTTTTTGTACAAAGTCTGTTTAAAATTATCAACTTCTTTAAGCGGCCGAAAGTTAGAAATATAATTCAAAGAAGTGTATTTGCCTAGTTTCGTTATTGTTCGTCTTTTCCTGTTTTATTAGGGTAATTTATGTAGCAAGACAATTTTTGGACGAAGTTCGTTACAACTTCTTTAAGTCGCCAAAAGTTAGGAACTTAATACAAAGAAATTTATTTGCCTTGTTTAGTTATTTAGTTTAGTATTTTCCTGTATTATTAAGATCTATGAATTATTTTGCATAATAACACGAAACCTGGTTCAGAACTTTATCTTTATCAACGGTGTATTATAATTATGATAATTGTTGTTGGTGGCTATTATTTTAATGTTAATTAATGTGCGTTAATGTTGTTTGTAAAGCAAACTATACTGTATATAATTGCGCTAATGCTAACCGAGTAAATTAAATTTCATAATGAAATAAATAAATCGGTTATATTTCCAGTTATGTTTATTATCCGTTATCTTTGCAAACCGCTAAATATAAATCCATTGTCTAATATTATTAAACTTATATATTTTTAGTAGGGTTTGAATTTTTTTACATAAATACTATAGTGTAATTTTCCAAATTTGATTTGAATCCCGTAGCAAAAAAATATTCAGATGAATCCCTTAAGTCCGGGGAAGAAACTGCACTAGTAAATACATCAACGGAATCCCTAAAATTATGAATATTGTTCTAAAAACTTGCCCTCTTGCGATGAAATCGCACCAATATCTACCAAAAGGTCAATGGACTTCGGACTGAATCAAACTAATAAATATCTTTGTATCATTGTATTCATGAAATCCTTGTATTAGTTATGAATAAAATTTTACCTCCTATGTTAAAGATTAATTCAATGTCTGTGCCTCCTAGATTCAAGCGAAATTAAGATAGTAAACTTGAAATTTCAATATATAAACGCGACAAGGAAAGAGCAACGGCCTACTGAGTATTAATTGCAAAATTACTCTTAAAGTCAAATATTTGACTTAACTGATGAATTTCTCCGTCAATAACGCGACAAATCTCTTAAAAGGTTGTCTTTATTCGTCGGTTCGTTGTCAGAGAATGTTAAGCATATTTTCTTGCAAATGCTATCAGTAATTTATTCTCATTTTTATTGTAAACTACTTTGGGATTTTAATGAAACAAAATGTACTTTGTTGACTTGAGAAACAATCCCATAAATTAACTTATTTTATCAATCCATTTGATTAATACTATATAAAACAATTAGAACAGTTTAAGCTGTAGGTTTTCTATCACAGGGGTAATTACTACTCTACCATTGTTTACTAGTTGAAGCAAGTAGTCAGGGTGTCTGATGCTCTCTTTGTGTTGAACAATACATCATCAGCCAATAGCTCAGCACGCGATATGTTCATTATCTGAGTGTTCATTGTTGAACATTGAACTATTCCACGTACCCATAACTAAAGACTTGATACATAGTATGTTGCTTATACTAGGTTAAGATGTAAATTTCGATAAACATTTAATAACGTATCTATTTTTTTATATATGGATTTTTTTCCTTTATCATCCATATTCTTTCTGTTTTAATATATTCAAACGCATTTAAGTTAGAAATTTACAACTTATCTTGTTCAGGCTAAAATATAGTATAACTAACCTAACATAACTAACCAAACTTGCTGCCCCACTTCAATAATTATTTCATAATGTTTAATGTTTTATTTCAATTGAAAATAATGAATGTTCCCTTTAACAGGAATTACCAGGTTTGTGTGAAGTTTGGTGCAGATCCGTCAAAAGGGCTCTGCCCCAGAAGGTTTTATGGAGTCCTTTGCCAGAGTTTTGGAACTACAATGTTTACAAATAAATATAATTTAAAAGCAGATGTTTACTTTGTTGTTGTTTTGTAGATTCGAATAATCACAACATTCCGTATTAGTCATAATTTGGATCGATAAGGGCCTTTCCTGACTATAGCCGGTTTAGATTTAGAAAATGCACACTTTTCACACGGAAAGCTATATGTTGCGTGCTCACGTGGTGGTAGGTACGCCTAAAACCTTATACAGGGTGTCTCAGACCACCCGGCCGGCTTGTATAGCTCCAATATGAAAGCAAATGGAAACCTAATTGCAACTGGAACCCCCTTTTTTGACCCCAAGGAATTCAGCTAAATTATTTTCAACCCCAAAAAAGCACCCCAAAGGGCAGATTTTGGGGGGTGGGGGTGGTTTTTGGGAAATTTTCAAATGTAAAGGGGGGTCGTGTTATACCTCATTTTAAAGGTCCTTTAGTCCTGAGTATTTTAGTGGAAAAGGATTTAAATTATCTTCATCCCTATTTACAGGGTGTTCAAAAACGTACAAAAAATAGACCTTTGAACTACTTTTCACTGTAAAGAGGTGGAATTTTGGAGGGGGTTCAAATTTTGATAACACTTTAATTGCTAAATGAGCTTTCAAAAAACTCTGGTTTTAACCCTTTTACTATCTTTTTACTTATATTACGCATTTTCAAACTTTTCGAAGTTTCAAAAGCTGTTATCTCAATAATTTCAAATAGCAACATGGGTTTCATTACAAACCACATTGTAGCCCTTAAAATTAGCTACAAATTTTGTATTTAATGTTTTTTGGTATCTTCATTGGTTAAAGAGATATAGCGAAATAAGTGTATTTTAATGTTTTATTAAATGGTATTCAAAGTGTTTGCTGTTGTAAATGTACACCTCTAGGACTCAATTAAAACTAATTTTGTCTAAAAAATAAAATAGAACTCAGATTGTTGATCTTGGAAGATTGATAAAGGAAAGAACACAACTGCAAATTTTCTTAGTTATTTTACAATTCCAAAGTTCTAATAGTGCTTTGAATGAATACTGTCTATAAATGCTACTTATAAATAAAAAAATCATGAAATCAATGAGCGAGTGCGTGAAACTGGTCACGTTTGATCAGATAAAACAAATTTTAAGGAACTTACTGGACCTGTTTGAGAGGTGAATGCACCTGCGGTAGTAAAATAGCAATACAGTACGTAAATAGCATAGTGGAGAAGAAGTATTACGTGCCTATAAACAGAGTTGGGGTTTGCATGGAACAAAATGGATGGCAATTTAAGCATTTGTAAAATTCCAGCGGTATGTAGACTATTAATGCTGATTCAAACAAATTATTCATTCAAAGCACTATTAGAGCCATGGAATTGTAAAATAACTAAGAATATTTGCAGTTGTGTTCTTTCCTTTATCAATCTTCCAAGATCAACAATCTGAGTACTATTTTATTTTTTTAGACAAAATTAGTTTTAATTGAGACTTAGAGGTGTACATTTACAACGGCAAACACTTTGAATACCATTTAATAAAACATTAAAATACACTTATTTCGCTATATCTCTTTAACCAATGAAGATACCAAAAAACATTAAATACAAAATTTGTAGCTAATTTTATGGGCTACAATGTGGTTTGTCATGAAACCCGTGTTGCCATTTGAAATTTTTGAGATAACAGCTTTTGAAACTTGGAAAAGTTTGAAAATGCGTAACATAAGTAAAAAGATAGCAAAAGGATTGAAACCAGAGTTTTTTGAAAGCTCATTTAGCAATTAAAGTGTTATCAAAATTTGAACCCCCTACAAAATTCAACCTCTTTACAGTGAAAAGTAGTTCGAAGGTCTATTTTTTGTACGTTTTTGAACACCCTGTAAATAAGGATGAAGATAATTTAAATCTTTTTCCACTAAAATACTCAGGACTAAAGGACCTTTAAAATGAGGTATAACACGACCCCCCTTTACATTTGAAAATTTCCCAAAAACCACCCCCACCCCCCAAAGTCTACCCTTTGGGGTGCTTTTTTGGAGTTGAAAATAATTTAGCTGAATTCCTTAGGGCCAAAATAGGGGGTTCCAGTTGCAATTAGGTTTCCATTTGCTTTCATATTGGAGCTATACAAGCCGGCCGGGTGGTCTGAGACACCCTGTATATTTATACACCTAATGAAAAAACGAAAAAAACATTGTTTATCCACTGGTAATTGAGTAAAATAAATATTATATTTTTGTTTTTGGTATAAATTTTTATTATTTTTCGTAAAGGAAAAATTACCATTTAAAACAATAGTTGTTAGCGCAGCACTGTGGAGAACACTTCCCTAGTTTACTAGGGTCGGTAACCGATAGTAAACTAATAATATAAACTAATACAGTAATAAGATTTGTAGCCCATTTTCATCAATTACACGTTCACCTAATAGCAATTTTCCACATAAAATATTTCCTTGGCTGGTTCACCTAATTTTCCCTATTTTACTTGTATTTTTCGTTTTTAATTTGGTAGTATAAATGAAAACGTATATAAGAGTAAAGTTAATATTCATAAATGTGACACCGTCAAGAGGGGTTTAAAATCAACTATTATTTAGTCGTCTTGTTGTTCTAGATGTTGTTTTGTTGTCACTGATGTACATTTTACCTCCTGAGACGTCTTCAGAGTATACAATATTAAAAGTAAATGTCACCGTACAATATTTGTGAGACACTTTTGAGTGGTATTGCGTCGTCACGGCATCATGACATTTCGTTTTAATATTGTAGATACCCTAGAGATGTCTTAATCAGATGAAATGCCCATCAGTCACTACTGAAAAAAAAACATAACGAACAATAGGAAAGTACAAAAAAAAATTAAAAAGATGACACACTTTATATAAGTTCTTAACTATGGGTAACACTATATTATTTTTCATCACTCTGTATTTGAAAATAGCCCATTTTTATACATTTAAAATCTTCGGATATCTTCAATTTCAATACACCAAAAACAAATAGTGAATAGCTGTCTTTTCCTGACAAAAACATTACCTTCGCTACACAAACAATACTTTGCCTGACATCAACAAAGTTTTAAAGGAGTAGGGTCCCTGAAACATAATGCTTTTTGGAGAATCCTATCTGGCAAGTTAGACATTGTTTTAAACATGTAAACAAACCATTGAGATATTTGTTTTGCAGTTTGTCGATGTCAATTAGCTGAATTCAACACTATAATTAATTGTACAGCCGTATTGAGTTTAGATTAGAAAACTGAATAGACTACAAAATATCATATATTTTTTTTACCTAGAAGAAGTAGTTTTGTTGTTGTGGCGGAACTGTACACCCCTGGAATTGTATCCCCCGAAGGTTAGTGACGTCACGATGTCGTATCATTTTCTCGACCAAAACGGCGTGTACGCGTGGAATTGTACCCCCTCATAACATTTTGATATTGTTATGCACGAGTGGTTTGATTAAATCCACTGGCATCTAAAAAAGTGTACGGGCCGGAATTATACCCCCCTGTATTTGTACCCCCCAGTTACAACTCACATTTATTTGTTAAGTTTACGGGGTGGAATTGTACCCCCTTGGAATTGTACCCCCCACTAGTTTAGTCCTTCTTCTAGGACCGGAATTGTACCCTCCTGGAATTTCACCCCCTGGTTACCAAAAAAAAGCTGTACGGCCCGGAATTGTACCCCCCATTTTCCTGTCATTATTAAGTATGTAGCATCTAAAATAAATATAATATAATATGTGTTAAACTCCAAGCTTAGAATAGACTTGAATTCTACGCAAAATATTCTAGAGCAATTAGGCCTTGTTTATGTTAGTAGTTAGTAAAATACAAGTACAGTTGATTTACTATAACTGTTAGTTTTACATTAATTTAATAAGTTTCATATTGGAAGGGGATCCAAATTATCCTGCTTTTAAGTTAGTTGTAAAACACACTTGTTTTACTATAATCAGTAAGGTCCATAACAAGTGTCTTATAAAAAAAAACAAAAAAAACCATTTTACCTTGCTCTTTTACTCTACTACGCTGGTTTTTGTGGAGTCTCCAGATCTTCCTTGTTTCTTAATCAAAATATCTATTTACTTCATAGACTGTTGTTTACCTTACATATTTTACAAATTTTTAAAAGTTACAAGTTTGGTAATTTTTTGTCTCAATCCCTGCCTCTCACCTTGAGCTTCATTAGTTACCTTCTTAGCATAAACTCTTGGACCTCAAATTTAAAAAAAATGTTTACAATTTTCTTCACTAAAACAGTTTCGTGCAAGTCCTCTAACTCACTGACACTATCTATGCAGTGATGGCTTCGAAAGCTTGTGGTAAAATTCTTGATGACTTTATTATTCAGAAACTGATAGGATCTTCCACAACTTGTAGCACCTCTGAAGGCCTTCTCTGAAGATTCCTTAGATCGCTTAGGAGAACAAGTTTTTGAAAACTTCTTCTGATGGACAGTTTAGACCCCCTGAAGTAATTTTAAATACAAAAGCTCTATGAATGGATTTAACTATTTTAGAATATGTATGGTCATGGCCTGTTGAATCAAAACTTGGACAAGTTAGTAACATATCTAAACACTCTTTGCACGTTAAATTTGTCATTATTTTCCTAACGATGAATACTGAAATATAATATAGAACGTTTCTTTGATAGTCAGTCAATGGCTTTGATTCTAAGCACGAAAACATTATTTCTTATTCAGGTCCATCTTGTATTAATTCAGAGTCTATTATGGGTTTCATGTCACGTTTTGGCGTACAGAATTTTTTTGTCGAGATTAAATTTGTGCCATCAAGATTAAAGTTGCTACTTTCTGTGGCAGATATTTCATTCTTAAGTAACAGGGACTTTAAGGAGCTCTGAAATTGATGGGTGTTAGGATTGTTCTTCCAACCCCCTCTAGCTCTGATACATGCAAAGAAGAATTCCAAGTGATCTTGGCTAAACTTGTATGTCAGAAAGAAATTCAAAGGGTTTCCTTCTCTTAATAACAACTCACTTGCTAAGCCCAATACACTCCGCATACATGCCATGAACCCTAATGCAAATGTTCTTCTTGTGTGTGAGAGGATTGGGATTCCGTTTATACAAAGTGATTTAAAATAAAAAAACATTTCTTCATGAAAGGTGTTGCAGTATTCTAAATTCTAAATTGTTAGTGGCTGCTTGTAGCCTTTGCCCAGAGCATTTCTAGAATTTAGTATGTCAAATAGTTTGTACATCTTTTTGATAAACAAAACTGTAGCAAATGAATTTTGGAAATCTGGATGTCCTCATTTATCTAAAAACGCAATGGCATTGGCAACACTTGAACTGAGGTTTTTTGATGCCAGAGAGACTTTCATTTTTTTCTGAAGTGTATATGACGTTTTGATATTTCATTGCAAAACTTAAGGCCTTCCATTTCTTGTAGCTCTTGGAGTTTAACAATGTATGACCAATAGATTTCACCATCAGAACTAGCAATTACTTTGCTCTCTGCCAGTGTGTTTCTTGCAAGTTTAAGCATGTGACGAGCGTCAAGCATGCAATAAACATTCAATGATTGGTCTGATGGATGTTTGAAGGAAGATGTAACTTTGGCTGAGTCTAAGCAGCAGCCAAGACAATTTAGGGCACGTGTATTCACTGATGTACTGTACCATCATGTTATTGATCTTACATTAATGCAAATTTCATGCAGTTTTGTTAAACACACTTTCACCATTTCATAAATTATTTCTGCTGATATAGGTACCACTGGTAAAAAAGTATGCTACTGGGCATTTGAACGGTTTTGAGTAAGACACAATCTGGAAGACAAGTGCTTTTTTTGAAAGTGTATTTGATTTTGAAGCAGAAATACCCCCTAGATTTACGTATCCTGAATAGGTTTTGTTTTTAGGATCCCAGATCAGTTCTTTCCTGATGGACACTGAGTCAAATATTAAGAAACAATCTTTCAAGTGAGAAAAGTTAGGATCTGCTTCTTTTTCTTAAAAAAAATTGAAACACTTCACTTAAATACCCAGGTTTGCAGTCTACAGATGAAATCCAATCAGCAATTCTATTGGGATAAGGCAGATAAATTTTTTTCTAAAAAATCCGTATGCACGTGGAGAGTAAAAGTGCAGAGTCATCAAAAATTGTTTCATGAGCTCAGTACATCTTATCGCACTCTTATGTTTCTTAGAAATTGTTTGTTCATTCATTAATTCTAAGGGGTATCCGCTGAAATTATCTTTTAGCACTGACTCAAGATCAGGATTCAAATTAGTCTTTCTTTTTAGCTCTTAAATCAACTCCGAAATATTCTTAATTTTAATATCTCTTAAACTATTTTTAGTTGGAGTTTCTTATTTTTTTGAGTGTTTGGGTAAACCTACTTTTAGTTTTCCGTGTTAATGTTTGAGTTAACCTAGTTATAGTTTTTGGTGATAAAGGAGGACGAGTTTTAAGGGTTAGTACGAACGTTTCGAATCAACCAAAACCGTTTTTTTTCGTTCGTCAACCAATAAACGTACTTTTACTTTTACCTTAACTTTTACTTTACCTTTTACTTTTACATCTTAATAACGACATACGTCAATCTAACTAATATATTAAAGAAAATTGAATCACCAGGATACTGATTATTATTTGGTTTGTACAAAAATCTAGCAAATTTAGTTATTCTATGGTAAAAAGCAGTATGTAAATCTTTATTTTTCGTAGTGGCAACCATATTTTTATTTGTTCTTTCGTTACCCAAAGTAACTTATAATATTAATCATCTGGATCATCTGGAATACCATTGATGATTGCTATCTTGTTGACATTGTAAGTTAAATAATTATTATTCATTAGAATCTTGCAAATTATTTTTCGTAGTGGCAACCATATTTATATTTGTACTTTCGTTACCCAAAGTAACTTATAATATTAATCATCTGGAATACCATTTGTTGTGAACTTTATTGAATATGTTTTCACTTCATTGATTTTCCTTTTGATCTGACTGTTATATTTTTTCTAAACTACTGTGTTTTGTTTTACCACATGTTAAATATTTTGTATTGAATTAATTTAATTGTTTAAAGGTTGAGTTTAAGACTTTGGAATAAATAAAGAAGCTTACTAATCTGTTTGTGAAATAATTATTTTATCATTTCTCTGGTAATTATTTCAAGATTCAAAACATTTTGGCGACCGTGACAGGACACTTTTCTTTAATTTAAGACATCTGGGTTATTTAATAGTTATAATAATATGGAAAGCCTAGAAAATATGAAAAAGAAAAGATCACAGATTAGAAGGCTATTCACCAAGGTTTATAATGAACTGGAAGAAGCATTTAATAATGAAGACCTGTCAATGAATGATAAAGAAACTCAAATAAAAGTAAACTTTTCTCAAATTGAAGACAAAATAACAGCATTAATGGCAATGGATGGAAAAATCTCTGACGAAATGCTGATAAAAGATGCTTCTGATGCTGATCTGGACAATGAACTGGACACACAAGAAGAATACAAGAAGAAATGGTACCTGATGAAGGCTAAGTATGAAATGTTTCTTAAAACACCTACCAAAAATGGTGAGTCAAACATTTACAGACCAAACCGTAACTTTCATTTGCCTAAATTGCAATTACCTTCATTTGATGGGAATGTTAGGAATTGGATTGGGTTTTGGGGTCAGTACAAAAAGATTCATGAAGATAGTGAAATTAAACCTGAAGACAAATTTCAATATTTAATTCAATCCTTGAAACCTGGTTCATTAGCTAGGGAATTAATAGATTCTTTTCCTCCTTCTGGTGAAAATTACATCAAGGCTATTGAACAATTGAAATCCAGGTTTGCACGTGATGAACTTTTGATTGAAGTTTATGTAAGAGAATTACTAAATTTAGTTTTGAAACAAGCCAACAAACAAAGTATCATGCCACTTTCAACCCTTTCTGATAAACTTGAGACTCAACTTCGTGCCCTAGAAACACTCGGGGTCACATCAGATAAGTATGCTGCCATGCTATACCCACTGGTTGAATCTGCTCTACCAACTGATACTCTCAGAACATGGGAGCGGTACAGAACAACGAAGAAAATAGGCTTAGGTGAATTTAAAGGTAACGAGTCATCTAATTCAAATTATTTACAGCTGTTGTTGAATTTTGTACGTTCCGAGGTCGAAAGCGAAGAACGTTTAGCTCTTGCTCGGAACAGCTTTGCAGTCGACAGAGACACTACACCAAGTGACACCCAGCCACAGAAGAGATCTAACCGTCACCAACGTCCTGGTATGAAAAGTGAGTTTGAGAAAGGACTACCTTTACCTACAGCATCTACAATAATTGCTACAGACAGCTCTTCAGTGGTGAGTAAGCCTACATGCTTATTTTGTAATAAAGGAAATCACAACACTCAAGACTGTTCTGGGTTACAAAAGCTCACTTTGAAAGAAAAGAGAGAGTTTGTTACTAAAAAGGGAGCTTGTTTCTCATGTTTAAAGTTAGGTCACACCAGTAATAGATGTAAAGTGTTTGTATCCTGTGCTATCTGCAAAAGGAAACACTACTGCTTAATGTGTCCTCGTTTAGAGAAAATGGTGCCCAGTAATACTCATGAAAATGATTCTAACAAATCAAATGCCATTGAAAGTGCGCAAATTAATGACAAATCTGAGTCCTTGATTGCAAATCAAAATAAGGAAACCTTATTGCAAACTCTTTTAGTAAAAGTAATAGGACCTGACCAGCAATCTTTACTAGTAAGAGCATTGTTGGATTCTGGATCTCAAAGGTCTTATATCTCAAAGGACTGTGTAGAGAAACTTAAATTAATAGAATCTGGTGAGGAATCAATAGTTCATGGTTTGTTTGGAGGTATTAAAACTAAAGAGACTCCGCATAATCTTTACCAAGTAGAGTTACGTGATACAAAGGGTAAATTTGGCATTTCAGTTAATGTGCTTGATCAAGACAAGATTTGCAATTACATACCCAGATTAGATACAAAAAGGTATTTTCCTATTTTAA
Source organism: Macrosteles quadrilineatus (assembly GCF_028750875.1). Lineage (NCBI taxonomy): Eukaryota > Metazoa > Arthropoda > Insecta > Hemiptera > Cicadellidae > Macrosteles > Macrosteles quadrilineatus. The sequence continues at coordinate 109,712,312 of NW_026542595.1, forward strand.
AGAAGAAGAATATATACCTTTCAGATATTGGACAAGATGCAGCAGAAGAAATACAGTTACTACTAGGAGCTGATATCTTGGGCCAACTGCTCACAGGTAAAATTGAACAGCTAGATCAAACTCTGGTTGCTGTTCAGACTGTGTTAGGATGGACAGTAATGGGTCAATGTGGAAAAAGTAACCAGTCACTTATTAGCATTAGTTGCTTTGCTAAAATGGACATTTCAGATCTATGGCGTTTAGATGTTCTGGGCATCACTGATCCATCAGGTAATAAAACAAAGGAGGCAAATGCATCAGATGTCTTGGAGCATTTTAACAAAACTACTGTAAATAGTGAAAATAGGTACGAGGTGACTCTTCCATGGATTGAAGGCCATCCGGAGCTTATGGACAACAAAGTTACAGCCGAGAAGCAACTACAGGCATTGACTAAGAAGTTGATTAAGTTAGAAAAGTTCAATGAGTATGATCAGGTATTTTCAGAGTGGTTGAATTCAAACATTATTGAAAGGGTTGTTGAGTCCTCTGTAACTGATAGACCTGCACACTACTTACCTCATCACACTGTGGTCAAAGAATCCAGTTTGAGTACTAAGGTTCGACCAGTCTTTGATGCTTCTGCAGTCGATAGTAGAGGGAATTCTCTTAACTCTTGTTTGGAAAAGGGACCTAATTTAATAGAACTAATTCCAGCTCTAATGAAGTTTAGAAAACACCCAATAGGCGTTATTTCAGATATTAAGAAATCTTTCTTGCAAAGATTAACAAAAAGTGACCGAGACGCTTTAAGATTTTTATGGCGGGAGCGACTTATTGGAGTGGTAAAGGAAATTTTACGACAAAACTTGGGAAATTCTTCAGTCACGCAGGAGGAACTTTCAACAATTTTGTGGGATTGTGAAGCAACTGTAAATTCAAGACCTTTGACTTATCTTTCGAATGATGATGACTGTTTACAACCATTAACTCCAGCCTTATTCTTACAACCAACATCAACAGCTGAATTATCAGATTTGGATGAAATTGAGTGTCTAAGTTTGAATAAAAGAGTGCGTTATATAAACAAATTAAGAAGATCACTAAGAGACAGGTTTAAGAAAGAATATTTGGCTACACTCGTTCACAATGGAAAAAACAAGAAAAGTAGAGAACCCATTATTGGAGAAGTTGTATTGATAGGAGATGATAACACAAAACGAATAAGATGGCCTTTGGGGTTGGTACAAGATGTATATCCAGGAAGAGATGGATTCTCCAGAGTCGCAAGACTAAAAACTGGAAATGGTATTTTGACAAGACCACTACAAAGACTTTTTCCATTAGAAATCACAGCTTGTGAAAAAGAGTGTATGAAAGAAAATAAACCACTTGAAGAAGAAGAAGTAGTTGAAAACGAAGTCTTTGATTTCGCTAAGAAGAAAACCAGATGTGGAAGAGAAGTAAAAGTGCCCCAGCGATTTTACTGATTTAAAATTGCACATAATTGTTTAGCAATTTTAAATGGGGGGAGGATGTTGTGAACTTTATTGAATATGTTTTCACTTCATTGATTTTCCTTTTGATCTGACTGTTATATTTTTTCTAAACTACTGTGTTTTGTTTTACCACATGTTAAATATTTTGTATTGAATTAATTTAATTGTTTAAAGGTTGAGTTTAAGACTTTGGAATAAATAAAGAAGCTTACTAATCTGTTTGTGAAATAATTATTTTATCATTTCTCTGGTAATTATTTCAAGATTCAAAACACCATTGATGATTGCTATCTTGTTGACATTGTAAGTTAAATAATTATTATCCATGAGAATCTTGCCAAGTTAAATTTTTTTTTAATATTATTGTACGAAAATCCAACAAAATAAAACCTTATTTGTCAATCTCAATTATATATATATTTTTAAACAATAATACTGATAACCTACAAAACACACACATTGATGAATTGTGGTAATTGTTCATTAAAAGTAATATTTTTCGAAAGTAATATTAGTTATATTAGCCATATTTATTCATTTGTTTCTTTATTCAAAATAGTTCCTGTTATAGAACAGATTTAGCTAGTCCTCTGTAGAAGGTTTCACATTTTAAAGTAAGATCTTTCTATTTTATTTAATTAGGAGGTAGATATCCAAATTATGATATAACAGTTTGTTAAACATTTCAATTGTTTATTTGGTTAATGAAATATTATAGAACTGGTTTCAACGTTAAGACTATATCAGGTATTGCAGAACATTGGTTTTAAAAGATAAATGGTGCATAAAGCAGCATAAAAATCGTCAATCTCAATGTTGTGCTATTAAATGTTCTGGCTGTTGAATATTGTTCAAAAAGCTATTCGTAAGGGAAATGATAGCATCGTAAATCTTCCGTTGGGATGAATCCAATGAATGGAATGAAATAGAGGTTTGGACGTTTATTCCGAATATTGAATTAAAAACTTTTTCACAGAATTCGTATATTTTATTTTTAGTACAAGTTTAAAATTCACTAACTTCTTAATTCTATAGTGTACAGGTACATTTATGTAATGAATACTAAATAGGACGATATTCAGTATTTTAATCAGTCTTGTACATAATTTACATACTTTAAATATACTATAATACATTCCGGCACGTTTCTATAATTTGCAAGTCTGTTGTCCAATATTATATTTTAATTTGTTTTACTGCGTAAAATTTATCATTTTAATTTTCTATGTTTTGTATATCAAACCAAAATTAGCATAAAAATGATACATTACACAGCTGTGGATAAATAAAGCATTGTCTTTTGAATTCTGACCAGACACCCCATTTACATGGAACAGCTGTTTTTGTCGGAATAATAACGTATTTAAGAGTGTGCAAGCGTATGAGCAATACAGTTTAGAGTGCTTTAATGTATCCAAGAATAACAGTTATTTACAGACCACAGTTATCAAACTGTAAATGAAGCCAACTATTCACAGCATACAATGGTAATGGTGCAAAGAACTTTACACAACTTTAGGTCGTGTTAAGTATTAAATCTGAACTTTCAGTTGAAACTAACCGGATTAATTACTACAATTGTTTAGAAACCAGTGTATACAATTTTACCCAGCTTATCAACATTAATAATCATAAATACTTTTTTTAAAACATAGTTTCAACGAGTGGGTTTTGAGACTAAATAATAATGTAAATATCCATTTACGACCTGCCCTCTCAAAATACTTGTTATCAAATAGTCAGGGTAAGTAAGGCTGCACTCAATTAATTAAGTGACATTGTTTACTGACGAGAACCCGTTCAAATGTTTGAATGTAATTCAATCACATCAACTCTGGCGTGACCATGTCGTGATCTTTCTGTTAACAAATAACGTCAAGGATAAAAATGAATGTCGAAAAACGTACAAACCTGTTTAACATCAAGCTTATAAAAGCTACATCAACTTAAACACATGTTTTATATGTAATTGTTTATCGAAAACATCACAGTTCCTATTCTTTTAGGAACAACCTTGCTTCTAATATAGGTCGTAAGAAATAAAATAAATCGTAGGAAAAACTAATCAGAAAAAAGTGCTATGTTGTTTAAAATATTCTTTAGATTTACATCTTTAAGTTTTACCACACTTTAACCAATTTTAGGTAGATTTCAAATTTGTGATACATTATTGATTTTTGATACTCAGTAGTCATTCCATCCATATGGTAAAAGCATTGACTATACACAGAATAGACTTCCCAAGTCATGTAAACATTTGAAGTCCAAAAACGTGGTGCAGTATGAGATGGTCCAACAACTAATAACAATATTCTGTTTCAAGTGATAAATCAATCAGCTGTGTTCTATGATACTGCATTGATTTTAATTAATTTTTTACCCAGTATACTAGTACTCTCTAGTGAGATGGTCCTACACTTTCTTGGCACATTTTTACTTTACCTGGAAAGTATATTCTGTGTATAGTCAATGTTTAAACGTAATCTTTGGTAAACTGCTTTTTTGTAAGAAAAAATTTAAATAACCTTACAGAGTGTACCAAGAACTAAAATTATGTTTCTTTCCTGACATTCGGTTACTGTGATTTTTTACTGCTGGTTTATGCCACATTTAAGATGTTCTAGCTTGCAATAAGTTGTAATTTTGTTTGGTTTGGCCAAGTCGATATAAAAAAGAAAATTTCAGCACACTTTAGCTGCAACTTAGAAACTCACAGTCAACACTATCTTCGACTAACATCTGTCACATCGATCCTTGGTAAAGTCAACATGTCTCCCTACCAGCGGTTAGTTAATATTGGCCACTGTTGAAGTGAAACATTTCTTACATTTCTAGTGCATTGTTAAACAATACAAGTTCAATAATACAAGCCACGTTTTTATAATTATCTTCATTAAATTCCGGTTATTACAAAAAACTTCTGGCTAAAGCTTCTGGTCAGGAATATTAATCAAAAACAATGACAATTATTTTATTCATAGAGACAATGTTTGATTTTACACAACAGATTTTATAAAAAATAAATTGATGTTAATATTGATGTAAGTCCAAACCACTACACAACAGATTTTATAAAAAATAAATTGATGTTAATATTGATGTAAGTCCAAACCACAAATCACTTTACACTTGCAGAGCAAATGTCAATACTCACATTAATTAACCTTTAACATTTTCTACATTGATATAAGCGGATTGAAAATGAATGTTTGACATAACTGTATTAAACCAATTTCAATTAAATATTATTGTGACGTTGCATAACATTGCGGTCAATTTACATTTCAAACAGAGTGTTTCAACAAAACTAATGCAGTGCACATGTGTGTTTGTAAATTATTTATGTAACCACAGAGTGCATACATTACTCTATACAACACAGAGAATGCATAGGCCTACATTAATCTTACAACATACAGGGTCTTATTTTCCAAAAGAGTAAAAAATGCAACCATTTTAAGCTATAAGGGATCACTTAAAACGAAAGTGGTGTATTGTTTCACTTTTTCAAAGTGGATTCATGATTAAACCTTTTTTACGTGAACTTAAATTAGTCTGAACTCCAAAGCGCTAGAACTAACTGAAATTCCGTTGGAACCTTAATCAAAAATGTTCAAATAGTTGTAGCTATAGATTGGTCGTGATTCCCTACTATAATGAACAAAAAGTTGCTTCGATATAATTCGTTGTTATTTCGTTACCAGCATGGAAACCCTAGCTAAAAATTATAATCGTTATAATTTATTCCAGTATAAAGTCAATGTTGTCATAATGGCTATTGTGGGAATTTCCCATCAAAGATTGGTATACCATTTCATCATGTTCCAAATTTATAAATATAGAAATTAAACCGACTTCTTTCTTTCATTCGCTTTATAAATCTGACTTCGTCATTACACGCCTCCGATCTTAGAACAAACACAATGAAATCTATTAAGAAACCGGAATTTGATAGTAACACTAACAACATATATCAAGTATGTATATATGTATATATGTATGTTATATGTTACTAGATCCTACTATAGGATTAGTATACTATAGGATACTACTCATCCTGTATACTGAGAGGTAAGTTTGTTTCTTAAAACCCTTTTTTCTCAGTTCGTTTGCGTAACAGGTAAAATCTACGCATACTGTTGGAAAGACTTTTACCTGTAGATGTGCAGAATCCCTTTATAAATTAAAATAGGCTCCAAAATGAGCACGAACAATGAATTTTGAATTTAAAAAAATAACATGGGCTTCGTGGGTTTCAATGCTGGTGACGAAATAACAACGCAATACAGTATAAACAAAAAATCAAAACATATTGCATAAATTCCAATCACATGTTTTATTTACAGCTTGGGGTGAAAATAGAGTAGTCTGTACATAACATATTTTGGAAGATTTTTCGACCACTGGATGACCTATAGATTACTAATTAATAATGAAAAGAACAAAATGTTTAGAGCTGTACGGTTTAATAAAAAAGGCCAGCCAAGAAAATAGATAATACAACAGTAAGAAAGAAAATAATGAGAAAATTTAGTGCTTTTAATGAAACACGTCAATCAAATCCAAATCGCTCGAGTTCTCGTTGGACAAAACGTTTGTATCCAACTAAAAATATTACAATATCAATTAGAAACATATTATGATTTGAATTTATGACGTGGTTCAATAATATAAGATAGCATATCATGAGACTAGCTGCTTAAAAAGTACGATAAAAGTCAACAACGCAAAGAATAGTAGAAATAACATACTAACCATCTCAACTGTTTAGTAATTGACTTAGAGTGGGCATTTGGGTATTGGTGGGACGAGACAGCTTGCCAATCAATGTTAGGCTTTAATTAGGTCTAGTAGAATATTCTAAGTTTCCGTTTCGGACGTGACATATTTGAATAATCAAGGAAATTTTTTATTGACTGAGTGACGTGCTTCAGTGATAAGCAAACTAATCCACAAATAGAAATATTCCACATGAGGATTTTTATACGGTATTTGGACAGTATATGAAACTGCAGACCTACACAAAATGTATGTATTACATGCATTGGTCTATTTAATACAATGGATAAGAAAACGGACACTCTAATAGTTACTTTAGTGCCCATATTTAGTTTTAGAAAACCACAAACCACAGTATGATGCACAAAGTAATGAATTATTTGTAGGTTTTAAACTTCATTCAAGATCTCAGGCTGCCATCATAGTCGAACTTGTCTGTGTCTAGACGGCTGGCCCGGGCATTAAACAATTGGCTAGCCCCTAGGTAGACCGAGTTTTAGGTATATGTATAGAATGCAAAATAATTTTTTTTATTGATAAAAGCGAATGTTTGAGCGATTTGAAAAGAATCTGCAAAGAAGAAAACACATTCAATATTTTACCGATGATACGAATATCCAATCAAAACTGAAGGATGTGCCAGAAGGTAGACCAAAGTTACAATTCAATTCAGTCTTGTTAAAAGAACACATTACATGACAATATTACCTTCCCGCAGTTCTAATTTTACCTCCAAGTATTTCTCTTTGTAATATACGTTTCAAAAATATGATTGGCTTAGCCTAAATCAATAAGTCTTTTACTGTTTGTTCATTGGTTCTTTTGTTACATTCTGTCTTTGTGTTTTTTAAGAGTTGAAATACAAATTCACGTGTTGAAAACGCTATAAAGAATGTAATTTTGAGCTTAGTTTTAATTGTACCCTGTCCAAAATATCACTTCAATTGATTGAAAATATAATATTGCAGCATAAAATACTATCTTTGTTCCTAAATAAATCGCATAAGCATGACTTCTCTGTGGAATAATTTTGTAAAAGTGTTTTGACATCAATTATTTTTTTTCGAACAGCTAGCTCAATCATAAGTTCTCATAGGCAATTAAACATTTAGATACATACAAAAAGGAAATCTTAATTGAAGACTCTATTTCGTGAAATAGTGTTTACACGTGGTGATAAATTATGCATTATTGTTTGATTGATTGAATACAAAAACAAGATTATATGAAACAACGTTTAAGTAATCTATTACAAGGATGAATAATAGCCTATCAAAACCATAATTGATATAATCTATTACATTAATCATAACATAGAATGTTTTTTTCAAATGACGATTAAAATGACAAAGTACAAAAAATGATTATACGTTTGTTTATTAAATCGTGTAACTGCTGTTTTTGATATAAATGAATTTGGATTACAAGCTCAAATAACAAAGAATAGGGTTTTATGTTTTTCTAGTGGTTTTATCCTCAAACCATAAATAGCGGTTTTCATCACCGGTTGAACTGCTATCGTAAACAGATGTTGATATTCAGTGAACACATATCTCTTTGCTTGTTTGTTCAAATTTATTTTGAAACTGCTGTTAACAAATGCATCACTATTTTAAAATATTTGAAATTTTATCGTGATCTGATGATTTTCTTGGAATATTCTGATATAAATAATTAAATCTGTTGATAACTTTGATTGATATTCCGCCTAAAAAGATTTCAGCCGATGAAAGATTTGTAATTTTAAATCTTTGAACGGCTTCTCACAATTTTTGACTCAGTTGTCCGTTTCGAGTTCGGGTTTGTAGTATAGTGTTCCGCTAATAATTTGCAAATTCAAGAAATCTTTTAACAGCTGCAATTTTTGACTTGGTTGTTCGTTTGTGTTCGAGTTTGTGGCATTGTATTTTGGTAATACAGAGTTTAAATGTACAACAAATATAAAAATATATAAAAAAGGGCGATAAAGGTAAAATCGTGGATTTAAAAATGTTATTCGAAATTTGGTAAGTTTTTTCATGCCACCTTACACAAAATTTAAAACAAATCAAAACCAAAATGACGGCTTCCACTACTTACCAGATTTAAAAGCCGTAAACGTTTCTTTAAGGGCCATAAAGGTTGAATTTTGTTCATAAATGTGTTACATATAGAATGTGCAACTCTTTCATACGCAGATGTAAAAATAAAATGTTTCTATTTCCTGTGTCCTCTTCCCGTTGCAAAGCACGGTTACAACAGCTTGTATTTATTAAAAACAAAAAACAACTACAATATTTTCATCTTTAACCCCCCAACCCCAACCACAAACAGACACGATGCCCGAAATGGTGTAACTTTATACCATACAATAGAGGAACGATATTGAACAGTTTGCAGTATAATGTTAGGTTTCACTTTGGATGATGAGGTTAAGGTCAATTGCACTGTACTAATAATGTTGATAGCGTTGATCTGCCAACTCTGTAATATTAGATGAAAAACAACTTTGATATCCAATATGGCTAGATGTTTGTTGAGTTTAGAAACTACTAATGGCAAACTATTAAATGTTTATTACACAGTTATTTTATATTAGATGTTTTTGTCGAGAAACAAAGCTCTGAAAAATGTCAGGTGAAAAATGAAGCGATATGATTGCATAGGCTGACGATGAAGTATGGATTTTCGGGCTATTAAATAGTTAAAAAAAATCAAGTTAGTCATATTTAAAAGAGAAGCATTTCAGTCATGTGCTAATAACCAACAATGCAAGTTAACAAAAGGTTAAATTAACGAAAGGAGACAAAATTAATTTATAATCTATGTTTATTGGAGAATTAATTATAGTAACCAGTTTTTAAAAATATGTCCAAAATGAGACTGCAAAACGTTGATACAATCATGGTTATTTTGGTATTGAATTGCAATCAAACGCATTAAAATTGTAAAAGGAGGAATTAAAATCGGTCTGCAACGTCGCTCTGTTATTTTATTTTGTCGTTAAATTTAAAGTTCAAAGAATTTCGTCTCGTTTAAATTTAAACTTGGGTTGAAAAAAACTCACCCTTTTAGACCCCTCTGAGCCTTTAGAAAAAAACTTTACTTTATTTACTCAACGTTTATTACATTCGCCGTTTTAGGAATTATTTTTTCGAGAGGGAAATCATTTTATAATTAATTTAATTTAACCAGCAGATTGGCAAATCCGCACACACCATCAATGGGGAACTTCTGTACTTGCCATTTATTACTAATAGAAGGTAACAATGGAATACAAAATCTGGCTTTAATTATTTCCTAATTTGATTATTGTTAGCTTTATTTCCTGGACTAGTACATGTAAACCCAATCGGCCCATAAGAACAGTTAGTAATTGCTTTAATGTAGTGACACCTGTATTAGCTTAATATATGAACGGACCTATAACAAAGAAGCAGCGAGCTAAGCGGCAAGGCAAAAAAAAAACTAGTTTGTTCTCTAATAACATCCAGCTAGACCTCCTTGTAAGCGGCGACCTACACCTCCACGACGACCTGCTCACTACCAAGGAATAGAACCAAGGAACCCTAACAGACCAAGCAAAGATAAGAAACACTAAGGTGTATATCCAGAGGATACCATGTAATAAGATCCCAACAGATCAAACAAAGATAAATAAATACCAAGGTGTAAATTTACTGATATCCAGAGGATGCAAAGGAATGGGACCAGAATAGGCCAAACAAAGACAATAAATACCAAGGTGTAAGTTAGCTACCGATATCCAGAGATACGAAGGTACAAAGTGACTGATATCCAGAAAATTCCAAGGAATGGAACCAGAATAGACCAAACAAAGAAAATAATACCAAGTTGTAAATTAGGTACTGATATCCAGAGATACGAAGGTACAAAGTGACTGATATCCAGAAAATTTCAAGGAATGGAACCAGAATAGACCAAACAAAGAAAATAATACCAAGTTGTAAATTAGGTACTGATATCCAGGGATACGAAGGTACAAAGTGACTGATATCCAGAAAATTTCAAGGAATGGAACCAGAATAGACCAAACAAAGAAAATAATACCAAGTTGTAAATTAGGTACTGATATCCAGGGATACGAAGGTACAAAGTGACTGATATCCAGAAAATTTCAAGGAATGGGACCAGAATAGACCAAACAAAGGGATAGTCAAAGGTAATAAGGACCAAGGTGTTAACGAGGTACTGGGCAGGTAGAATGTAAAACCCCGTACTACATTAAAAACACTGTAAACATTTAAGGTTAGCTATTAAAATCCCCAATAATTAAGGATACGAATAGAAAATAAAAATCTGCTTCCAAAACCATTATCTAAAAATAGTTGTTATGTGAAAAACTTGGTTACATTACAGTATTTGCTATCGTTACAATAAACAGTTCCTGGAGTTATTAGAAAATCCTGTATGACATAGAAGGCAGGTGTCTTTATAAACCCTTTAGTCAAAGGCCTTTTCAATAATATAAAGCGTGAAAGTAAATCCCCGCTTTGGTTTTAATAATTGTCATTGGTGAGCCTCAGTGGTTCCTTAGAACGTGGAAACTTTGTCCAGGATATTTACAGCTAATCACAAATTATATTTGCTGTGGGATTGGGTAACTCAGGGACTAAATTTAGCTCTTTGTCATCGTATCAAGTAAAAAGGGTAAGGCTCTTAGTTGGCCACTGTCGGTTAATTGGATGTTTCGAAAAGCCATACGATAATTGACAATTCAGTGTGAAAACAAATCCGTCTTTATATTCCGCTGAAACCCCTTCACATGTATTTGCTTGATTAACTATCTAAATCTAATGAATAACCCTTATTGATAATGAAGGCTGAAGGGTGTTCTGAATCAACCTTTTGATCTTTTGTTGCCAAAGCACGTAATGGTGAAACTCCAGTCAAAGGTGCATTGGAATAACATCCTTTAATCAAAGAAGTTTATACATTTTTAAATTGAAAATTGAAATGTGCTTTAAGGAAAAATCATACGCATTACCTTTTTATGTTTATTATCCTGTTGTATATTTATTTTACTAAAAACATTGTTAATAAGTTGTCTTATATTTATAGCTGTCAAATGTAGCATAAGCATATAAAAAAAACTATATTTGACAAATAGTAATCTTTCAAAATTATAAACGATTTTATATCTAAATACTATTTTTAATTAAGTAAAGTTGTTTTGCAACTATTAAATAACATCTTTCTACATAACACCAACAATGATTAAAAGCTTAAAACTTCTATACTGAAACGTATTATTATTTTTTAAACATATATTGAATGTTTTAGCCAAAGAGTCAAAAGATTTGTATTTGATAAAGACTTAGAGCATTTTGAAGAAAGTGTTCACATATTTGTCATAAGAGCAAATACAAAAAATCATAACGGGAGGAAATAGCTTGCTCTACATGACCCAATTGCACGGATTCCTGCCAAGCATAACAATTCAACTGCAAAACAGGAACAGTAGACTGTGCATGTCGATTGGAGCCAGTCATATATCTGGCTAAAGGTGCTAGAGCAGTTTGGATGGCTAATCTCTGGGAGACATTGGCTTAGTCAATAACTCCATGGGTACTGTCGTAGACATAGTCTACAGAGAGTGAACAATTCCTGAAAATTTTATTTTATTTTTATTTTATTTTATTTTTTTATTTTATTTTATTTACATGCTTCAATACAGTTTAAAGACCATTTACATTGAAGCAGTTCATGCACTTATAATATTATTGCTTCAGTGGGTTTCTTCTTGTCTTTTCACTTCATTTTTACTTACACTTTCATGCCATGCATTTAATACTATAAAAACAAAACTATCAATAACTATAACAACAATGTATATATATTTAAAAAAGATTAACAATGATAAATTATATAAATATATAAATACTGAGTAGTAAAAATAAATAGAACAACGAAAAATATATAAATTAACATTTACTGATTGATTAATACTGTTTTTAATTTCAATTTGAAATTGTTTATGTTGTCAGAGAAAATATCAATATTATTGCACTTTTTTATTACGTAATTGTAGTCTTTCATTAATCGATAGAGGGGGGAGGAGGCATGGGCAGTGGTGCGGCTGTAGGGCAACGAGAAGAGATGTTTGTTTCTACTATTGAAGCAGGGTACGCGATAAAGGCTAGTACTCACTAGGACACCCGGTCGCTTATCAACCGGCGACCTAATTGACGAGCGACTAAGTTGATGATTGAACGTTTTATTGCTGGGTGGTACACACTAGGATACCTAGCACTTTCAACCAAGCTGGAAATCAATCAAAATTTGGTGGGGATAGACAATTTGTTTTGTTCTGGTTCACGCTTAAGCCTAACAAAGTGTGAATCTCAATGACAACACCATGCCCCCGACGGAGAGGAAATAGCTGCTGAAGTTTTGATTATATTAAAAACTGTGGGAAGTAGAGAAGAAGAAATAAATTGTTTAGAAGATTTTGGGTTAAAGGGTGGCTTTGAAGTAGAAATAGTTACAGCCAGCCACATCGGGCACTCCTACGAGCTTTTCGACTTAAAAATCCACAGAATTTTAAGAACTATTTACATATGTCAGATGACAGTTTCCGTCATACTAAGCAACCAGTGACACCCGTGACACCTCACATAGAAAAAAAGGACGTCAGATTGAGATTTTAGCATGGGTTTGTTTCGTCAGTTCATTTTTCGTTGTACTGCGCATGCGCTAGCCGTCTTTAGTTGATCAACTTGGTCGCTGAAGCGTACACACTCTAGTTTTTTGAGAAATCTGATTGCCCGGCGATAAAATGGTTGATCGGAAACCCCCAGGTTTTCGATACATGTCCGAAAACCAAAAAGTTGCCTGGCAACCTACAAATCGCCGTCAACCAAATTGACAGACACGTACACACACGGCGATATTTGTGCAATTTGGTCGCTCGACAACCAGATCGCCGGTTGATAAGCGACCGAGTGTCCTAGTGAGTACTAGCCTTAAGACAGGCCGGCCAGGCTAGCAGCGTCGTCAACCTCTCCACGCGCCAGTTTGTACAGGAACACCTGACCTATGATCGTTCTCCTCAGATCTAGACTCTGCAGCCCAAACAGTTGTAATAAATCATGGTATGGAACATCGTACGTATAAATATTAAAACATTTGTAAAATAAGAATCTTAAAAACTTTTTCTGGACTTTCTCTAAAGCATCTTTAAACTGTAAATGATATGGATTCCAAATTATGGAACAGGTTTCTAATCTTGATCTGACCAGCGAATGATAAAGCATAATTAATGTTTCAATGTTTCTAAAATTTGTACTTTGTCTAATTATAAACCCCAACATTTTACTTGCAGCAGCAATGCATGTTTCAATATGAAAATTATAAGATAGTGCAGAATTCATGTGAACACCTAAATCTTTAATTTTGTTTACTCTACTAATTAAAATTCCATTTAAAAAATAGTCATTTCGTAAAAAATGTGTAGTCCTAGTAAAAGTCATTAGTTGACATTTAGAAACATTAAAAGTCATTTTGTTTGAAACACTCCACCTATAAACATCGTCAAGATCTTCTTGTAAGCTATTTGCATCATCAAGACTATTGATATGCTTAAACATTTTTAAATCATCGGCAAATAGAAGTGAATTTGAATTTAAAATACAGTCACTTAGATCATTAATTAGTATTGTAAAAAGACAAGGCCCTAGATTCGAACCCTGGGGAACCCCAGATTGGACATTGAATACAGCAGAGGAAAATCCATGATAGAAAACAAATTGTTTCCTATTAACAATGTAAGATTTGAAGAAATGCAATAAATCATTTGACATGCCATACCAATGCAGTTTCTGCAACAAAATTGAATGGTCAACCTTATCAAACGCTTTGGCCAGATCAAGAAATAACGTGTCTGTCTGAGCCCCAGAATCCAGACCAGAGGAAACGTAACTAGTAAAATTTAATAAATTTGTGTTGACTGATCTTCCTGGGACAAACCCATGCTGGTCATTTGAAATGTATTTTTGAAAATGTCTGAATAAATATTTGTGAATAATAATCTCAAATATCTTCGCCGGTACAGATAACACTGCTACCGGTCTATAATTTAAGACTTTGGATTTTTTTCCACTCTTAAAAATTGGAGTTACTTTGGTTGTTTTCCATCTTTCGGGAAATATATTAGTTTTCAAGCTTAAATTGTATAAAAATTCTAAAGGCCCAACTAAAAATTCAGAACAACCTTTAAATAAATATTGTGGGAGTAAATCTGGACCAGTAGTGCATTTTGATTTTAAATGTTTGATGGCGTCCTGCACATCCTGACAGCTGAAGCGAGGCAGTGTGAGGCAAGACGCGCCGGTCAGAAACGGCCCCTCCGCCGCGCACTCCACACTAGGCTCTGTAGTGTAACTCTCGTACACAGAACTAAAATATTCCGCGAATGCATTTACAACCGCTCCTCCGTTATCCAGTCTTACTCCATTGTGCTCCATTACCATAATTTTATTTCGTTCAGATTTTTTACTTTGAATAAAATTCCAAAACTTACTGCTATCAACATTTATACTATCTTCCACTCCATTTACATAATTGCGATATGCTAGATCAATTTCATTTTTTACTGCTGTTCTCTGGACTTTAAATAAGTTATAAGCTTCATCAGTGTTTACTTTTTTCCACCTTCTTCTAAGTTTTTCTTTACGTTTTAAATTGTAAATAATAGAAGGAGTAAACCAAAAGGGATATTTTGCTTTTTTATTTTTCTTTAATGGACAGTTTTTATCAATTATTTCATAAAGTGTGCTATAAAAACAATCTAGAGCATCATCGACGTTCAAAATAGAATATAAATTTGACCAGTCAGCCTGTTGTAAATCTTCGTATATTCGTAGAAAATTGGCTCGTCTGAAACAATAACCAGCTGACTGGGTTGACCTTGAACGACCAGATAACGGAGTAGCCAACACAACAATTACCTCCAAAGCCGGATGATAAAGATCTTCACTAACTAATTGTTCACCGCTTCTCGTCACCACTACTTCCTCACAATTTGATATGACTAAATCCAATGTCTTATTTTGAAAGTTACGAATATCATTCTTTAAACTTAAACCATGCAAATTCAAAAAAATAAATAATTCTTTACATATATTGTCACCTTGATCCAAACAAAAGTCCTGACCATAGATTGAAATATTAAAATCACCTAATACAATAATATCACAGTTCGATAATGAATTTAACTGTAAAAAACAATCAAAAAATCTTTGGTATGCTACTAACGGTGACCTTGGCCTGAAATAAACAGTACAAATATACAATCCTCTCCCCTTGCTATTTACAACTTTTACACAAACACTTTCACAACCAGGAATTGAATCATTAAAAATGTCGACTACGTTACACAATATATCATTTCTTAAGGCTAACAATACTCCCCCTCCTCCCTGTCGGCCTGAAGTTTCTAAATTTCTGTCACATCTAAATACATTAAAACTATCAGGAAAAAAATCCGATGAATTAATACCAGGTTGTAGGTAGAGACACAATTTTGTAATCGCTTGTTAAGATGTTACTAAAAAAAAATGTTTGATTTTGTTCTCAGACCTCTGACATTTTGGTAGTAAACTATATTATCAAAATCATTATTTACCATTAATAAGTTTTAATAAAAACATAAATAACATAGAGAAAATTCCAATTTTTTTTTTTATGGACTATAAATACAGCAATAAATAGAAATATAAATAATAAATAAAACATAACATTTAAGAAGTCGAAGAATAGCATGTATAAATAGATAAACAGAATTGTATTCATGCAAAAACAATTTAATTAAATGCTCATAAAGAAGTTTAACGTGCATTGTATATAAATTTGATGTAAATAAATTATGAAATAGATTATTAAAATATAAATTTAGCATTTGATTACTTACAATTACAGTCATTGTTTTACATGCTGTCAATATCCACGTCTGACCTAATCTTGATAGCATCAGTGTCCTTATTTCGTCGCACGAAGATGCTGCAGTTCGCCGTCCACACCTGGCTTTAGCCCTTGGCCTTCGCCGCATCACGCGTCTTCTTCAGCAGGTCCCTGTTCTCTGGCGTCAATGACTCGTTGACGTAGATCGAGTCTTCGCTGCTGAAGCCAAGGTCCGAAGCTTTAAGATTGCGGCGTTCTTTACGTTTATTTAAAAAAGCGTCCTTGTCCAGACGTCTGACGAAGCGAATGATGATAGGCCTCGGCGATGTATTCGTAGGTTCATACTTCCCCATTCTATGTACAGCATCAACTAATTTCTCCGACCAATCTTGGAAGTGTAGAGCAGTTGCTAACCGTCTTATAACGAACATAATTTTTTCATTGTTGTCCTCCGGGATACCGTAAATAATTAAATTGTTTCTATGTGAATACTGTTCAAGATCACGAACTTCACGTTGCACTTTCTCAACCGATTTCCCGAATTTATAAGTGTCCTTCTTAGTCTTCTGTACCTCGTTTTCACACTCTCTTATCTTCAAATCTTGAGTAGATATTAATTGTTTAAAGTCATTGATGGTTGCATGGCATAACTCAATAGATTCACACATGTCTTTTTGTTCTTTTTTAATTTCGACGATGTCATTAGAATTCTTCTCAAGAATTTGTAAAATACTATTAAGTTTAGTGTCTATAGATTGAAGTGATGGCGACGTTGATTCAAGCTCACCTTTATTAAGTTTGGCAGTGCCACGCGTCGTTATCTTGACTCCCTCAGTCATAATGGCGTTCACTGATAACGACCACACACTGATCGACCCCGGCCAAAAATTCTTCAATATTACGAAGAACTCACTGCACTTTATGCGCAACACTTACGATAACGGTAAACACAGTTCTTAATTACACTCAGCAGATAAATATTGTAGTTTACCGCTTAAAATTTACCAGTAAAAATGAGTTAATTAACGGAGCCGATTTGCTAGCGTGTCATGCACTGGTCATCCCCACTCTTCCAGTTCCTCTTCCATGATGAACCTCTACACAATGCGAAATATCCAACGTTATTTTAAACTACGTTATGTTACCAACTAAATCTGTTATGAACGAAATTCTTTCAAAACTAAAACTCAAAGTCTTATACGTCTTAAATATTATTATATTGCTTATATCTACCTACAATAGGCTTGTGGGAAATGAAAGAAAACAAAGATGTCAAGATTTCGCAAATTAAAAACGCAAAAATTGCAAATTAAATAAAATAAAAATGTACACCTAAGTAATTTAAGAACAGTCTTACAGTGAATTTGGAAGCTATAGAATAATTAATTATTAAAACTCATTTTAAGTAAACTAAATCAATACTATTTATTTACAAGAACAAACAATAATGTAAACAAACCAAATGGCAGATGATTCATAACTTTAAAACTCAGCTGATAATAATAATCCTACATTTCTCCCCACTCAATTTAGGCTGAGTTTCCGAAACTATGTACATCATCAGTTTCAGGTTCCATTTGCATTTTCCATTGAGGTGGATCAATTGCACCTTCTCTTGCTCTCAGCTGGTCAGCGTGTTTTCTCTTTATATCTCCCCCTACTAGAACGGTGTATGATAGCTCTCCCGTCCTTTCTTGTACTGTTCCTGGTCTCCAGCCCTTCTTCGTTTCATTTTGAACCCACACTTCTTGTTTGGCAGAAAACTCCTTTTGTTTGGATTTTAAGTCGTGGTAGTACTTCTGTCGCCACACTTGATTTTCTATTCTCTCTCTGCTATTATACCTCCACCTATCCAAAGCTGTTGGTAATCTTCTACCATAGAAAAGGACTGATGGTGGTTGTCCTGTGGTCTTTTGTGGGGTATTTCGATAGGCAAGCAACACTTGTAAAAGTGCAAGTGATGAACTGAGACCTTCTTGTTTGCAAGCACTATATCGACTCTTGAAGGTTCTGATAATCCTCTCCACTAAACCATTGGTTTTTGGATGATACGGCGCAGATGTAACATGACATATGTTATTGTCCTTACAAAAACTCTTAAACTCATGAGATGTGAAGGGGGTGCCATTATCCGATACAATTTTTTTAGGAACACCATACCTCGAAAACCAAGTCCTTAATCTATTTACCAGAGCAGCAGTTGTCGTACGGTCCATAACTTCGATCTCAACCCATTTTGAGTACGCATCGATTCCTACTAACCAGAATCGGTTGTCGAATGGACCTGCGAAGTCAAGATGAATTCGCTCCCAAGGATCACTTGGCACATTCCAAGGATATAGAGGTACTTCTGTGTCAAATGATCGGTTACTCTGGCAAGGGTGGCATCTACGGACATAAACCTCAACATCCTTATTCAGATTAGGCCACCAAACATAATACCTTGATAGGGATCTCATTGCCTCTATTCCAGGATGTCCTTTGTGGAGTTCTTTCAATACATTTTCTCTCAAAATCTGTGGCACCACAATTCTTCCTAATCGCATGATTATGCCGTTTTCTAATGTCAGCTCTTCTCTCTTATTCCAATATGGTTTCATGGATGGTGGTAAGTTTCCTGTATCTTTTGGCCAACCATGTTCCAGGTAGTCTATAAGTTTCTTCATATTTGGATCTTTCTTATACTCCAGTACAAGTTCATGATTTGGATAAACTACGTCAATTTTCTCCTGAACCAATGCTCGAATCTCTCTCTCATCTGGATCCAATACTTCTTGTGTCTTGAGTGAAAACCGAGATAAAAAATCAGCCAAACAATTATCCTGTCCCTTGATGTACTGGATCTCAAAATCATACTCCATTAAATACAAAGCCCAACGGACCAAACGGTTGTTAACTACTTTGGTAAGATCTCGATGCATTCCAAATATTCTTTCAAGTGGCTTGTGGTCCGTTCTCACCTTGAAATGTCTTCCACTGAGGTATTGTCTAAACTTCTTCACGGCAAAAACTAACGCCAGTGCTTCTTTGTCAACTGTAGCATACCTTTTTTCTGCTTCGGTTAGTGTCCTCGAGGCGTACATCACTGGCCTTTCCGTTCCATCCGGCATCAAATGTAACAGCACAGCGCCAACCCCTTGTTCACAAGCATCACATTCAACAATGATCGGCTTTGATATGTCGTATGGAACTAATGTCTTCTCCAATGACAGGATATTCTTCAACTTGTCGAACGTACTTTGTTCTGTGTCAGTCCATTTCCATTTAGTCTTCGTACCAGTCAGCTTATGCAAGTTCGAAGCGATCGCATGAAGATTAGGTATATACCTTTCGTAAAAATTTAGCGCCCCTAGAAAAGCTCGTAATTCTTTCACGTTTCTTGGCCTTGGTGCGTGTCTTATGGTTTCAACTTTGTCTTCGGAGGGATGAATACCATTCCCATCTATTGTATGGCCTAAATACTTTACAGATTTCTCAAAGAACTTACATTTTGACAGTTTTGCTCTTATTCCACTTGATTCTAGCCGCCTCAAAACTTCTCTAAGAGTGGTTATATGGGTGGTCTTATCCTTACTAGAAATGATTATATCATCAAGTAGAACTCCGACATTAAGTCCTTTTAATAAACTTTCCATGTACCTTTGAAATTTTGCCGGACTCGAGGAAAGACCAAAAGGCAACCTTTTGTAGCGAAAGTAGCCTACATGAGTTGCTATTGTAAGGTACTTTTGTGACTCAGGGTGTACTTTCATTTGCAAGTACGCGTCTCGAAGATCTATGACTGAAAATATCTTTCCATCAGTTAATTTGGAAGTCAAGTCATCAAAGGTTGGCAAAAGGTGTCTTTCCGGAACGATGTTTGGATTCAAGGTTGTACGAAAATCGCCACAGATCCTGACTCTACCTCCACCCTTGTCTACGTTGACTGTTGGGGTACTCCATTCTATCGGTGTTTCGGAAGGGTCCACTGCTTCCAAAACTCCTTCCTGTACTAATCGCTGTAATTCCCGCTCTACTGCCTCCCTTAAGGGAAATGGAACTCGTCTTGCCCCGTAAGATACAGGATTTGTTCCACTTTTTAGATGGATAACTTCATTAGAGTCAGATATCGTTCCTAGCTCATCACGAAAGAGTTCTGAAAACTCCTGAGTTAATGCCTCAACTTCTTTTTGTAACGTTGTTCTATAACTTTCTTCATTCTTACCTGTCTCTTTACTATTTGTCTTTCCATTGTCAATACGCCTAACCCTTACTTCCCTAGGCAAATTAAGATTGAAAGCTACACTCCACGGCAACCCAAATAATGGAACATCATCCTCTAGTAATACAATAACCGGCAATCGCTTAGTACGATTACGTAAAGTAACGTCCACAAAAGTCTTACCCATGACTTCCAGCTTATTTTTTCCGTAGCCAGTGATGACATCAGACGTCTTTTTGAGAGATTCGCCACTTGAATTGATCTTATCCCAAAGAGACAAACTTATAGCACTTACCCGAGCCCCGGAATCAAACTCCATTCTAACATTATACCCATTCAATTCTACATCTATTGTAGCTCTGGGAACCTTACTCTTAACTGACCTAATTTGTGTTCCGCTAACATCAATATCAGAACTACACTCATCATCGTAAGTTTGATCACAAGAATCATCTACTTTTCTCAAATTACCGTCTGTTCTCTTGACAAAATTATTTTTACTTTTGCACATTCTTGCGAAGTGGCCTCTCTTTGAACATTTCTTGCACACAGCAGAAACAGCAGGACACCTATTTTCACTAGGGTCATGTGTAAACCCACATCTATAACATCTATTAAAACCAGTAGATTTCTGTACCCCTGGTTTCCTATTTTCCTTACTGTCACTTACTTTGAAAATCTCATTTTTACACGAATGTTTGGAAACTTCTTCTCTCGCACGTTCCATAGATTGAGCTAACTCTAGTACTACTGTTGACTTAACACGCTCACCTCGGTTATCAACTCCCTCGGGCCATCTTTGTCTGACTTCTACTTCAAATTCTGGACAGTTGCTTCCTACTGCAAACCTATCTCGTACTCGTTCATCTAAGCTATCTCCATATTTACAACTTCTAGCTAAAGACTTCAATCTGTTATAAAACAAAATAAATGTCTCACCATCTTTTCTTATTGCTCTTTCAAACTCAAACCTTGTTGCAAAAAGGGTCCTTGTAGGCTTGAACAACCGGTTGGCTTCCTCTTTGACTTCGTCGTAGGTGCACTCCTCCCAGGCCCTTGGATACATCTGGTCCGACAGTGCCCTGAGGTGCTCCTCTCCGATATTTGCCAATAGAAGATCTCGCCGAGCCGCTTGTTCTTCTGTGTTAGCACCACCAAGTCCCTTAACTCTGCAGGTCAACTCAAAACGAGTTATGTAGTCTTCCCACAATTGTTCACAATTATACTCTTTAAATGAAAATCTGCTCATTCTATCTTGTATGCAAGACATGTTACTACAGTCAATTACACTCTTATACTGAGACTGGTCTGTTTTCCTAGGCATTTTCTCGTCGCCAATATAGAATAATTAATTATTAAAACTCATTTTAAGTAAACTAAATCAATACTATTTATTTACAAGAACAAACAATAATGTAAACAAACCAAATGGCAGATGATTCATAACTTTAAAACTCAGCTGATAATAATAATCCTACAGAAGCTAATTTATTTTCTAATATGTTTTTATGGAAGTTTGATGTGGGATTTATGTGATTTATTTACTTTTATTGTAACCGAGAAAGTAATGTTATAGATGACAGACTCAAATCACCGGATTCAAGTCGACAGAGAATGAAAATGAAGAATTTAGGATTGACATATCCTGGCATTACGCTAAGCTATTTGTACAAGTAAACGAGATAAGATTACTTTTAATTACTTGAAGTGAGACAACTTGTTGTTAAGTTACTGAAAGATCTGTATAATATGAAAGGCTGGTTGCAACTAGGTGATTAATGTTTGTAAATAGTATTTCTCAAACGCAGTTGCAACTTGGCTTTATCCTTACTTTATGTAAAGTTGCTTCCATCATCAAGAATAATATCTTGGTATAACTTAACTTTACTTCTTCAATTATTTTGGTTGTAACAATTTCAGGATCGCTCAAATCGTGAGAATGGTTTTAAAAGTTAATCCCTTGATTGTAGCGCAGATAACATACGCCTGAATGATTTTATACAATCCAGGATTCATTCTTAGAATAGTATACTTAGCAGTTAATATGACATTTAGGTTACTCTACTTAACGTTTTGTTCAGTAACAAATATTTTTAAGATGTGCCAATAAACTGTTTGAAAAGAAACAAAATACAGTTACATAATCCGGATTACGATAGGACAGCCTCGTTAAAAGTTGCTGATTGAAATCGGACCATTCATTGTTATCCTGTCGTGCAATCCATCGATCTGTAATCGTATTGAATCTTCGGATGTAAATAATATTAACTATAAAGTAGCTTTTCCACACTAATAACAATTTGCTACATTATGTTCAAATTAATTTATTGAGAAAAAGGAACATTACATAACATTTTTTACATAATATACTCTGAAATTAGAAATGATAAAAATTATGATGAAATTATGAAATGTTGATTACATCAAACATTTGTTACTAAATACACACACGTTAAATGGTTGTTACCTTTAATTAATTTATTTAATTAATTAGCTTGTTTTATTTAGTAGTTTTCATTAGATTATGATTTTATTTATTTTTAAGCAGTAAATGTTGCATAACTATGTTATCAGATACCACAAAGTAGATTTATTGTATCATATTTCTAAATGCCTATTAATGTTGTAGGTAAATTAATAACTGCCATCTATGTTATGGCTTATTATAATTATTCGAAACTAACATGAAATAGTATATTTCGTACCAAGGGCCGAAAATGAGGTTTTGCCGGCTCGAGATAGTTTTTAAGTTCGAGACGAAGTCGAGAACTTAAATCGATCGAGAGCTGCAAAACCATTTCGGTCCGTGGTACGAACGCTATTTTTCACCACACTATACCCTATTACAGTACCACTATTCACCACTATAATAATGCACACTGATCGTCGACACAACTACAACTTTAAGGTTAAGAAATAATTTGAGGAATCAGCAAAAATATAAATAAATAGTTGCTAGGCAACGGTGACAATAACACAATTCTATATTGCAATGCTATGGATTTTGATTGTGTATTTAAACCCATTCATGTTCTAAGTAAGTAAGCGGACTGCTGATTTTGCGGCCCCGGCCTGTAAAAACCTGCTCGGTCCCCAAATTGGCGACAGCTGGCATGGCCAGCAAAACGTAACTTTCAGCCACCAATTGACGTATGTAATACAGCCAAAAACATCATAGTGTGGTGAAATAGTATATTTCGTACCAAGGGCCGAAAATGAGGTTTTGCCGGCTCGAGATAGTTTTTAAGTTCGAGACGAAGTCGAGAACTTAAATCGATCGAGAGCTGCAAAACCATTTCGGTCCGTGGTACGAACGCTATTTTTCACCACACTATACCCTATTACAGTACCACTATTCACCACTATAATAATGCACACTGATCGTCGACACAACTACAACTTTAAGGTTAAGAAATAATTTGAGGAATCAGCAAAAATATAAATAAATAGTTGCTAGGCAACGGTGACAATAACACAATTCTATATTGCAATGCTATGGATTTTGATTGTGTATTTAAACCCATTCATGTTCTAAGTAAGTAAGCGGACTGCTGATTTTGCGGCCCCGGCCTGTAAAAACCTGCTCGGTCCCCAAATTGGCGACAGCTGGCATGGCCAGCAAAACGTAACTTTCAGCCACCAATTGACGTATGTAATACAGCCAAAAACATCATAGTGTGGTGAAAATACATGTACCTGTATACCAAATTTATCATATTTAAAGTGACATATGTTATCGCACTGGTAAAGATTTCTATTAGTTGGAAATATGCCAAGTGTGTTTTGTTTGTTTTTACGTACTACCTAATCAGGAAATCTTATTTTAAACTTATTAACGAGTTTCACGAAATCGTTAATTTGATCGTAAACTAGTTTTTATACAGTTTCAAGCGTCTAAACCTCCAACCAACTGTCTTATTTTTTTCGTGCAAATTAGATGTTTATGTTTAAAGCGTAATTAAATAAACGGTATCGGCAATCTGACACATACTTAATTCCAACAACCCTTATAATGTAAGCGGCAAGTAAGGTAAGTGGTTGGAGTAGATTTTATTTTGTATGGAAAATCACAACATTTGCAATAACTTTCAAACCATAGTATTTACAGTAATGAGGGTTGTATAGTCTGTAAGGAAAATAACATACTTAATTTTAAATAAAATCGTTCAAGTCGTGTTTTTGAAAATCCGAGTTCCCCCTAATTTTATGGGTTGTTATTGGAAAATCTGTATTCATAGTAATATAGATAAGATCTATAAAAAGTAATTCAATTTAATGCGACTGATATTGATGAAAATCCACTTTTTATATGATTGGGTTTTAAAGCGTGTACACATACCACATACCCGCCTGGAGATACCAAGAGTTAGTACTCATATACCAAATTCCATCAAAATAGGCCACAGGTATTTAGGTGTTTTGTAGCTTTACAAATCGTCACACACACATCACTTCGAAAACACAAAACGTATATTCTCACTCAAAACGTAAAATTAAAAAATGTTGACAAAAACAATACTTAACTTTAATACTTTTCATTGAAATGGCGACCATACAAAATAGGCATTTTAAGCCAAGTATTAATGCAGATGAGTGTAGAATGAGTGGCGCGATATTGTAGTCTTGTTAGTGACTACGACATGTTCCTTAGACAGGACTGTTAATTAATAGCCCATATAGCCAATGGCAACTAAGGGACCTATAGTTTATAGTGGAATCCGAACTACACGTTTACCTTTTAATTTACGAATTGGTGTCTGTATAGTACTGTGGATAGTCGTAGTACTCACTAGCGCGGACGATAATCCACACCAGGGAGTATACTATGACATAACCTTACAAAATTAATAATGGTTTATTGTAGTATTGTAGGTTTGGAATAACTAACATCCAATATTTGTTATCTGACTTTGTTAACAGTATCAATTGTCAACCGATATAGCTTTTATTTGCAGTTTACAATCGTATAAATGAATCTATTGTAACCCTTAACTATTCAGAACCCAGTTTGAAGTGTTGCGATCAGATTGATTTTATCTTTATTACATTGGAAATTCATTTAACATCTCGCTTTAGTCGAGAGAACAGTTTTTTGAGTGCATCTGCGAATCACAAAAACTTTGGATATTTCACTGTAATTTTATACTACACCAATTTAAAGATAGTAATCTATTATACTCAAAATACTAATATTTCAATTTTAAGCATTTCAATAAGTAAAAATATAAGCATACTTGAGGAAGCAGTATTAGCTAACGTAAAGAATCATTATCATTGCTACATGTGTATACTTTTGTACAGTTTTAATTATCTGACTTTGAAGTTGAAAACTTGTTAGGTTTACAGAAGGTAAGACAACAATTCACAACGGCAAAGCTCCGGTCAACATTTTAGAGAGACAAACATATAAGTCATCTGTGCTTGTCACTTCTATCTGTCAATATTTGACCTCCTTCTCTAGCAAAGGAATACTTACAGAACTTTGCAGTGTAATGTAATAAATAGATAGTTACAGAAAAGTTCAATAACTATTAACATATTATTTTTAAGTGTTTACAACAAATTACAACAAGTCAAACGTTAAGGTTACAGTTTTTCTTTCAACGTTAAAATCAAATTTTAGCTAGGTGTGATACAGCTGATCTGAGTCAGGAACAAAGCTGACTCAGATCATCCCACTCAATCTTTCACTTATCCTGAAATACACGTTTATTATAAAATTACGTACCAATGTGTGTGTCGCTGTAGAGAAGAATTGCTTTGAAAAATCTACAACACAGGGAGTTGTAGCATCAATTTTGACCAAGCTTAATTACAGTTTCTAGTTGAATGTCTGCTTGCCGTTTCAAATAATGGTTGGGATTGTATTTGATTGCGAGATTGAGCAGATGAATATCTAGGGTTGTGGTATTTAGTTATTTATTTACCAAAGGCAAAACACAAATTTACAAAGATAATGGTAAATTGATGGATAAATAAGATGGTGGTTTACAGGATGCCTTTTATGTTAGGAGCAAGGAAAAATTTAATCAATCTTATTAATATTATAAATGTGAAATTTTGTGTGTTTGTGTGTGTGTTTGTGCGTTGCTCAATCACGCATAAACTACTGGACGGATTGGGCTGAAATTTGGCATGATGATAGCTCACATTCCCTATTAACATTTAGGCATATTCTTATCTAAAAAATTCTTTCGGGCTCCGCCCCAGTGGGGCTGTAGCTCCCCATGTTAACCTTATGAGTATTCATATTTAAAGGGAATTAAAGAATTTAGTCAGCTGTTTCAACTTTACAAGTTGGTTCTATAATATGCAATAGCATTAAAAAGTTATAAGAAGTTTTCCCAACAGGGTGCAACACTATTATTATTTTGTTTGTGCATATATGACAACAGCTAATTTGAACTAAGCAGTAACAAAAAGCTGTGATACACAATGAGAACTGTCAAAGTAGGATTGTTTACAGTTAGGTTTTAGTTTTTAATTTAATGAATAATTTGTGATATTGTGCGAATGTTTGATAATTTATTGTTTTCTATTGTTTAGGTGCAATAGTAGAACATTATGGCAATGGTAGATGTGTTATACTCTATCACACCGTAAATTTATGAACCAAATTTTATCAAACTGTGTCCTCCCCCCATTGCAAACGCAAAACTTGAGTATAACTGCAATAAGCATTTTATACTTATATGCCCACCCCGTACGAAGGACGGGTGCTCTCCTAGTAATCTATAAACTTAATAATGATTATTACGATAATAAAAATAATAATAAATAATATAACAGGGAATAATAATTATCTATATAAATAAAATTAGAGTTTTGTCTGTACATTGCTCAGAATCATAAATTTTCAGGTTATTTTTACGTTTTATACATTAAAGAAGCCGAAACAAGTCTCATCTAAATTTCTGTCTGTCTGTCTGTCTTTCTGTCTTTCTGTAACACTCAAGATGGCATTTTACGCCATCTTCTCCAGGAAAACGAGAGTACCTATCAAGATCCAAGTCATTTTAATGTATTCACTGGATTGACGAGAGTGTCTTTAGCCATTAAAATATTGCCTCACTACTTAGTAAATAACATTACGGACGTTCAAAAATGCAGTTTTGTGCGATTTTTGTAAAGTTTTCGTCCAATTTTTATCACATAATGATCTATGAAATAACGAACAGCTGTTCGGATCAAGATAATTTTTTCTAGCTGTCACTGATAT
The DNA here is from genome assembly GCF_028750875.1 of Macrosteles quadrilineatus. NCBI lineage: Eukaryota > Metazoa > Arthropoda > Insecta > Hemiptera > Cicadellidae > Macrosteles > Macrosteles quadrilineatus. The sequence continues at coordinate 109,739,889 of NW_026542595.1, forward strand.
GTTTACAAATGTTGTTTACAAATACCGCGACCATTTCCGATCACATTTTGAAGGCAAATCCCAACCAAGTGAGATTAAAAACGTTTTTCTTACAAAACGGATTTAATTAATCGCAAGTGCAATAATATAGTGTAACCGTAAATGAAACTAAATAACTAGGCATCATCCAGGTCAGGAACCAGAGATTCTTTGTCTATAAAATTGTTCTTGAATTTTGATAACCAGAAAGGAGACCTTGAATCAGTGTTGATAGGGCTGGGAAACTTAAATTTATTAATAATCTTCGCCAATAGCTCACAAACAAGGTGTCCACTCATTGGCGGCGCTTCAATGGCGGTTGTGTAAAGTGTAAAGTAAAAAATCACAACTGCAGTGGGTGATTGTAACAGAGGTTTACCGATGATGCTAAACTCGCTTTTCCAATGTGTCACTTTCTGTTCCTACTCATCGTGTGATGCAATCGCTGGACCGTACAGCCAATAGGTCCATAGCCCATCTCTTGGGTACGTATTATAAATTCCCAAACTAAATCCTCTATAGTACTTCATTATATATAGTGAGCCGTCATTTCGACAGCTTTTCGCGTCATCTCCGGGCTAAGCAAATATAAATTTGTTTATGATAAAATTTGATGACATTAACAAAGATTATAAATAGGCCTACTAATTTTATATGTAATTTGTTGTGCTTAAAACGTGGCAAACCCCCTGATTAAGTTCTGTATTTTTGTTTTTATGTTTGTTGGTAAAGCATTAATGTCCTTATTTCTCAGTGTTTCACTGAAAGGACAAGAGCACCTTTGATAATGAAAATGTTAACCCGAATAAAGTGTTAAATGGTGAGGTTGAGGTAGTACTTTAATACTTTTAACCATTTTGGAAAGCAACTTTCAATATTAGGCCTACCTTAGGGCCATGCCTCATATCATTAAAGCAGATCTATAAATGATTTTGTTAGTTTAATCATTGGATTTAACATATGGACCAACACGATCCGGGTGACATTTAATTGGAAGCATATGTTTTGGCTTGATATACTGTATTTGCGAAGGTTTATATATAATAGTTTTGCCAGCATATCAGCAAATATGCAAACCAACTAACTGCCGTTCTTAACTTAAGAAGGTTTCAACTGACTAGAGCCTACTATAAGATCCCCGTGCGTAGAACGGGCACACAGCTAGTAATCTATAAACTTACAGGGAACAATATGGGTTTACCTGTAACATCCCTTTTCCAGCGGTCCTACTTTATCGATTTTTACGATTGAGGTGTCAAAGCTTGGTAGGCACTTTCGTATTATACAGAGGCCACTAATTTTACAGCACACTGCGGTGGTTAGGTTAGGTTGGGTTATCATAAATATGTTTGTACAGTAGGACTTTCCTCAATTTGTTATGAATAGAACGATAGCAGATTAGTCGAAAAAAATTATGATAATCCAACCGAACATACCGCCACAGCGCGCAATATTTGGGTGGCGTCCGTATAATACCAAAGTACCCAAAGCTTTTTCCATGCATTATTTCACTCGTTCATATAACAGTTCATACAAAGCTACAAAATAGCGCTTTTACTTTAGTCTACCATTAAGTTGGCTGTTTCCTGTTACTAATTTTTTGTGTGTGATATTGCCAGTGGAAATAAGTTGAAATGCGAGTTTAATATTGCAGTTGGGTGCAAATATTATTACATAAATATTGTATAAATATTATTATATAGCCTAATAATAATATTCATTTATTATTATATATTATCACCTCAACTAACATGAAGCTTACATTAAATATCAAAGTTGGTTAACGGATATCAGATAATTTCTAAATTTGTTACTAAGTTCAGAACTCCACAGTTGTAAATTATGCTGTTTTCATCTGTGGTGCAAATTATGTTTAAGGTGTGTTTTTATCATCTAGTCCTCTAAAACTAGTTCAGGTTGTATACAAACTCATGGAAAAATTGTGTGTTTGTTCTTTAAGTCGAGGCAATAAAAAACATAATATAAACATGAGTATGAAAAGGCTGGTTTTCTGTCCTTTTGTTTGTATGTATGAATTTTGATAATTGTGAAATGTAAAATAAATACAATATTCACAAAGATTTATAATAATTACGATGCTGGATTTAATGAAATCGAACAATTTAGAAATGCAGTTGAAATCTTCGACAATCTAATACTTTGTGAAAAAGTTGTTGTGTATGCTCCTTTAATAATTAAATACCAGGTAAGCACAGTTCCTTAACCACTTCAGTAACGCTAGGGAAACTATATCAGAAAATTATTGGCCTTGAAACCAAATACCTAAACTATTTTTGACTTACAATTCCTATTGGACTACAATACAATACTATTGGAACTACAATTCCAAATCCGCCTTAAAAATCGATGGTCCCCACTCCATCTTATCTTTATATTGGACGGTATATTGGATTAACTAAAGATGGGCGTCGAGTAAGCAGTACGCGAATGCAGGTAACGGATAAGGAGTTGGTTCTCGCTCTGGTTTTTGCTAACTCATCTGACTTATTATTCCGAATTTCACATGAATGTATGTATAAGCTTTACCAGTATCCAATAGTCAATGGTACAAAATAAGCTTAAAACACCATTTTATGAATTGTTATCGATTATCGATGTGATAAAACTCTCTTTTTAACAAAGCTTTGAGATGTAATGTCTTATGTAACTCTCATATTTGATTGTAGTGGACAAAAACTCTAGTTATTAAATTAATTGATCTAGGAGTGTGATGCATTAAATAAACTATTAAATATTGAAGCTATTGGCACACCCCAGCGTAAAAATGCCATTGCCATCATCTGATCCTGATCCATAACTTATAGGCTAGGCATATTAGGAATATAAGTGGCAGTTAGAGGAAAGTTTAGGTACAGTCCTAATCATCACTTTTCTTTGTGTTTTTTGGGTCGCTGAACACGAATATGAGGTTTGCTGACAGATGTTTTGCCCGGAACATTGGTTATTTTGTGAAAAACCTTAAAATTTGGGCACTTTTTTTGCTTTTTCGGGCAAATCTCGGTAAGTATGGGTTTTTGAGAAAATCCTGCTTTGTAAAATTAAAGATGGCAAAATTTACTACAAGTTTCCTATATAATGTTTGTTTCTACGACGAACCGTTTCGCCACTAGAGCACACTAAAAAAGGCCAGAAGTACAAAAAATTAAAAACATTGCTAAATGCTGCCATTTTACATAAGGTTTCCATGGAAACAACCCATGTTACGATACTTTTAGCTATTTATTTATGATAACAAACTGAAACACACTTAAAAATACCCCCGCCACAGCAAACCTGCAGACTAAGCGAATTCCATATCCCTGATTGGATTTACACTAAAATGTCTCCTTAGAAATATCACATTTATTCCCTATTTAAATAAAAGTTTAACGAGTACTTAGGTTTGCTGCAACAGGGAGGGTAAAAAGGTGTTTTTTGTAAAATGTAATAATTTGGTATAAAATGAATGCATTTTCCAAATGATAAGAATAACATAGGCATTTTAAATTTACAGATTTTTGGAATTTTCTCAGTAACCATTAGGCGCATAACAACGCTTTAATATACTAAATCATTTGTTTTTTTAAGCTCTACAAAATGGTATGGAAAGAAATCGCTAAATTTTAAGTTTATTGGGTCAAAAATAGGAAAAACCAATTTTTACCCCATAAAACCCCCCCATAAATCCTTGTTCCCATAGTCCGATTATGCTGGTTCGCGAACTCGTTCGAATAGACGTAGGTTTACACGTTTGTCCCAATTTTAATTAAAATCGGATGATTTTTGTCGAGTTCTCGCCCTAACGGACACATATATGAATTTTCTCTAGGGGCCTCAAAACGAAAAAGTAAATCGGTCCCGGGTCCAGGTCTTACCATGAGTAATACGGTAATAGCTTATTCCCTATAGGGGAAATTCACTAATAAACTAACTCTAGTGTGTCTTCTGACCACAATGTGTTGGGGGTATACGGGTAAGAATTCTCTACTTTCATCGCGTTATTCACTATGGCAAGTGGCTGGACACGGCCTACTCGTCTGAATTTGACGTTACCAAAGCTAAAAATTATCTACAACTCTTTTAATGTATTTCATCCTTTTTTCTCAATCACTATAGCAGTCAACCCGGTGGCCAGCAACATCCCTGTGCTGAGAAAATAAATGGGGTTTTTTTGGGAACGGGAAATGTTCCAGCAGTCAGTCATACATCTTGGCATAGATATTTCAAGTGTGTTTCAGTTCATTATCATGAATAGTTCTATCATAACATGGGCTGTTTCCATGGAAACCCAATGTAAAACCTTTGTAAAACGGTTAGGGTTTATTTTCAATTTTGGTTATGCCCAGCATGATCGGACTATGGGAACAGGGATTTATGGGGGGTTTTATGAGGTAAAAATTGGTTTTTCCTATTTTTGACCCAATAAACTTAAAATTTAGCGATTTTTTCCATACCATTTTGTAGAGCTTAAAAAAACAAATGATTTAGTATATTAAAGCGTTGTTATGCGCCTAATGGTTACGGAGAAAATTCCAAAAATCTGTAAATTTAAAATGTTCATTTCATTCTTATGGAGACTAAGTAAACTGTTGTAGTTTGCTTGTTTATGAACATATTTTGATCAAATTTGGAAAATGCATTCATTTCATACCAAATTATTAAATTTTACAAAAAAACCCCTTTTTACCCTCCCTGTTGCAGCAAACCTAGGTACTCGTTAAACTTTTATTTAAATAGGGAATAAATGTGGTATTTCTAAGGGGACATTTTAGTGTAAATCCAATCAGGGAAATGGAAATTCGCTTAGTCTGCAGGTTTGCTGTGGCGGGGGTATTTTTAAGTGTGTTTCAGTTTGTTATCATGAATAAATAGTTAAAATTATCGTAACATGGGTTGTTTCCATGGTAACCTAATGTTAAACAGCAGCATTTAGCAATGTTTTTAATTTTTTGTACTTCTGGCCTTTTTTAGTGTACTCTAGTGGCGAAACGGTTCGTCGTAGAAACAAACATTATATAGGAAACTTGTAGTAGATTTTGTCATCTTTAATTTTACAAAGCAGGATTTTCTCAAAACCCATACTTACCGAGATTTGCCCGAAAAACCAAAAAAAGTGCCCAAATTTTAAGGTTTTTCACAAAATAACCAATGTTCCGGGCAAAATATATGTCAGCAAACCTCATATTCGTGTTCAGCGACCCAAAAAACATACAGAAAAGTGATGATTAGGACTGTACCTAAACTTTCTGCTAACTTTCCTAATATGCCTAGACTATTAGAGAAATCTATAAAATAATTTTAAATGAGTTTATTGGATTTTAATACTGTAATATAAAAAGAGATCTATGCTCCAGTGATGTGTTCAAGAGGTACTCCATTTTTTACATGTCCAAAAATCTTGAATGTTGAACTTACTGTAAGTTAACTTACTACCATGTTTAAATGATCACAAGTGATGTCACTATTATGTTATACGATTGTTTAGTTTGGCTGCTAGTGAAGGTTTTTGACGGGATAATTGATTTACAAGTCCCACAATAAATAAGTTATACGCGATGAATCCTTTTTTCAGCTTCTTTTATCTGCAACAAACCAAAAATAAATTTGTAATTGCAGAGATCAATAAGGTATTAACATGGTATAGTTCGGCCGCTTAGAAAGCGACCTCCTCTAGCATTGGTTTAGCATTAGCGCGCAGGTCGTTTTCTAAGCGGCCGAACTATATTAAGTATATTAATTATTAAGTGAATTACCTTCTGTTTGTCTATCTTCATCTTTTTACAGATACATGGTATGTCTCTTTTGTATAAATTCGTTTTCTTTGTGACCTTCTTCAAAATTTGTTTTGTGGAATTTTCATAGGTTTTAAATTTTGTTAATATAGACGTTCTTTTATTTTCTATAGTTAGTTGGCCATGTACTCCAATTGCACAAAAAATTGACCTTACAAACAGTCTTGTCAATTTAGGTATTTTGCCCATATGTAGACCTGCCATTACGGATACCATAAAAGCTTTTTCAGCTATCGTAATTTTGAAGATCTTTTGTTTTTTACCTAAATGATGGCTCCAAAGTACAAGATCTTCAACCAGTTGGTCTCCTCTCCACTGAGGTTTGATAGTCTGCTAAGTAAAATTGACGTTCTGTGAAGAGATAATTAGAACGGGAGAATACATTGGTCAATCCAAAACAAGTCATCGGAATCGTTGAACAAATCTTTTGTCTAAAGTCTCTTCCTTCCTCATACTCAAATTCCATTTCTCGAAGTCGATGTTGACTATGTTGGACTTGATTATAATCTTTCTGGTGCCAAGATTTTGGATATGCAGCAGTCCAAACACAGTCGCTGTGGGAGGCTTTGGTTTCCTTACATTTCTTTTTTTTGCATCCTTTATTTTTACTTTTTTTACGCAAGATTTAACAAACTACTTTTATAATTTTAAAAGGCATTCCACGAGGTTCTACATATTTGAGCAATTTATTTTACCAAAGATACCCTCACCCGGTTATTTCCTGTGCACGATAGGTATTTTTTCGAGTCTTTGAGAAGCTGATGCACCACGCAGTATGCACTCTATGATGATGCGTGTCTATTTATGGCAATATTGCCACTTTCAAAGCCGGCTACGAGCAACTGTGAGCCTGTGGGGTTTGAAACTTATTACTGTACTTAATTTACTCATTCCACTTACCCAGAATGTATCGCCAAATCCTTCTCATTGTAGAAGAGAAAGCTGCGTCCAAGGGCCGATTAAGTGCATAATATTTTGAGGGAATAAACCTAATATCATATTTCTTACATAACTAGAGCTCAAATGCTATCTCCAATCCTTACTTTGCCCTGTTTGCTTTTTGATGGCTGGGAGGAATTGATATTCAAACCAATCTAGAAATTTATTTTTTGTCGAACCAACTTTAGCAACTTTGTTGTAACGACTGTTTTCTGGACTATCTCTGTCTAAGTGGACCACAGATGTTCCACCATGTACACAAATGGTAGGGCATTACTATAAAATATTTTGGAGGTTGAGATTAAAAAAAAAAGAAAATATTATCGACATACTTAAATGATTGCACATATTCACAATATACCTAAAAATATTTCAGCTAACCTAGTCATACTTTAAACCTCGTTTGCTCCTGGGATATCTGTTGGTGATTCAATAGGTGGATTGATTGAAGTTGTAAAAAGATCTGGGTAAAAAGCGGACAAGCTTATGTATGCTACTTTTTACGTTATCTTTGAAGTATATTTTAGAGACAAGCAAACTCAACAGTTTGTATGAACTACTACCACAGTATGTACCTGGGATTTGACAACTCCCCAAGGCCCTGCAGGTAGGCCCTAAGTTCATTTAATGCTTTCTGTGTTTCAGCCTGTCCTTGTTGGTTGAACTGCTCGGTGGTGATAATTGCCTATTATATGTGTGATATATGTGCTTTATGTCTGGTATATGTTCATAAGTTATATGTGCGTTGAAGTATAATGCGATCGTCCCCCTTGGCCAGGGCCAGATCCACGCATTTAGCCATTTCCACAATTGGGCGAAAAGTTGTAGTAGTGCCATTTTTACCTGAAAACAAGTAAGATTATTGAGCATAATAATAATATTAAACTATACAACACATACATAACAAAATAAAAATCTAGAAAAAATTACAAAATGCCATTACTGTAATTACTCCATAATAAAATTATTGTCTCGATTAAAAACAACTTATTTGCCCATTTTAACTCTTGGGAGCAAACCCGACTTTGATGAAAGCTTTTGCCCGAACTAAACAAAATTTCAAAATATTAACACTTTGCAAAACAACAGGTCAGAGTAATTTGACTGACACTTCAAAAATCAAAATTCAAAATTAAGTAGGAGTTCTGTAAATATGGTATAAATGATTGAGACAATGGTTATTTAAAGTAATTTTGAACTGCCATTTTGTTATTAATGGTCCGATTACTATTTCCTTTATGTTAATTGTTATGTTTCGTCATGACCTACAAAATGATACCAAACTCGACTATACTTGCTATTTGAAAATTTTGAGCTACACCTAAGGACAAAATTTTCAAAATTGACCATAATTATTGTAACCTCTCATATCTAAGAAGGTTGCCGCAAACCGATTTCAAATATCTCAAATGGTTGAAAAGTTAAGGGGAGGCGTAAGTTACTTTTCAGCCACCCTGTATAATAAGTAATTTGTGATTACAGTAGGTATATAGACAAAATAACAAAGCAAAACAATCTTCGGGAGGGCACACATCTCTGTGATTGTAATTATTGTACTCGACCTGATATTGGACAAAACAATCAATTCAAACTATACATAATAATTTATTGAAAAACAAAACTCAATGAAAACAAAATACGTCATTCATGTCGGTTTTATGTTAGTGGATACATTTAATATGCGAAATGAACTACAAGTTATTGAAACATGATAAAACAACAATGAATTGTTGTTTCGGCAGTCTAATCTATATGCTTTATGAACCACAAATTAAAATGAATGTGCATCAGGATTAGTGGTTAAATGTATTTATATAAACATAAATAATTGTTAAACCTGTAGTTTTTGTTATAAAGGCCCTTCCTTTGTGGCATTTAATGTACGAGTTTGTTTGTTGCCTCTGAATTGTCCAATTACTATTGCGTTCTGTCTTTCGCTTCCTGTGTGGTTTGTAAAATAGCTTTCAAAATGGTTTGTAATTAACGATATGTTACAATTGAGTTATTGTTTAATTATTTATAATTAGTTAATTATTGTAACGGTTAAATGTATTTATACAAACATGAATAATTTCGAAATTTGTAATTTTACTTCAATAGGCACATTATGTCACAATAGGTCATTATGACATATAATATTGTGTTGAATCCCGAATCATGAGACTTTAAATTAATTATCATGGCTAATAATAAACAGCTAATCTTATTCAGTTACTATTTATATTCATATTTGTATTAAGAGCCATGCCAACATACGTGAGCTTGACTATTACAAAACTTTACTTTATTGAAATTATTTCATTCTTTTTAGATATTTTGAAACCGGTTGTATTTTTTTACAAAAATTAATTACTTTATTATTTTTAGTGACTGTATAGTTAAATTAATTACTTGAGGTTTTTTGATAAGCAAAATTGTTTGAAAGGACCTTGTTATCCACAGGACAATTAAAACAACTTCACCTGTTTAGGCTACATAATCAATGGTTATAAAAATTAACATTTTTATGTTTTGGTAAAACAGGTGTGGATAGGAACTGTCATATATGAAAGTTTTAACACTAATAAATGTTTGTTGTTAAACACGACGTAGTATAAAAGATATATGTCTAAAAAAATATAAAATAAGTAGATTGTAATAATGTTTCCAATGATATAATATTCTTATTTTATGGCATTGATAAAGTATAGAACGTGTCATGGAGAATGAAAATCATTTCGTAAAAACAGATTTATCTGAAATCTACATTATAGCCCAAAGTACCCATGAACTTCTGAGTCTTAACACATGGTCGCTTTCAAACCTTTTTATGTACATTACTATTTCTTATGTTTAGTGGCTTAATCAGTAAAACTAAACTCATCGTTCACATTTGCACAAGTTTTGACGTGATATGCTTGTAAATTCAAGCAATGATCTGTCAGATCAAAGTTTATTTAGGAAAAAATAACAATATAACAAGACTTACTTCATTAAAACCATATGATAAATTACAGTTTTCCAGGACTATTCAATCAAAAGCGTGACTTTTCCATTTTCCAAACTTTATTTAATTCAATTTTTTTAACGGTGAACATTTGTTGCTAGTCCCTTTGTGTTTTAATTATCCAAGTTAAACTGTAGTTAATTATTTACCTACCTGTTTGCGTTTGTAAGTGTAATATGGTATTATTGAAATTTGTATTTTTCAGTGACATGGTCAGAATAACATACCCCAATTGGGACGACCCACACTACAATATACAAGGTAAGCAATAGCTTACTAGTATCATTTTCATCTTTGCATTTTTTATGCAGGTAGTGCATATGGATCAGGTTATGATCACATCCGTTTCCTACTGTGAGTTTTTAACTAAATACTTGCACAGCTCCTTGCTATCTTTTCCTATGTGTTGCATACGAGCTATGTTTTATTTAGTCGTGAAATCGTCGTTAGGTTATAAGGAAGATAGTAATTATATTTACGTTAATACAAATAACATTACAAATAATATTTTATTACTATATCATAACTTTTAATTACTATATGGACTCAGCACCTTCACTATGTTGGGGTGGAGAGCAGCACTGAGTAGACCAGCCAACAGCTTGTAGTTTTGACCGTTTGGGTTGAGATCTTCCCCTATGAGTTCTTAGATCCTATCTACATTGAACCTTCATCCAGTGCAAGTATTTAATTAAAAGCACACAGTTGGAAACGGATATGATCATAATGATACTAGTAAGCTATTGCTTACCTTGTATATTGTAGTGTGGGTCGTCCCAATTGGGGTACGTCATTCTGACCGTGTCACTGAAAAATACAAATTTCATTAATACCATATTACACTTACAAACGCAAACAGGTAGGTAAATAATTAAACACAGTTTAACTTGGATATTTAAAACACAAAGTGACTAGCAACAAATGTTCACCATTCAAAAACTTGAATTAAATAAAGTTTAGAAAAAGGGAAAGTCACGCTTCTAATTGAATAGTCCTGGAAAACTGTAATTTATCATATGGTTTTAATTAAGTGGAGTCTTGTTATATTGTTATTTTTTACCAAAATATAATTTGATCTGAGGGATCATTGCTTGAATTTACAAGAATATCACGTCAAAACTTGTGCTAATGTGAACAATGTGTTTAGTTTTACTGATTAAGCCACTAAACATAAGAAATAGTAATGTACATAAAAAGGTTTGAAAGCGACCATGTGTTGGTCTGAAAAGTTCATGGGTACTTTAGGCTTTTGTATACATATATGGATTTCAGATAAACCTGTTTTTACGTAATGATTTTCATTCCCCATGACACGTTCTATACTTTATCAATGCCATAAAATAAGAATATTATATCATTGGAAACATTATTACAATACACTTATTTTATATTTCTTTTAATTTTTATAACCATTGATTATGTGACGTAAATTGATAAAGTGGTTTTAATTGTTCTGTGGACCTTGTTAGCCTTTCAAACAAACCTCAAAAAAAAAAAAATTCAAGTAATTAATTCAACTATACAGTCACTAAAAATCTTAAAGTAATTTGTATTTTGTAAAAAAATACAACCGACTTTAAAGTGTGGTGTCAATCTCCACAACACAACCAGTATTCAAATGTCCCGCCTAGTCTTGACCCCAGAGCTGCTCGCGCATGCGCAGGCCGCAGGCGGGCCAAGAGGAATGACCAAACGTCTGTCGTGTGTCTGGTGCCGCCAAGGATGGATCTCTAAATTAGTGGGAAACGGGGGGACGCCCCCTTGAGGTATTGTGTCGTAGTGTTAGTACTTTATAATATGTAATTTCAGGTCAAGGTATCAGTTCACTATATCATTCATTCCATCATGTATTAATCGTCTTAAAATCAAATATCAGTTCACGTTGTGTCCAGTCAAGTAATATAGTAATTATTTCATAAGTTGAACAATGTACATATTTCTGTGATATAAATGCATTAATTAATCAAACAATCATCAAAGCTGGCTATTAGGGCCTGTGATTTGCGGTAAATTGTCTCCTCTGCATTAATAAATGTGTTCAGTTAACGTTTCCAGCAAGAATGATTTGGTCTGGATGTTGAATCACATGACCAGGTCACCAAAATGTGGCACCATTATGCCACAAGTGGTAGCAGAGCAAAAGCGTTCGATCCAATTTTATAGACAAACCGCAATTTCAGCAGGTCCGAAGTCATTAAAAAAATGTTTTAAATTAAATTTGCCTACACGTGTTGTGCGGTCTCGTGTCGGTGTGCTAGCCTGAGTCAACAGGAAACGATGACTCATGCGCGGACCGGTCGAGATTACGCAATACGTGAGGCAGTTTCCATTGCAGTTCAAACTCTTACTAAAGACATTTTACTCCGATCAAAGTTGTTAAAATGTTCTAACAACTTTGACTTCAATAGGCCCAGTGACTTCAATTTTTTCCCGTAACTACTCAATTGTAAGTTGTAATATCACATAGTAATATCACATAGTTAATTTTGTCACTTTTGTAGTTTGTCAGTTTGTGTATTCAGGCAAAAAAAATATAAATAAATATTAATAGATCAGTGTAGGACAAAAAAATGAATAATACTTGATTGCTAGCAGTAAATATTTTATTCTAGTATGACCTTGGAGGATTGTTGGATCTACATAATTTAATGATTATTTTCAGAAGCTTCATATCTTGTTCATGTCTATTACTTGGTAACTAATTAATTGTTGTATAATTGTCATATTTAATATTTATTGTGTTACCAATATTTGAAGTTTAAGATCCAGCAATATCTCTGGTCTTAGTTTTAAGTGTAATCAGGTGTTGTTTATTTGTGGACAGGAGATTTAAATGAGTGCTATTTTGCAACAATGGATTCTTTACAACTTTGTAATATGTCCACGAGCTAGAGAGTTGTAATTGTTCAACATTGATCGTAAAAATAAAAATATAAAAAAAATAATAAAAATGTAAAAAGGTAAAAAAAATCTGAATACACGAATCGTTAAGCTTTAATTAGAGTCCAACAGAGTTCAATCAACCCAGTATTATTTATGTGTATTTTCAGCAGTATGTCACCGTATGTTTAATTCACGAGTTTAATTTAGTATTTGTAGTGAATTTAATTGGTAAATATTTAAATCAATTTCATTGCTTAGTCACTAGGATTTTTTCAATATTGTGTTTATTACACCACCATTTTGCAAACACATTCACATTAATTCTCAACAAAACACCTTACAACTTGTAATACTCTTACCAGCAGGCCGAGCGTCAGAGCAAAGCAACTGAATAAGCAGCGGACAGTAGAGTCAGACGATATGTGACCTTGAACTGGTATTCTGCGCGGTCCGCGGGTTATTTATCGTCACTGTTTACAAACACAGCCGTAACATTGAACATTCACTGTCCAATATTAACTACAGTCATTCGCATCAGAGTAAAAAATTGAGAATTCACAAATATTCCACAAACATAATAGGTTAACGGATTTACAATTGCAGCTATTTACCACCACAATTCATATCATTTGTATTATATTTGTATCATAATTTGTATTACGGTAATTTGTGCTATTTATTCCGACCTGTCATTACATTGTTCATTAACTTGTCATTACATTGCTCATTGCATTTGCATCGATCATTAAATTGTTCATCATATTGTTAGATACATTATTCATTATGCAACGACAATTACCCGAGATATTATTGGTGGGGGATTCCCAATTTTGTAGGTACAGAGATTATTTAAATAAACTTCCTTCGCACATGCAACAATTGAAGGTCAATTCGAATAGCATAACAGTATCTGGAACTACGACGGCCAACTTGAAGGCAATTTTAAAACAACGTCGCCAACAATTAGCTAGTATGTGTGTTAGGCCAATTGTAGTTTTATTCGCAGCTACGAATGACATTGCGAGGCAAACACCAAGTGAGCATTTACACGCACAATATTCATCACTTGTTCGACTCATCATTAAGCTCTGTCACCCACAATACATTATCACACTCACCTTACCAATGTATCCTAGGTACCTTTATTCACCCTCCCACATGCAGCGATTAGCCGAATTCAATAAATTTCTCGCAACCTTGCAAAGCGAAACCATCTTTGTTCTACGATTGTGTTTTCATGAGTCTACAAATGAGTTATTTTTCGAACAGCAATACAAGTATTCACGTCGACTGGACCAACTACATTTGAATAAGAGAGCCTTTGAAATTTTAACACAACAGTTATCAAACATAATAGGGACAAAATAAATGTTAGTTAGTAGTAAAATAAAATAAAATGTGTTTTTCCTTTTTTTTTGAAACCAAAGCTGGCTGAATAGGAAAATTTTGCAAACTCCAGGATCCTACAAAACACAATCAGCACATATCTCACAAACACGACTTCTTATCGCGCTTACCTGAGTTACGATATTGTTCAAGCACACGTCGCTGCAATGTCGTTAACTTCTCCAATCTTCTCAATGCTTGTTAGCATTGAACCAAAATAATTTTGTTTTATAGATACCAACCCACAACCCTACCTACCTTAATTATACACCCAGGCTTTAAGATTGTCTTTAGGCCTAGATTAGAATTTGTCTCTAGCAAACAAGGGTCAACCTCTGTAACCTATTGCCACTAGGATTTTTTTTATATACCGGGATATTAGAAGGTATGTCTACACGTCATCATGCACAATGATATTTTGTTTCAAGTTTCAATAAACAAGTGCTAGCTATAAAAAAAAAAAAAAAAGAAGTGCACATTACCCTCTCACTCCTTGAATATCCACATGAATAAATGGCCGAATAAGTGTGTCGTACTTGACTAATAAATAATAAGCACCTGCAACTTGCAATTAATAATGGTGCAGACAACTGGATTATGGATTTGGCCGCCCTGGCATTTAAATGTAAACTCATCAATAGATTGTAACGACACACACTTGCATAGTAACTTACCCACAACCCTTACCCTAAACCCTGTAAAAAAAAAAAAAAAAAAAAAAAAAAAAAGCTTGCATTTGTTGTAGAGTATCAAATTGTTATCATGTGTATCGTGATGTTGGACATACCTGGTGCACCATAATTAATTTTATTTTTACCATTTTTTGTACTTTCATTTTTAAATGCGATGTTAACTAGTATTTGTTTACCCAACTCTGGGTTTTCCACAAAAAAAAACGAGTGTCGACGTTGCATGGTTGTCTTGGTAGATGTGGCAAAAAGGTCAGAGAACCCAGGGCGTATATTTCTCTGTCTTGTATATTGTTGTTCCGCATTTACTAGGGCGTCTGGGTGTAACCAAACCATTTCCTTACCCCACCAAATGATCAAGTAAATAAACAGAGAATAAATAAAATCTCACCACATCCCAGGTGAAATCAAACCTCATTCAAATATTCCAATTGCATCAAATGGCAATGGAATGTGAAGTGTGTTCATTAGCACACAACCATACACAAGTTAGGTATTACTGTCACATTACACGTCGAGTTTGTCAAAATAACTCCTCAGCCCAGCTCAAATCAGTATGATAGCTGACATTATTTTTAGTCCAATAGTCAAAACCCTTTTTTTAAAAAAAAACAATCTACTTGTGTATATGTATGTATGTATATATCTATATGTGCATATATGTATGCAGTTCAAAAATGTATAAATGTTAATAATAATGAACACTGAAATCTACACACACACTGACCTCACAGGGAAGCTACCCCCACCCTCATTCAAATGATTAATATGCCTATACATGAAACAAATGATATTCCCTCAACCCACTCTTGGGTAAAGGATCTGAATGCTGCAGAAGCAATTGCACAGTGCAAGGCTTGGAATCTTAATCCGGAGAACACGCTGGCAGAAAATAGGGTAATTCTGCGCCAATTCATAATAGACTCCAACGCTACCAACAATTTAACCGCTAGCAATACTGGTAGTGAAAGTGATGCGCGCGACAACGAGCAGCAAGTCGAGCGCGCCAGCCAAAGCGTTGCCGGGCAACCCCACTCTGAAAACCAAACCCCGCAACCTACACAACCCGACCCGAACCTAACGCTACCCAACCAACAACCCCTGTATACCCCGACCAACCTAAATGATGCAAATTTGCAAACCCTAATAACTTCATTACAATCGATGACCCTCAATGCCATAGCCCAGACCACAGCTGCCTTTTCAAGCCAAATACAGATGATTGCCAAACCCTCTTCACCAGTGGAATCAACCTCATGCCCACCTCTTGTGAGAGAATTATTGAAAGAGATACCCAGAACATCTGGTCACGACCCTAACCAGGTCGTGATTTTTTGTAAACAGCTACACAAAGTCATTGAAATGCAAATCGCACCAGACAAAGCTGTATTGATGAATGTTCTCCCATACACGACGGATAGGTTCAGACAATTTTGGATGGCCTCCATCTCACACATTACAGGTTGGTCATCTATTTTACAAAACATTAATCAAAATTTTTTCACTCCCGAGGTCCTGAGGCAGCTTCAAAGCCAACTGCTTTACAGACAACAATCCTCAGATGAGCACCTGGCTGACTACGTCCGCGACATCCAAATATCGTATTTGATTTTATCCCCATCCACTCAACCACAAGAGATATTCCAAAACATATTCCGGGGAATAAACCCCCAAACCAGAATCACCTTTGCAGGCCTTAAGCCCATAACCAACATACAGGAGTTACTCGAAATCGCCCCTTTTGCCCAAAGCGTCACTCAACAATCAATAGTACCACATCCTGAAACCAACACACCCCCCCAACAACAATCAATTCAGCCATCAAAAGCGAACGTCTCATGGCCATCAGCTCAATCATCTTTCTGATTCCCGTCCCAGATCCCAACCCCGAAATTACTCAAATCAACCTGCATTCCAACCCCGAAATTATCCAAACCAACCCAGATTCCAACCCCGAACTCCTCACCATCAATCTTTTCAAAACAATAGCTTCCCCCCACGACAGTCCTTCCCAGTTCAACGCCCAAACCACACTACCTACCTCATAAATACCACACCAAGCAATAGGCAGTCTCACGCTTCACACACTAGAGCACCATACATTCCCCCGTTCAACACCTACCCAAAACCACATTTAAACCCCAATGGGGGAGGACAATAGGCGGTTACCCCTCTCCCTACCACAACCACACAACCGCTAAAACAAACAATTATCACAATAGACCAACCTTCGCATGCAAACCTCAGGAAAAATTATCATCACCAAAAATTAAATCTATAACAGCACCACTAAATGATTCCGCACTTTTAAACATTAAAGTAGCCAATCACTCAATACCAGCACTCATCGACACAGGAGCCTCATGCTCGATTATATCGAATACATTATTAAATAGGGTCAGATCAATCAAGGGTGTTATAGTTGGACAGATACACGAAGTCAATGCCACCGTTACAACAGCTTCCTCCATTCCACTAAAATTAACACATTACGTACACCTACACTTTAAAGTTAATTATCTCGCATGGACCAAAAAAATTTTTATCACTAGTCATCTTCCCGTAGACATCATATTAGGCCTAGATTTTTTAAATTCAACAAAAGCAGTAATAAACATAGCAAAAAATTCCATAACATTTCCATACACCACGCCGTTAGTTCTGTCATTAGGTCAACCACAACAAAGTGACGGCAAACAGGAGCCACCAGCCCCTAAGTTTGGTACTAACTTGATCACAGATCAAAAGCGCAAGTTGGAAAAGTTGTTGTCCAAGTTCCCAGATACAGTTACCAAAACATTAGGCAGAACCAATCTAGTTCAATATCGTATCAGCATTAAACCAGACCACGTAGTACGTTGCAGACCATACCAATTTTCACCCCCCAAAACAGAAATTTTGCGACAGCACATACAGGAACTACTCAAAGATGGCGTCATACGCGAGTCAACCTCAGAATTTAGTAGTCCAGCGTTCACAGTACCAAAAAAAGGTGGTAAGACCCGCATGGTAATTAATTATAAGGCGCTCAATCAAGGCTTGACACTTGAAGCCACACCAGTACCAACCCTAGAGTCAGCATTCCAACACCTTGGCACAGCTAAATCTTACACATTGCTAGATTTGAACCAAGCATACAATCAAATACCTTTGCATCCAGATTCCAAAAAATACACAAGTTTTGTTGTGCCATGGGCACAATACGAATTTAACTACGTACCCTTCGGACTGGCAAATGGTTCCATGGTTCTTACAGATCTGATGAATAAGGTTTTCGGAGACATCAAATTTAAATTCATTTATAATTTTTTCGACGATCTAGTAATATATTCAAACACCTTCGAAGAACACATAATTCACATACAGGAAGTACTACAACGATTAAAGAAAGCAGGTTTAACCGTCAATCCTTCCAAAATGACTTTAGCGTCCAATCAAATTGAGTTTCTTGGACATGTGATAAAGGATAACACGTTATCAGTTAGTAGAGAAAGAACAAAACCAATCGACACCTTCCCAGTTCCAAAAAATCTCAAACAAGTGTCTAGATTCTTAGGTATGACAGCATTTTACTCCAAGTTTATTCCCAATTACGCCAGCATATCAGCACCGTTAAATCTTTTAAAGAAAAAAGGCCAAAAATTCATTTGGGGACCGAATCAGCAAAAAGCATTTGACCAACTTAAAGCCGCACTCACTCGAGATCCAATCCTTAAGATGCCAAACTTCGAATTGCCCTTCGTTTTACATACAGACGCCAGTCGCAACAGCATATCTGCAATCATCTCCCAACAATACGACGACGCATTGCTACCTGTAGCATACGGTTCCAGAGCGACCAATGAACACGAGAAAAACTACAGCGCTTTCGAATTAGAAGCCTTGGCAATCACACACTTTTTCGACAAATTTCGTACATATTTGGAACATAGGCATTTTGACCTATACACAGACAGCAACGCATTAACATGGCTTCTCAATCACCCTAGGCAAGTTGGAAAAATAGCTAGATGAATAACACTAATTAACTCTTTCCAGTTCACCGTACGACACGTAAAGGGCCGCGATAACGTCGTCGCCGATTGCTTATCGCGAATGTTTGAAGAAGTACAGCCTGACAACTCAAATACATCACCCTCACAAACACAACAAGTCAACCTACTTTTCAAACTCCCTGACGCGTTCACAGACATCCCCACTTACCAAAAAGAAGATCCCGCAATTCAAAAAATTATAAAATCTCTCAGATCAAACAAACCACCCCCAAATTACTTCATTAAAGACAACATTCTCACACACAAGTCCCCGAACCAAACCAAACACCGCATTGTCATTCCAGACCGCTTAATCCCATTACTATTTAAATACTACCACTTAGCACCTAGTACAGCACACTTAGGAATAAATAAAACATGGTCCAGGATTGAACCACACTTTTGGTCTCCCACATTAAAACAAACCATATCAGACATGGTACGGTCATGCACAGATTGCCAACGCGCCAAACAGGCACCAAACACCAAAGTAGGTTTGTTGTCGTCAGAAGTCCCTTCCAGACCATTTGAGAAAATTTTCATCGATTACATTGGCCCGTTACCCAGATCAGTAAAAGGTAACAAATACATTCTCACAGTTGTTGACGCATTCTCTAAATTTGCAATATTTTTACCAGCCCGCAATTCAACAGCCAAAACCACCATATCACTATTAAAAACAGGAGTTTTTGCCTATTTTGCCTTCCCCAAATTTTTTGTATCAGACAACGCATCCCCCTTTCAGTCAAAAGATTTTTCTGACATGTGTCTAGAATTCGGAATTAAACACATCACAACAACACACCTTACTATCCAAATCCTAGTCATGCCGAACGTGTAAACAAAAACATAAAAATAGCCATCATAATCTATCACTCTCAAAATCAAGCACAATGGGACACAAACCTTCACTTTTTCCAAATTGCTCTAAACTCAGCCAAACACAACAGCACCGGTTTCTCACCAGCAGAATTATTCCTAGGCTATCAAATCAACCACCCCCTTGAACTAAATTGGAATTTAGACCGTCTCATTCCGGATCAACCAATGGATATTAAACACACATGGGCACAGGCACACAGCAACCTCAGAAAAGCCAGAGAAACCAGAACAAATCAATACAACAAAGGACGCCAACCAGTTGATTATAAAGTAGGTGATTGGGTGATGTATCGATTAAATCATCAAAGTAGCGCAGTGAACAAAGTGAATGCTAAACTTTTACCAGTTTGGTCCGAACCCCTAATAATTCAAGCCTTCACATCACCAGTAACTGTAATTTTAGTAGACCCAAAGTCAGGGAAAACAGTTAGGAGAGCTCATGTCTCTCAATTGAAAGCCTTTTTTCACCCCAAAAAATGACACACGACCAAAACAAAAACCGCATTGCACACGTATCAAAATGAAACCGCACACAGGCACCAGTGATATTAGGTTAGTTAGTTTGTAAGACCACCACCCTCACACCACACTTAACACCTGTCGCCGGCATCCACACTGGCGAAGCGCACTGAGTCTAGGGTGTCACTTCTCTGAGGTGTCATCTACAGTAGCGGTCGCCAGTGTGTCGCTCGCCCCGACAGCATCACACTTACACTTACACCCACACGCCAACCTCCAGACACAGTCACAGGTTAGCTAATTTTTTATATTTTTTGAAATTTGCGGTCGAGCCATAACCTTTATTTTAATTTTTTTAATTTCAACAGCTCGAACCTGCAAACTGTGACTTGTGGAAGGAGGAAAGCAAGAGCTCTTACACTTTCACACATACACTCACACAACATTACACCAGTTACCGGAGTTCATTATATTTCATGTTTCAGATTTTTGTGTAATATATTTATTTGTTACTATTTATTGTATATTTACTATTGTTATATGTTATATTAATTTACTTGTGTTCAACAGCATATATATATACAGGGTGTTCATTTGAAAACTTTCCATATCTGTTGTGTGCAAAGGTAAGGCTTTTAACACTTGTTTGTTCTCATTTCCCCCTAATTTGGACATGCCAAATCCAATAAAATTATTTTCAATTTCGAAAAATGCCCCAAAAGGGCCCAATTTGGGGGGTAGGGGTGCTTTTTGAGAAATTTTCAAATGTAAACATGGGTTGTGTGATACATCAATTTAAAGGTCTAATCACCCCGACTATTTTGGTGCAATAAAAATGTCATTATCTTTAACCGTATTTACAGGGTGGGTCAAAACGTTTTTCAAAAGGACTTTGAAGTTAAGTGCCGTATTACCCGAACTACTGAACGGAACAGCGCCAAATTTCTTTCCAAGCTTATTCTTGATCTAAAAGAGTAGATCAAGAATAAGCTTGGAAAGAAATTTGGCGCTGTTCCGTTCAGTAGTTCGGGTAATACGGCACTTAACTTCAAAGTCCTTTTGAAAAACGTTTTGACCCACCCTGTAAATACGGTTAAAGATAATGACATTTTTATTGCACCAAAATAGTCGGGGTGATTAGACCTTTAAATTGATGTATCACACAACCCATGTTTACATTTGAAAATTTCTCAAAAAGCACCCCTACCCCCCAAATTGGGCCCTTTTGGGGCATTTTTCGAAATTGAAAATAATTTTATTGGATTTGGCATGTCCAAATTAGGGGGAAATGAGAACAAACAAGTGTTAAAAGCCTTACCTTTGCACACAACAGATATGGAAAGTTTTCAAATGAACACCCTGTATATTTTTTTTAAATGGACCAACGTGACACCCCAACCATGGAGGTCACCCTTTCTTCCTTTTTTGCTGCTTGGGGGAGGGGGGGAGATCTTGTGGTGTCAATCTCCACAACACAACCAGTATTCAAATGTCCCGCCTAGTCTTGACCCCAGAGCTGCTCGCGCATGCGCAGGCCGCAGGCGGGCCAAGAGGAATGACCAAACGTCTGTCGTGTGTCTGGTGCCGCCAAGGATGGATCTCTAAATTAGTGGGAAACGGGGGGACGCCCCCTTGAGGTATTGTGTCGTAGTGTTAGTACTTTATAATATGTAATTTCAGGTCAAGGTATCAGTTCACTATATCATTCATTCCATCATGTATCAATCGTCTTAAAATCAAATATCAGTTCACGTTGTGTCCAGTCAAGTAATATAGTAATTATTTCATAAGTTGAACAATGTACATATTTCTGTGATATAAATGCATTAATTAATCAAACAATCATCAAAGCTGGCTATTAGGGCCTGTGATTTGCGGTAAATTGTCTCCTCTGCATTAATAAATGTGTTCAGTTAACGTTTCCAGCAAGAATGATTTGGTCTGGATGTTGAATCACATGACCAGGTCACCAAAATGTGGCACCATTATGCCACAAAAGGCTCTAAAAATAATGAAATAATTTCAAGATCTTGTATTCCAAGTTGGCGTGGCTCTCAATGCAAATATGAATAAAATAAAAGATAAAGAATGTATTTTAAGAATCAATAAAACATAACACAAATATATAATATAAAAAAAAAAACATACTGTTTTGTTTACATATCAAATGAAGTATTATGAAAATAACACACAAAAAAGTTCTATTTGAATATGAAAACACTTTATTTCAATATTATGAAAAGGAAAAATAGCTAGTTTAATATTAAAACGTTACTTTTCCAAGTAAAAAACATTGAACGCATTATAATTGTTTTAAGAACTCGTTAATACCGCTATAAGATTACAATTTATTATCTTATTTAAAAAAATGATGGTATCTGCGATGATGGGTTACAATAATAAAATAACACCCAACATATAACCATGAAAAAAAAACATGGTGACTGACTCTATTAGAGGTTCAGGAGGTATCAAACAGACTAGAAACCCGAAGAGGAGGAATAGGATGGTTAAAATTCACAATATCACACCAGGGTGGCCACATCTTCAGACACCTTTGAATGTGAGAAAGAGCAAAATGATTACAATGGCATAGTCGAAGGAGATATTTTAGACCTTGGAGAAAATTACAATCATTAGATTTAGAATCAAATATAGATAGTAATTTATATATGGTAAAAAAGTATGGAAAAAATTTCGAGTTGTGTTAACCTTGTGTAGAGCAAAGATAACAACAGATATCCCTCTAAATTCAGCCCTCTATGCCCTAGAAAGGCTAAAGGAATTTCAAGCGTTGGACAAGAGCAGCATAAAGTACTTTACCTACGACCGTTTTTTAAAGTAGCCATTTCAGTCCAGTTCTTAGAATTGAAAAGTTTCACTTTACAGCTGTTTACTTTCATATCCGCATAGTTTCATTTCATATCCGCATAGTTTTCTCATATCCACACAGGTAACGGACCAATGAGGTTCAAGTATTGAGAGAAAAGAATTAAAATTGTAATGCTTCGAACGTCAACTAATCAGCTGATCAGCTGATCAGTTGACCAATTTAATTGTTGATCCGACTTGTTCATGTTGATACTCGCGTATTCTTAATTAAGTTGGTGGAAGTCCAAAAAAATAAATGAATTATTTGCCGAACTGACCTGATACAATATTATTTATGGTAAGAATGCTGCTAGCAATGTAATATTTAACGAAGTTTAACAAACACGTAATTACAGGAAATCAGCTGATTATACAACAAGTCGTTGCATCACTTTCAGTGGCAATGACAATACACGAAAACATAACCTCTCTAAAAAGTTATCAGTAGTGATTGTTAGTAATTAAATCCAGATTGATGGTAATTAAAAAACGGTCGTAGGTAAAGTAGTGTACGCAACTCGCGTTAATAGTCTTTACGACACTCGTAGATGTTTTTCAAGGCACGAGCCTTGGCGAGTGCCTTAAATTTTCTACTCGTGTCGTAAAGACTCACTTAACGCAATCGTTGCGTAAACTACTATAGTGCCATTTTTGTTCTTCAACTATCCTGGTTTGGACAAAAAAGGAGCTGCACAAAGTAGTTATTATTATAGTTTTTATATTATAATAAACTAACCTAATCTTTTTTTGTGAATTTAATTCTATCAGAGACTTAACCTTGCGCTTACTTCATATCAGTAACAGATATAACAAAGCTTGGCAGAGATGTAGTGCCTTAGGCTAAGACATTTACATAGATCACAGTCAAGATTACCTTTGGTTAATTACCTCAAGTAATTAAGGAAGATTGGCAATTATCTACACAACACATGATGCACATTGTAACTGAATCACTGAAGTAACATAACAAGTTGGTACTCGGACGTTTATTTGTTATAATGTTAAATTAATAGATTATTAACGAGTCCTCAGTTCAGTTTAAGTTTCAACAACAACATTAATATAAACGTTATTTTACACTTTAGCTAAATATTTTTTCCACCAAAAGACCCTCCAATTACTCAGACAAATTGCAGCTTGATAACAAGGATTTTGCTTTGTATGATAACCTTGCCATGGATATTTGTTGGTTAGTATATGCTATTGTGTAGGTTAAATTTACTTAATTTATCAAACAAAATCATAATGACAGAATAATTGTATTCAATTTTTTACAATTTTTTTCTGGTCCAATATTACATTATTCACAGAAGTTTTGAAGTTCAGAAGTCATTGCGGATTCGCTCAAACTTGAGACACTCCGTAACATAGTAAATTTAGATGAATGTCACATGTTCTACTTTCTTTAGGTTAGCCCAACAAGAAGTCTGGCAAGCCTTCGGCGCAATCTTTTATTTTCTGTGGTTTCGCCAAGATTGAATGCCATTGCTCTAGGAACATTGAATATATTTGACTTTCATGTGGCAATGTATGTTTTTTCAAGGAAAATATTTTGGTCTCACATTTAATTGGATTTAGGTGAAATTTCCACTTGTAGAACCAATCAATGAGAACGTCCCAGAGTATTGCAGAGAACATGTGGCCTCGTGGATGTCGGAATGTTGGCACGGGATAGCAGTGTCGTCGACGTAGAGAGCTAATGAGGCGTCTTCTGGAAGAGGGATGTCTGCCATGTATAGATTGAACAATACAGGGCCCAATATTGAACCTTGTGGAACTCCTGCATTGACTCGTCGAATAGATGATTTAGAACATATTTTTACAGAGAAGGTCCTGTGGCAGAGAAACGATTTGACAATATCGGTTGGATGTTGAATATTAAATCCAAAATGACTTAATTCTATATTTTATTCAAAAAGACTTTTATTTTCTATTAGCGTTTCTATTAGCAATCATCTAATAGATTTTGTAATTAAATCCAGATTGATGGTAATTAAAAAACGGTCGTAGGTAAAGTAGTGTACGCAACTCGCGTTAATAGTCTTTACGACACTCGTAGATGTTTTTAAGGCACGAGCCTTGGCGAGTGCCTTAAATTTTCTACTCGTGTCGTAAAGACTCACTTAACGCAATCGTTGCGTAAACTACTATAGTGCCATTTTTGTTCTTCAACTATCCTGGTTTGGACAAAAAAGGAGCTGCACAAAGTAGTTATTATTATAGTTTTTATATTATAATAAACTAACCTAATCTTTTTTTGTGAATTTAATTCTATCAGAGACTTAACCTTGCGCTTACTTCATATCAGTAACAGATATAACAAAGCTTGGCAGAGATGTAGTGCCTTAGGCTAAGACATTTACATAGATCACAGTCAAGATTACCTTTGGTTAATTACCTCAAGTAATTAAGGAAGATTGGCAATTATCTACACAACACATGATGCACATTGTAACTGAATCACTGAAGTAACATAACAAGTTGGTACTCGGACGTTTATTTGTTATAATGTTAAATTAATAGATTATTAACGAGTCCTCAGTTCAGTTTAAGTTTCAACAACAACATTAATATAAACGTTATTTTACACTTTAGCTAAATATTTTTTCCACCAAAAGACCCTCCAATTACTCAGACAAATTGCAGCTTGATAACAAGGATTTTGCTTTGTATGATAACCTTGCCATGGATATTTGTTGGTTAGTATATGCTATTGTGTAGGTTAAATTTACTTAATTTATCAAACAAAATCATAATGACAGAATAATTGTATTCAATTTTTTACAATTTTTTTCTGGTCCAATATTACATTATTCACAGAAGTTTTGAAGTTCAGAAGTCATTGCGGATTCGCTCAAACTTGAGACACTCCGTAACATAGTAAATTTAGATGAATGTCACATGTTCTACTTTCTTTAGGTTAGCCCAACAAGAAGTCTGGCAAGCCTTCGGCGCAATCTTTTATTTTCTGTGGTTTCGCCAAGATTGAATGCCATTGCTCTAGGAACATTGAATATATTTGACTTTCATGTGGCAATGTATGTTTTTTCAAGGAAAATATTTTGGTCTCACATTTAATTGGATTTAGGTGAAATTTCCACTTGTAGAACCAATCAATGAGAACGTCCCAGAGTATTGCAGAGAACATGTGGCCTCGTGGATGTCGGAATGTTGGCACGGGATAGCAGTGTCGTCGACGTAGAGAGCTAATGAGGCGTCTTCTGGAAGAGGGATGTCTGCCATGTATAGATTGAACAATACAGGGCCCAATATTGAACCTTGTGGAACTCCTGCATTGACTCGTCGAATAGATGATTTAGAACATATTTTTACAGAGAAGGTCCTGTGGCAGAGAAACGATTTGACAATATCGGTTGGATGTTGAATATTAAATCCAAAATGACTTAATTCTATATTTTATTCAAAAAGACTTTTATTTTCTATTAGCGTTTCTATTAGCAATCATCTAATAGATTTTAAACTATATTTTCTGAATCGAAAGAACGATTGGTTATAATCAACAAGCTTAATTTATCTAATGAAACAAATTTTATATTAGTTAACGTAACAACTACGTAAAAATAGTGTCGTTAATACTATTTACGCGAGATGTGAACACTACTATACTTACGAAAGTTTTTTTAATAACTTACCATCACTACTCACAACTTCTAAAAGAGGTTGTTTTCTTTCAGTACCACTGGCAGTGATGCAACGGTACCAAACACTAATTGCACCACTCGTTAACAATTGAATTGGTCTGAACAGCTGATAGGTTGACGTTCGAATCATACATTTTTTTCTTGTTTCTCAATCCTTGAAACTCATTGGTCCGTTACTCATGTTGTTAAGTATATCAAAAATGTTGTTTAATAAAAAATGCTGTTAAGTAAACAATGCTGTTAAGTGAATCTTTTCAACTTTAATAACTGAACTGAGACAGCAACAACAACAAAATTGTCGTATGTAAACTAAACTCATTTTACAAATAATTTGTTCGGCATACCTGGTTTGTGCTCATTCATTTATTGCACTAGTTATTTTGTGTTAACATCATTGACTTTATAAAGATTTTTATATTTTAAGGAAACTTTCCAATCACTGATTTTCTGACCTGACAACTAATTCCAACGTGTTAACAGCACAACGAATAAATTTATTGTTACAATTTCGTCGCAAATCCATTTTGAAAAGAATACTCTTTATTTTAAACGACATTGTAACAAACATGTTTCTGTCTTGTTAGCAGAGACCAAGTGTTGTTGCAGTGTGAGTTCATTATTCCTAACTGAAAGGTTTGCAATAACAATATCCTGTTATATCCTCGCCATTTCTTGTTTTACAAGGGTCCATTTAGTTATGCAAATAGCATAGTACTTAGCAACCTTAATTTAATACAACATGAGCGTAAGTGTATATGAGGGTTAAACTATAGAACTTCGTTGTAGTATAGACAATGACGGTAAAAAGTGTAAACTGTGTATTTACCCATACAGCATAGATTTGTATTAAAAATTGGATTTAGGTGCTTACCCTCTATTACAAACTTCCCTTTTCAGGTTTCAATTTCTTAACAGAAATAGATTGATTAACTAATGCCAAAAACGTTGTTTGAAGATTTTTTTATGAACGTACTTTTTTAAATATTCAATAGGTGTAGGTTTACAGATTTAAACAAATTTTCAGACCTTTTTTCACAAAAAAACTAATCGGAAATTCCTAATCTCACCCTATGTACTGAGTTTGAAGTCAATAGCTTAAAGGTTTCAAAAGTTTATCTTAAAATCACACACAGACAGACAGAAAATCAGACCCCATGATGTTTACCATTGTTTTGACTAGGGAAAAAATACACAAAATCTGCCAAAAGTTTGTATACACCCTGTGTGAATTTCAATAATACAAGGAACGGTAATGTAAGTTTTAAAACCAATTTCCTAAATTTTTCTTTGACTCCTAACCAACTTCAGATGACTTGAACATCAAAGGCAAAACTTATACTGTTTCATAAGTCTAAATAATTGTTGCATTTATAGGTAAAATAAGAGTATATCACAACTGATAATTTTTATGTTAATCTTCCCTGTTTCACTCTTCTTATGCTGATGACACAACACTCCTCACCATTGATTGTAGTATTAGTCCTGCCAAAAATAAACTTTGCCCCTCAATTGAGCATGTCAGATCCTGGTACACTGCTAATACGTTAGCACTAAATGATTTGTAATAGCTTTATTCGTCTTAAAATTATGACACTGCCCTGTATGTACATTTATTGTAATCTAGTTTATGCAAGAGAAAACCCTGTTAGCTATAAGAAACAATGTCAACATCATATTTATAATACTAGAAATAAGTAAATTCTTGTCACACTTGCATTACACTAAACAAAATAAGAGTCACAGTTACCAACGATAACTTCTATTAAACAAGTAACCTATGATGATTTTAGAGAATTTATTATTATTTTATATTAATTAATTTAAGTCACATATATCTGAGCGGCTAAAGGTACAGGCCTTTTACAGTGTTAACCACTTATTTAAACATAAATTTTGACTTGACCTGATTAGCCTGACAAAGTTTAATTATTAAGACAACCATGACTTTGTGAACTTTACGAAGCCTACTGTATGAATTATGTATTTAATTGAAAAGAAATTCTTGTTCCTATTGTTAACAAGCATTCTCAAAGCTGTTGTGGGACAAGTTTTTCTAGACTATGTTATTTACTATCGTTGACTAAAATTCATTAAATCCTCAATTACCTTGATTAAAATATTTATTTGTTTCTTATGTAGCCTATGCAGTTTAATTGTTGACGTAATTTTAACCTGTAACAACTGCATTTACAAGGTAATACATTTTGGCACAACTCCATGTACTATTTACAAATAATGAAAATATAATTAAATTAATTTTCAATAGATGTAATTAGTAATGAAGTAAAAAATATTTTATGCTTCTTTTATTGACTTATTTTTATTAGCTCTATTAACATTTTATTCTGCCACATACTGCTATAAGTTTATTACTTGTAAGGTTTCAATAATTAAATTTCCTTATAATAATGTGCTAAAATTGTAAACTTGTACACGAAAATTAGGAAAAAAGCTCATTTTGGTAAGCAAAGTGTCGAAATTTTTTCTCAAAACTGCTGTAAGTAGTATTTGTTATAAAAACGAAGTCCATCCAACAGTTGACTTTGCCTCTTAAATGACTTTATTTGTTCAATATGTCATTTATTGGGCCAAACTAACAATAACTTGCATTAGCCAAGTCAATACAAGAAAAAATAATAGATTCTTATATGATATGGTGATCTAGCCATGTATTACATCAGCCACTATAAGGTCTAGCGAATGAACCGACCGTACAATGCCACTCCACATGCAATACTGCATTATTAGCATTTCACAGACAGCATGATATCCATACCAATCATACTTCATATTACATTATATTAAAATGAAAGATTCTCTAAAACTTTGACGATAACAAACTAACTTAAAAATTTGTTTTTTTGATATCAAGTTTAAACCAGCCATTGTATGCAGAAGCAATTGTCCTTGTATAATTATCAGCCATATTTACTTATTTCAAGTAATTCTTCAAATTATTAAATAGTATTCACCTAAAACTGAATGTCTATTGATTTATTTACAAATGTAAAATTCATGTTATGATAATAGAAAAGCATTTTTTTCAAATTTGGGTGCAATTCTTTAATGAACATAAAGTCTGTAATATAATCTTGGTCTTCGGTAGATGACCACGCCTTTTTTGAACCCACTCCACACTGCTCGCCTTTTCTACTCCCTTCACCCCTTCCTAAGTCGCGAACCTGTTTCCCTCCCATCCTATAGCATTTTAGGATTGCAGATACCTTAATATAATCGTCATTGAGAGTTCCCACACTCCGGACCGCTCACTTTTACTACTTCCTTCACTATTTCCTACGTCGCGGACCTGTTTCCCTCCCTTCCCATAACATTTTTGGATTGCAGATATCTAATAGACCAAGGATTGCCCTGTATTGTAAATATGTTGTTGACATTGGTTCTTATAGCTAACAACAAGGGTAGTTTGAATTTTAAACACGTGATTCTAACCAATTATTTTAATAACTATTTCTCAAGTTGTCTATTTGTGATCATGAGTGAAAAACTTTAAAAGGCATCTGTTATATTTTTTAGTCCGAATGTTCAAAATTTACCATTATAATTATTTGTCGTTTCTAACCACTATTTTTACTGGCAATGACTGTATTGTTTTCAAATTTTGCATCTTCCATATTCGTAGACGTAAAATGTGTTCCACCCGCTCACGTTATCTAAGTAGATTACAGTTTTAAACAGATGCGACAGAACTACCTAATCCATGTTGTAACTTTTGCTGACAGTAAAGTCCAGCGTCGCATTATTGGAAATGGACTGAGACATGGTTTCTGCATTATTGAAGCAACTAAATGTTTAGAATAACCTAGGTGCTTGGAAACCTGATTCGACTTTTTAACTAAAAACTAAAATTCTAAAAACCTTTTGCTTCACATTTTCAAATGGCTTTAACATCAAACAACCAATGTAAAGGAAAGTAAAATTTATTTACAATCAATTAACTACTCTTATCAATGAATTGAAACATGTCTGAGATAGCAATATGTTTTAAACCGAAGAGCTACCTTTTTATTTTGGGATATGAATGTATTTTTTTTTACAAAAAAGAGGTTGGGGGCCTCTTTTAACCTTGCATTTGCCCGTCCACATAGACTAAGCGCCTGTGCGTGGATCGTTTACAGCAAAGCAAGGAGTGAGACAAAGGTGAACTGTACTGATAAAATGTTATCGGCAGTGACCAGGATTCGAACCCACGACATCGCTGCCTTGGGCCCGAAGTCCGCGACGCTACCGACTGAGCCACCGACTCACTATACTTAATCAATTATGAATTTTTTACTTGCATTTATCGAGTTTAGTTGGTAATTGTCTAATAAACAAACACTTTTTGCAACAAAAATGCAACTATAGTAAATAGTTTTTACATAGAAACAATATTCGAATTCTTTAGGGATACTAATTTAACGTTTTTATTTAACCTTTAAAATTCGTTTTTGCAACACCAGTTATAAATTAAGGAAATGTAATTGCAAAGTAAACAGTTAGATAAGTTTTACAATAAAAACTTGGCACGGCAGTGAAAGGTAAGAAAATGTAATCAAACCGTTACTATAAATGAGATAATTCTCATACTTTCTCATTTTCATGGATTTTACAATGAAGGTGATTATAGAAGGCTAGTAATAACATTAAAACTGGTCACAGATTTCTAGGAAAACTAAGAGAATGAATATTCTATCCTACTTATTAGTATAAGGAAAATCTTTTATCTAAAGAAGCTTAAAAAATACACTTTCTTTATATACCTTTCAACTTTGGCCTGACAAAGTAACTTACACTTTTAAAATGCTTGTACTAGAACGAGATGGATCTAAAATATGAATTCGACAAACTAACATGCCATTAACGAATTGTATTTTTGAAATGTGTAACATTTTGATTCATAATAGTAAATAGCATAAACTACAAAATATTCCAACACAAAAGCTTTGTAATTTTTAGATAAATTCATATAATCAAAAGGCTTGTCAATCATAACAAAACTCTTCGCTTGTTTATAAAAGAACAATTATTTTGACTTATAGGACGGTTTTAAGTTTCACTGACGCCAAACACGACACAACAGACAACACATTTACAAAGGCTAACCTCGGGCTCTCTAATTAAAGTAAAAAACATTCTTTGATGTTGAAGTCAACTGGAATTTCAGGAATCAAAATAAAATTTATAGAATTGGGTTAACAAATTTCAGCAATGTTTTTTGTATTGTTGGAATTTTATGGACGCAACATATTGCTAACAATACATGACTGTAGTTCATGTTATAAACATTACTTTGACATTTAATCTAAAATATTTGGTAAAAGGTATTTCCGTCATACTGTATTAAAAGAAGCCGTTGCACACGGCTTCATACAGTTGCTGGTATTAAGTAGCTGTTTTCTTTCTTGTCATTGAATCTCATATATATTAAATAAAAAAAAAAACATAACGAAGAAAAATAAAAGGAAAGGTTATGCACCAAGTAAATAAATATTTCTCGTACTCTTCTGTTGGACATATGCCCAACCCATGTAAGCTGTGGTTGTAGCTATACGGCTCGGCATCCCTGCTATCGGTCGTAAATGCTGACATGTCATTACAAATCCATGATATGTGGTGTTGAGAGGGAGGTACTAAATATTAAAAAAAAATACGTTTTACATGATGAAATATTGTAAATGAGGTATATTGAAAAGCTTTAAACATTAAAATGTATAATACGAACTAAAACATTTAAATATAAATACAGTAATAAGGGGGTTACCATTTATTTATACACAAAGATTTGTTTTATGATCTTCAATACCCTCCAATCGTATATGTAAAGTTGCGCACTTCTAATTGAGATGATGTAGAAGAAGTAACAAATATACCAAATAATTTGGCTTGACTGATTAAAAGGACCGTATACAGGGTGAATCAGACCTCTACAACGGTTTGGCCCAACAAGCGTTAAAAACTACTTTTTTGTAAATCCATTATTCATTTTTTTCACAATTTTAAAATGACACTTTGGGCATTTTTCTTTCAATGTCGGGATCATTAAAAGTACGAATATATGACCGAAAAGTAATTTTAAAAATTTAACTCATGTCAAAATTCCAAGACATTTTAAACATTTTAGACGTAGGGCGTTTTTTGAAGGTGAAGTAGTGAGATTAAAAAAAACACCCAAAGGTGTCTTGTAGAAAATTCAGATACTGACAATAAAAAATTCTTTCAAATCTTTGCTAGCTCTTACTAAATTCTTTTCGAGCCATAGTCGTTAAAAACGTGTTTTTCTCAAAAAAGAGGGATTTAAGGGAATATTTTTGGAAGGGTTGTCATTTGTAAATATAACCTTTTTGGACTTTCTGGGGGGTTTGGGACCGAGATGGACCTCCACAAAATAGTCAGATCCCTAGCCATTCTAGAAGCTGGTAAACATTTGTATACCTGATCAATGAGTCAGTAAAGATACACAAGCAGATGTTTATCCTGTTAATTAAGTGCACATGTGATCTGATTCACCCTGTATACCTTAAAAGATCATTAATTTGGATTCAGATCTAGATACATGCCACCGACTCACTATACTTAATCAATTATGAATTTTTTACTTGCATTTATCGAGTTTAGTTGGTAATTGTCTAATAAACAAACACTTTTTGCAACAAAAATGCAACTATAGTAAATAGTTTTTACACAGAAACAATATTCGAATTCTTTAGGGATACTAATTTAACGTTTTTATTTAACCTTTAAAATTCGTTTTTTCAACACCAGTTATAAATTAAGGAAATGTAATTGGGTAGTTACTGTTAAATCCCATCTCCATGACTGCATTTTATCACTGCATTCATTACACTCCATCACACTGTATTTGCCTATTCATAATTCTAGCGCTTTCATAAATATTATACAATTTTATCTTTGAAATTCCAAATGCAACATTTGACAAGGTCAGTTTATAGATACCAGATGATCTGATAACTCCGTTTATAGATGCCAGATGATCTGATTATTCCGTTTATAGATGCCAGATAATCTGATTAATCCGTTTATAGATGCCAGAAGATCTGATTAATCCGTTTATAGATGTCAGATGATCTGATTACTACCAATGGCAGTATGGCGCGAGAAGTGGCATTGTATTGTTGGCTTATTCCTAGACATTCTAGTGGCTGATTAAGTTCAACAGGGAAGTTACATAAACGTATCTATATACGTAAAATCATGCATTGTTATCTTTTAAGATGTTAGTGGCTCTTTTGTATTTATTATTGTATTAAATTTTAAATATTGTGTAGGCTGATATGCGAAACACTGACCAAATCTTCGAATAAAACTTTCACATACATGGTTTACCTTCATCTCCCTTAGTTACACATCTTTTTTCTTTATTTTTGACATTTTAAATTTCAATTTTGAATATGCAAAAATACTAATTAGTTTAAATGAACATTTGTTTTTTTGATTTCACTCTTCTTCATATTAAATCACAAATCCTTCCATATTCAGTTTCTTCACTCATAATCAATCATTAGCAAAACTAAATCAGCTGTTATAAGCTTTAGAAATATTGTTGTGCCTTATCAATAGTCTTTTGAAAATATTAAAGAAACTATATCTATACTATAAACAATTTTAAACAAATACTTTAGCATTAAGGACAGCAGACAAAACTAATATGATTATCAAAGCGTCGAGGACCAAAAAATGTAATAGCAAATACAGTATATGTTTCATTGCATCTCTGATTCTACTCTACAAAAATATCAACAAACAGTTTAATATACAAACCAGTTCTTTTAATCAGTTCCATCGTCCATTGCCTTTACATTTTCACACTTACTATTAAGTAAACATAGCAACAGATATTTCATTGATTTTAGAAACAAAAGAACACTGTGTACTGCTTAGTTTTATGATATTTTCCTTGGTTTAATTTAATCAGTGGTGTGGCAATACCCAAATAATAAATTAATCAAATAATAAATATGAAACTGTAAATGTGTAAAATAGTAAATGTGAACTGAAAGCTATGTTAAGATAAAATAAGAGTATTTTTTATTACCATTTGATAATTAAATATTAGGCCTATATGTATACACTGTTGTATACACATATACAACAGATTTTAGAACACAAAAATCGACGTACAATTTAGTTATTGATGATATTCTTTAGTTTAATTTAAGCATAGGTTTAGCAAATCACAATAACTAAATTTACCTAAATATACATATAAAAAAACAATGTGATGTGCAAGTTATGTTATGTTAATCTAACACATGTTAAGCAGTTCGAATTTATTTAAAGTAGCCTCCAAATTCATACAAAACATCTATACATTGTAATTTTGTTACTGTGTCCATGAAAATATATCAATAACATTATTTTCATAACACTTAAGACACTTTAAAAATTGAAAGCAGAGCCTGAGTTGATAGAGCAACGCTTTTAGAATATTTTTTTATATTTCTATAATCATTGACATAGTTTTTGAATAAATGACCTTTGATAAACTTTTAGATTAAATAAACCAACCACATAACTATGTGAAATATTATATTTTATTTCATTGGATCAGCTGTCTTAAATTGTGAGATATGCAATTTGGCAGTTTGTTCTTGTTTACATTGAAATGCCAAGGTAAATGTAAACATTGTGAGTATTCCCATTGCAGCCATGGAGACCAATCAATATTTACTTTTAAAATGTTCACCTCAGAACTTTTAAAGGCAAAGGGGCCATGCCTACGGTCAGTATCGAAGTGTGAATAGTCCTATAATGGTCCTTGGTATGGTAGCTATATTTTTATAGACACCACTAGATTTTTATATAATAGTATAGATTGTATTATCTTGTTAGCCAAACTTTATATAGATTCATCATCACTAAAGAGATAGTTCGCAAAGAAATAAAATTTGGGTGTATCATGTCTTACTATAATTCAACCAAACCTTATTTTATAAAAAATACCGGTTATAATATTTAGCAAAAAACAAAATAAGATTTATGATCCGTAAGTTTTACATTGCAATTGTTTTCATATTTGTTGTTTAAAAGTGCAAAAACTGTGACTCTAAACCTCAAAAACGCAGAGTCTCTCAGATAGAAAGGACGAAAGGGAAAAATAGGAATTAACAGTAAAATACGTCAGAAAATGAATCCCGTTGTTTGTGAAATTTGTTGCTTTGGTGAGTTTTTGTCATTTAAGGGATGATTGTGGACAGTTTCTACCACGATTAGTAAAAAAATGGTTTACACGACAATACAGTATATGGAATCTGGTCCCGTCTTCAGGTGAACAGTTTATAATGCCTTTAATGTAATTGAAATTGGCATTTTTGCATGACATTCTACTCCTTAGAGTTGTGAAGTAGGAGAGAAACTAATATATTCCTTTCAAGTAATTACTTCTGTGTTCAAGAAAATTATAAACAGTAATTTGTAAATTACTATCGTCTCGTCCAATTGAATTTCCCAGCGTGTTTGTAGATGGTTATGTATATTTTTTAAATATGTAATGGTTGTTCTCAAAGGTTATTAGCTTTGAAATATTATGATATTGTGATTTACTAATGGTTACCAGGCCATCTTTGGCTGAAATTAGTTTTATATTTGTCAATAAAACACTGGAGTATTTTGAATATAGGTATTATTACAATTTAACGTATAAAATAAATCGTGTGATTTTGAGTTTTTAGTCTTGAAAACTACAATTCATAAATTCAAAATATGCCACGTCTTCTCAATCAATCTCTAAATCAAAATTCCAACGTCAACATAGATTACAGTTTTAAACGGAGGTGACAAAACTCCCTAATCCACTTCGAAACTTGTGTTGACAGTTAAGTGACATTATTGGTCCATGGACTGAAAGACTAAGTTTGTGCAATACTGAAGCGAGTAAATAGTTAGCACACACGTAACAGTATTAGAATATTCTCAAAGGATATTTGCACTTATACATTTTCAGCAGTTTCACATATTTCAATTGCAGTTAAATATTTCGTTTATCTACACTATTTTGTATTAAGTGTTCTATACTGACAACATATCAACACACTTAACATACCTTTAGTAAAATGAGTTTGTCGTTTTCTTATCACGCATCTATTAGTTAAACATGCTGACCCTTAAAATACCGTTATTCTATATGAAACATATATTTAAACTTGTCCGGAAAAAACCCAAATGCAACTGTAATTAAATAATGCTATAATAGTTTTGTACTTTGAGCGACCTTTAAAACGTAGCGTACAAATAATTTATGTCGCAAGACACTTTTTGTACAAAGTTTGTTTAAAGTTAACAACTTCTTGAAGCGGCCAAAAGTTAGAAATTCAATTCTAAGAAGTGTATTTGCCTCATTTTGTTATTATTAGTCTTTTCCTGTTTTAATCGGGTAATTTATGTAGCAAGAAAATTTTTGGACGAAGTTCGTTACAACTTCTTTAGGCGGCCTAAAGTTAGGAACTTAATTCAAAGAAATTTATTTGCCTTGTTTATTTATTTAGTTTAGTATTTTCCAGTATTATCAAGTTCTATGAATTATTTTGCATAATAACAGGAAACATAATTCAGAACTTTTACATTACCAACGGTGTATTATGTTTATAATAATTGTTGTTCGTGGCTATTATTTTAATGTTAATTAATGTGCGTTAATGTTGTTTGTAAAGCAAACTATACTGTATATATTTGTGCTAATGCTAACCGAGTAAATTAAATTTCATAATGAAATAAATAAATCTGTTATAATTCCAGTTATGTTTATTTTCGTTTATCCTTGTAAACCGCTAAATAAATTCATTGTCTAATATTATTAAACTTAAAATTTTTAGTAAGGTTTGAATTTTTTTATTAAATACTATATTGTAATTTTCCAAATTTTATTTGAATCCCGCTGCAATGTAAAACCTAGATGCTTTTTTTTCGATTAAATAAACTGTAGCCAAAAAATAATTAAGTTAATTTTTTAACTGCTCAATTTCTTTTTAAATGATTCTCTTCTGAATGTATGAAAAACTCACAATGATAAGCTATCAGAGGTATTCGAATAACATGATCAAACACTAAAGAAAAATACAGAACCTAACTGCTTAAAAAAATGCGTCGGGTGAACGCTTTAAGTCCGGAGGGATATATTAATTTATAAAATATATCAACGGAATCCCAAGAAATAAACCTATGTATTTGTTATTTTTATAATCATTATAATATTAACTAAATAACAGTAATGGTGAAATACAGATGTTTTATAAATACAATGTTTAATGGGACATTAAAAGTTATTAAAACTAAGGTTACTAAATTTCTCAGTGGTGGAGATTCGTGTGGACTGTTAAATCATAAGATTTACATTAGGCGTTATAAAACTAAATAAATTGTAAATTAAATAATAGTGGGAACCAATGATTAAGTAAGATTTTGATTAAGTTTTCTTTTCTTTGGTTGACTTTTGATTAAATCGAGGTAGTCTAAAATGGATGCTGAAGGAGTCTATAGTTTTAGTTGAAGTAATAATGAAATGGAAAGTTCTCACAAATCTTCTATAAGTAATTTGTCCTCACCTCAGAGTTATGTAATTCTTTTTTCTTCAATATTGCGTCCAATATCATATAAATAACACTTTACTTTATAATATAATTTAAATCTCACAATTTAGTTTAGCACAACTATAATAATTACATTGCTCTGTTCTTCTTGGAACATTTACCACACTGTTCGTTGTTGTTAATCATCTCTTCATCATTTTATGGGGTTCTTATACTTAAAAACATGTGTTAATTTTATTTATATCTTGACCCCAGATACATGGTTTGTCGAATGCATAGCTTGATATGGATGATAATGTTTATAAGAAAATGAATAAATTTTGATTATAAATTACATTCATGTTGTGAATTTTCTTTTTTTTACTAATATTTTATTTTTGAGTCATTACACCTTACGATTGTAAACATACATTTCTAAAAACTTGCCCTCTCGTCCGGCGTCTAAATCGAATTTATTCCTACCAATGGGTCAATGGACTACGGCCTAAATTAAATGAATCAATATCTTTGTCTCATTGTATTCATGATATCCTTGTATTAGTTGTGAACAAAATTTTACCTCCTATGTTAAAGATTAATTCAATGTCTGTGCCTCTTAGATTCAAACGAAATTAAGATAGTAGACTCTAAAATTTCATTATTTAAAGGCGTCAAGGAAAGAGCAACGGCCTACTGAGTATTAATTGCAAAATTACTCTTAAAGTTAAATATTTGACTTAACTGATGAATTTCTCCTTCAATAACGCGGCAAATCTCTTAAAAGGTTGTCTTTAATGGTTGGTTCGTTGTCAGAGATTGTTAAGCATATTTTCTTGCCAATGCTATCAGTAATTTATTCTCATTTTATTGTAAACTACTTTGGGATTTTAATGAAACAAACTATACCTTGACGACTTCAGAAACAATCCCATAAATTAACTTATTTTGTCAATCAATTTGAATAAAACTACATAAAACAATTAGAACAGTTTAAGCTGTAGGTTTTCTATCACAGGGGTAATTACTACTCTACCATTGTTTACTAGTTGAAGCAAGTAGTCAGGGTGTCTGATGCTCTCTTTGTGCTGAACAATACATCATCAGCCAATACAGCTCAGCACGCGATATGTTCATCATCAGAGTGTTCATTGTTGAACATTGAACTATTTCACGTACCTATAACTAAAGACTTCATACAGAGTATGTTGCTTAAACTAGGTTAAGATGTAAATTTCGATAAACATTTAATAATGTATAGATTTTTTCAATGTATGGATTTTTCCCTTTACCATCCATATTCTTTCTGTTTTAATATATTCAAACACGTTTGAGTTGCAAATTGACAACTTATCTTATTATTATTATTATTATTAATGAACTTATCTTGTTCAGGCTCAAATATAATATGGGAGCTAACCTAACATAACGAACCAAACTTGCTGCCCCATTTAATAATTATTTCATAATGTTTAATGTTTTATTTCAATTTGAAAATAATGAATGTTCCCTTTAACAGGAATTACCAGGTTTGTGTGAAGTTTGGTGCAGATCCGTCAAAAGGGCTCTGCCCCAGAAGGTTTTATGGAGTTCTTTGTCAGAGTTTTGGAACTACAATGTTTACAAATAAATATAATTTAAAAGCAGATGTTTACTTTCATCAACTGTATTGTAGGTACGAATAATCACAACATTCTGTATTAGTCATAATTTGGATCGATAAGGGCCATTCCTGACTATAGCCGGTTTAGATTTAGAAAATGCACACTTTTCACACGGAAAGCTGTATAATGCGTGCTCACGTGGTGGTAGGTACGCCTTAAAACTTATACCGGGTGTCCAAAACCACCCGTACACCCCTTTCAAAACGATGGAAACCATTTCTTACAAACAAAAAATAATACAGAACTAGCTAAATTGGGCACGGTCTACCAAATGGTGATAATTTCAAATCCAAAATCACACCGGAAGTGGCTTTTTCAGACCGGAAGTGGACTTTTTTTAATGTAAACTACCAATTTTGATTACAGAATCGGATTCTTCGTTGAAAAACACATAACTTTTGTCTATAACATTTTTTGAAAAAAATTGTTTTCTACCTCTAATCCCCCATTAAACTCAATAATTGAATCAGTTATTTATGAAAGGGCTGTTGTCATTGAAACCAAATTTTTGGGAAATCAAGAAAAACTGTTTGGTTGCTAAGTTACAATACTTAGTTTCAGTTTTTTTGCTATTTTAGATATATTAATCCTTTAAAATATTAGAATTTGGTTTTTGTAACTTTAATGTTATATTTAATTTTTATACAAATTTTTAAAAACTACTGACATGAGCCCTTTCATAAAAAAAGGTTTGAAAACATAAAACCCATTTTTTATTTTCAAGCGTGACTAAAATACAAATTTATTTTTGGTAAAAAAAACACACATTATTACATTTCATAATGAGTTAAAATAGAATCGAGTTAGAAAAAGTCTTATTTAACTGTCTTTCTCAATTGTTGGCCAACAAACAAGCTCATGGTAAAAGGCTAGGTGTTCTTGAGGAACGTATTGGACAAGCTTCTTGATGTCATCCATTTTCTTCTTTGGTATAGGAACTTTTTCTTTATACAGAATGTCAGTGGGAGGTGAAATTTCAACCTGTTGATTTGATTGGTTAGCAAGATTAAAGGTCTTTGAAGGAAATCCACCAATAAAATCCGAAACAACCACTTGACCTTTCTTGGAATGGTGAAAAGAAAACTCATGATAAGAAGTTATGGTAAAATACTCCCTTTTCCCCCTCTTTTCAGTTTTGGTTTCCTCTGAGAAAGTGCTTTTTTTATAAAAGTTGGGCCACCACTTTTGGAAATCCAAAATGTCATCTTTGTCTACCAAGTCCACCGTAAACTTCCCTTGTACTGAAGCACTTATTATCATTTCCGTTACCTCTTTTACGGTATAGTAGCGATCGCATCTTCTTAATTTTCTTTTTACAACGCCGAATACCCTATCACATGGCAGGTACGAGTGTCCTCTTATTGGAAGTCGATACACAATTTTTTTAAATCTTCCACTGTCTATGAGATATTGCAAAAACCTGATCATGGTGTGGTTTTTGTTTTGACCTGTGCAGTTATCACTGTATAGGTACAATTCATCAACATTTGCAGGTACATTGTCATTAATGTATTTTTGTATGAAAGAGCAAACTTCATTGCAACCTTTAGCAGCAACACCTTGATGGTATAGGTAAAAAGTTGCTGAGTCATTATTGCTATTGTGAATAGCGAATGGGTAAACTGACAACTGTCTGAGGTAATACACGTCCTGAACTGGAAGGGTTGGCAAAGATATGTTAGCACAGTAGTCAAAACATAAAAGTAAAGCGTTTTTGTGTGAGGCGCAGTAATCTTTGGTCTCACTAATTGATTTATAAAATTTGTTACTACGCTTCTTGTGAACTAATAGCTGTGCTTCAGCTACTCGTTTAGCAGTCTCATTTAGTTGAGGGTTTTTAATGCGAGTATTAAGCATTTCACACTCACAGCATGTGTCAATCTGGGGCCTTCCAAACCGATAGTTAAAATGCTCTTTAAATACTTTATAATAGTAGCTATAAACTACATCGCTTCCCTCAAATTTGTCTAAGAACAGATTGTACATTTTCTTGATATCAAGGTTGGCATCTAAGTACTTAATTTCCTTAGATGAGTAGTGACTTATTTTTAAAGGGAAGGACTCAATGTGCTTTTTTATTTGATCCGTATAATCTTTAGGAAACGTTTTCCTATTCATCTGCTGTCCTCTTAAGTCTCTAGGCGACTTACCTTTTAAAAGTAAATTTTTAAGTCTTCT
The DNA here is from genome assembly GCF_028750875.1 of Macrosteles quadrilineatus. Lineage (NCBI taxonomy): Eukaryota > Metazoa > Arthropoda > Insecta > Hemiptera > Cicadellidae > Macrosteles > Macrosteles quadrilineatus. The sequence continues at coordinate 109,781,851 of NW_026542595.1, forward strand.
AACCTTTTTATCGCCTATTCCATACAAACTCAAAAAAGCCTTTTTGCAAACTTTAGTTCTTTTTTCACCAACCAGTACATGAAAGGTAAAAGAACTTTCATGTGCAACAGAATGCTTAGGCTTAGGTTCTTCTTCAGTTTGTGTAGTAACTCTTGATCTTCTAGTTTTAACAGGATGGGCTTCTATTAATGACTGATAAAATAAATCTTGTTCATCTTTGTTTTGAAAGCTTCCTCCTCTATTTAGAATATCTAATTGATCCTCTTCAGTTATACGTTCAAAACATTTCATTCTGCACCTAAAAAAATTAGAATGTATCAGGCCTTAACGTCTTAAGGTCTTTTCGGTTTAGAGATGAATTGGTGACTACATTTTTAACAAACTTTGGTCTCTAGGCTACTATGTATTAGAGAAAATAAAAAATGTGTAGGCCTAAAGTTTTTCCAACAAAATAATCAAATAAAGACATAACCTAATTCTTAGGAAACAACATAATAAAAATTGAAAGGTGATTTGACTTTGTTTCTAAGTTAGGAATGTTGGTAACTTAGTGTAAAGCATAGATAAACATTCAACATACGTGCATGGTATTCCAGTTGTACGTGCTTCTGTAACATTTCCTTTGTAGTTGACGTATTCATCTCCTCGAATTCTGGCCTTTTTAATAACATTCACTTTATATTTTTCAATATTTCGTACACCTCTTTTTCGTTTATTTGTTTCTTTACCTAGGCCTTCGTCGTCAGGACTTTCACTTTCTAACATTTTAAAAAAAGCACTTGAGTAGGCTAAACGAGTATAAAGTAGCTTGAATACCAAACAAACATAACCTCTAACCTCAACTCTCTTAGAATAGAATGGTGCAGTAGAAAAGTAAGAAAAACAAGCCCAGCAGAAGCTCAGCTGACAGGAAAAAACTTCCAATGCGCATGCGCTGCCAACCTAACTTTGTTCATGAAAGGGCTCCTGTCTCTGACATGAGCCGTTTCATAAACAATTACAGATTTCAGCTGGCTTCAATGTGCATTACAACAGGTTTGACAAGAGCCCGTTCATAAATAAATATGCAGATATGTATGTTTTATTGATTTTCGACCAAAAGCCAATTTGTAAAAAAAAATGACATGAGCCCTTTCATAAATAACTGATTCAATTTTTGGTCATTCATGTGTCAAAGTTACTCGAAACAATAATTGCTTAAATTGCTACACATTGCTTAATTTCATTTTATTTTAAAAATAAATCATTTGTTTTTACATTTAGGCCTTAAGGGGTCAAATGTAAAAATAAATTATAAAAAAAAATTAAACTTAGCAATGTGTAGACCAGCTGTTACTCAATTGCTAAGGTGTTTAAAATAAACAGCTGATTCTATTCATCATATGTCTTTATGTAATCTTTGTTATTTGTTTTTCTCTATCATTGTTTCGAGTAACTTTGACACATGAATGACCAAAAATTATTGACTTTAATGGGAGATTAGAGGTAGAAAATAATTTTTTTCAAAAAATGTTTTAGACAAAAGTTATGTGTTTTTCAACGTAGAATTCAATTCTGCAATCAAAATTGGTAGTTTACATTTAAAAAAGTCTACTTCCGGTCTGAAATAGCCACTTCCGGTGTTAATTTTGATTTGAAATTATCACCATTTGGTAGACCGTGCCCAATTAGCTAGTTCTGTATTATTTTTTGTTTGTAAGAAAAGGTTTCCATCGTTTTGAAAGGGGTGTACGGGTGGTTTTGGACACCCGGTATATTTATACACCTAATGAAAAAACCAAAAAACATTGTTTATCCACTAGTAATTAAGTAAAATAAAAATTATATTTTTGTTTTTAGAATAAATTTTTATTAGTTTTCGTAAAGGACAAATTACCATTTAAGATAATAGTTGTTAGCGCAGAAACGCGCGGTGGGTAACTGATAGTAAACTAATAATATAAACTAATAATCAGATTTGTAGCCCATTTTCATCAATTACACGTTCACCTAATAGCAATTTTCCACATAAGATATTTCCTTGGCTGGTTCACTTAATTTTCCCTATTTTACTCGTGTTTTTCGTTTTTAATTTGGCAGAATGAATTACAAAACGTGAGTAACGTTAATATTAATAAATGTGACACCGTCAAGAGAGGTTTAAAGTAAACTATTATTTAGTCGTCTTGTTGTTCTAGATTGTGTATTGTTGTCACTGATGTACATTTCGCCTCCTGAGACGTCTTCAGAGTATACAATATTAAAAGTAAATGTCACCGTACAATATTTGTGAGACACTTTTGAGTGGTATTGCGACGTCACGGCATCATGACATTTCGTTTTAATATTGTAGATACCCTAGAGATGTCTTAATCAGATGAAATGCTCATCAGTCACTACTGAAAAAACATAACGAACAATAAAGAAACTACAAAAAAATATGAAAAAGATGACACAATTGTTATACGTTCTTAACAATGGCTACATTATTTTTCACCACTCTGTATTCGAAATTAGTCCATTTTCATACATCTGAGATCTTAGAAAATCTTCAATTTCCACCTCCTACAATTTCAGCTAAATCCTTCCAAAGTAAAGTTCTTTTATAAGGAAATTAGTTTTTTGGGAAATCTGATAAGTAAAAATAGTGTTACTATAGACCCAGACAGAACAACGGCAATTCGTAACTATCCGAGACCTACACATGTGAAACAAGTGCACACAAAAATTTATTGGAATGATTCAGTTCTTTTCAAAGTATGTAAAAGATTACGCAAGTATAGCTAGTCCATTAAATGAACTGCGCAAAAAGAAAGCAATGTTTTAAAGTAAAGTTAGGACATCAGGAGTTGGGATGAAGCTACTGTATATAAGTTCCAAGCAATTATTTTTAAAACCATTTGGGCAATATAAATAGTTAAAACCATGTCATGTGCCTTGTTACAAGTGGGCATCAGTTGAATTGTTAGTTCATGTTGTGTAAGAATCATGAAATTATAAATTTGTATTATTACTTAACAGATTAGAGCAATTAGGCTTAGTTTATATATAAGTTAGTAAAATAAAAGTACAGTTGATTTACTATGACTGTTAGTTTTACATTAATTTAATACGTTTCATATTGGAAAAGATCCAAATCATCCTGCTTTTAAGTTAGTACTTTGTAAAACACATTTGTTCCAAATGAATAAATAAGATCCATAACAAGTGCTTTTATAAAACAAAAACTATTCAACCTTGCTCTTTTACGCTGCTACGATAAGTTTTTAGAGTCTCCAGATCTCCCTTGTTTCTTAATCAAAATATCTATTTACTTCATAGGTTGTGTTTACCTTACATACTTTACAAATTTTGAAAAGTTACAAGTTTGGTAAATTTTTGTCTCAATCCCTGTCTCTCACCTTCACTAGTTCTTTAGTTGCTTCATTAGTAACTTTCTTAACATAAGCTCTTGGACCTAAAATTTAAAAAAAATGTTTACAATTTTCTTCACTAAAACAGTTTCGTGCAAGTCCTCTAACTCACTGACACTATCTATGCAGTGATGGCTTCCAAAGCTTGTTGTAAAATTCTTGATGACTTTATTAATCAGAAACTGATAGGATTTTCTACAACTTGTAGCACCTCTGAAGGCCTTCTCTGAAGATTCCACAATTTTGAAACCTTCTTCTGATGGACCCCATGAAGTAATTATTTTTACAAAAGCTCTATGATTGAATTTATCTATTTTAAAATTTGGATGGCCATGGGCAGTTAAATCAAAACTGAGACCAGTTAGTAACATATCTAAACACTCGTTGCATGTTACATTTTTTTCATTATTTTCCTAACGATGAATTCTGAAATATAATATAGAATATTTCTTTGATACTCAATTGCTTTGATTCTAAGCAGGAAAACAGACTTTCTAATTCAAGCCCATCTTCTATTAATTCAGAGTCTTATATGGGTTTCATGTCACGTTTTGGCGTACAGAATTTCTTTATTGAGATTAAATTTGTGCCATCAGGATTGATGTTGCTACTTTCTGTGGCAGATATTTCATTCTTAAGTAACAAGGACTTTAAGGAACTCTGAAACTGATGGGTGTTAGGGTTGTTGTTCCAACCCCCTCTAGCTCTGATACATGCAAAGAAGAATTCGTCTTGGAAGAAGAAGTGATCTTGGCTAAACTTGTATGTCAGAAAGAACTTCAAAGGGATTCCTTCTCTTAATAACAACTCACTTGCTAAGCCCAATACACTCTGCATACATGACATGAACCTTAATGCAAATGTTATTCTTGGGTGTGAGAGGATTGGGATGCAGTTTATACAAAGTGATTTAAAATAAAAACAAATTTCTTCAAAAGAGTTGTTGCAGTATTCTAAATTTTAAATTCTTAGTGGCTGTTTGTAACCTTTGCCCAGAGCATTTCTAGAATTTAGTATTTCAAATAGTTTGTCTATGTTTTTGATAAACAAAACTGTAGCAAATGAATTTTAAAAATCTGGATGTCCTCATTTATCTAAAAACACAATTGCATTGGCAACACTTGAACTGAGGGTTGTGCTGCCAGAGAGACTTTCATTTTTTCCTGTAGAAGTGTATGTTGTTTTGATATTTCATTGCAAAACTTAAGACCTTCCATTTCTTGTAGCTCTTGGAGTTTAACAATGTATGACAATGATTTCACCATCAGAACTAGCAATTACTTTGCTCTCTGCCAGTGTGTTTCTTGCGAGTTTAAGCATGTGACGAGCGTCAAGCATGCAATAAACATTCAATGATTGGTCTGATGGATGTTTGAAGGAAGATGTAACTTCGGCTGAGTCTAAACAGCAGCCAAGACAATTTAGAGCACGTGTATTTGCCGATTTCATGCAGTTTTGTTAAACACACTTTCACCATTTCAGAAATTATCTCTGCTGATATACCACTGGTAAAAAAGTATGCTACTGGGCATTTGAACGGTCTTGAGTAAGACACAATCTGGAAGACAAGTGCTTCTTTTGCTTGTGTATTTGATTCTTAAGCAGAAATACCTCATAGATTTACGTATCCTGAATAGGTTTTGTTTTTACGATCCCAGATCAGTTGTTTCCTTATGTGCATTGAGTCAAATATTAAGGAACATTCTTTCAAAGTGAAAAGTTGGGATCTGCTTCTTTTTCTTTCAAAACTTGAAACAATTCACCTAAATACCAAGGTGAATACTGCAAGTCTACAGATGAAATCCAATCAGTAATTCTATTGGGATAAGGCAGATCATTTTTTTCCCTAAAAATCTGTATGCACGTGGAGAGTAAAAGTGCAGAGTCATCAAAAATTGTTTTATGAGCTGTTCATTCATAAAAAATTCTAGGGTATCCGTTAAAATTATCTTTTAGCACTGACTCCAGATCAAGATTTTAATTAGTCTTTCTTTTTAGCCCTTTAATCAACTCCGTAAAATTCTTAATTTTAATATCTCACTATTTTTAGTTGGAGTTTCTGATTTTTTTTTTGTTTGGGTAAACCTACTTTTAGTTTTCCGTGTTAATGTTTGAGTTAACCTAGTTTTAGTTTTGGTGATAAAGGAGGAAGAATTTTATAAGATAAGATAACGATAACAACGTTTCGAATAAACCAAATCAGTTTTTATTTCGTTCGTCAACCAATAAACGTGTTTTTACTTTTACCTTTACTTTACCTTTTACATCCTTAATAACGACATACGTCAATCTAACTAATATATTAAAGTAAATTGAATCAATACGTTAAAAGACAGTATCCTAGAATAACCAGTATACTGATTATTATTTGGTTTGTACAAAAATCTTGCAAATTTAGTTATTCTATGGTAAAAAGCAGTATGTAAATCTTTATTTTTCGTAGTGGCAACCATATTTACATTTGTACTTCCGTTACCCAAAGTAACTTATAATATTAAGGATCATCTGGAATACCATTGATGATTGCTATTTTGTTGACATCTATATAAAGGGAGGTTACAATTTTAAGTTGGTAGCACTGGTTCCGTATGCATGATAAACAGCTGATGTTTTGTTATTGGGCATTGTTGTGTATTGACATTTGTTGTTATGGAGCGTTATTCGAATGAAGAACGTGTTTTAATTGTAAAAACCTTTTTTAAAAATGGGGAAAACTTTACTAACACGATTCGAGCACTGCGAAATGATTTTGGTAACCATAACCGTACATCACGTGCGGCGATTAGAAAACAGATTGATAAATTTAATGTGACGGGTTCAATGTTAGATGTTAAAAGACCAGTACGCCCTCGGAGTGGCCGATCAGAGGAAAATATCGCTGCAACAAGTGCCAGTGTTCGAGAAAATCCGTCAACCTCAATTCGTCATCGTTCCCAGCAATTAGGCCTTTCCCACGGTACAACTAAGCGCATTTTGACTACAGATCTACATTTGCATGCGTACAAGATCCAATTGACACAAGAATTGAAACCGGGAGATCACCAACAGAGGCTTGAATTTGTTAACTGGGTGTTGGAGAATAATCAACGTGATGAAAATTTTGTGAACAAAATCATCATTTCTGATGAAGCTCATTTTTATATCAATGGCTATGTAAACAAACAAAACTGCCGCATTTGGGGAACTGAAAATCCTCATGCTATTCACCCGAAAGAAATGCATCCAAAAAAGGAAACTGTTTGGTGTGGATTGTGGGTTGGCGGCGTGATTGGCCCTTCCTTTTTTGAAAATGACCATGGCGATGCAGTTACAGTCAATGGAGAACGTTATCGGGAGATGATAAGCGATTATTTTTGGCAGCAGTTGGAAGAATTGGTTGTCAATAACGAGTTGAACGACTTGTGGTTTCAACAAGATGGGGCCACTTGTCATACAGCAAGAGAAACAGTGCAGTTGTTGCACACAAAGTTTCCCGGCCGGTTTAATCTCTCGTTTCGGTGATCAGCATTGGCCAGCAAGATCATGTGACCTCACACCAATGGACTATTTCCTTTGGGGATATTTGAAAAAGAAGGTTTTTGCGAACAAGCCCAACTCGATTCTGGAGCTGAAGGACGAGATTCGCAAAGTAATCCATCAAATTCCACAACAAATGATCGAGAAAGTGATGGAAAATTTCATCAAAAGGGTTGAAGTCTGCAGGGATTCACGTGGCGGTCATTTGACGGATATTATTTTCCATGTGTAATGTCAATCCTTAATAAATGTGTATAAATAAAAAAATACCTTGTAAGTAAACTACAATACGTATTATTTAATTTTTAAATTGTAACCTCTAACTGGATCACCCTTTATAAAGCCAAAAGTACCCATGAACTTTTGAGAAAACTGCAAGTCACACCCCCTTAAACCATATACTTAAAATGTTCGTCATGACGAGAAACCTTGCGCAAAATTATCCATTATTTCATAAATTAGCCTATAAGGTCGTAATTGCTTTCCAAAGGGAACTTTCCATTTACCTAATGTTAAAAATACCTCAGCAGTTATTATTTGTTTGTATTACCATTACTGTATTCTGTTTTGTTTATTTCATCTTAACTTAACCAATCAATAGTTTTATTAATACTAATGTAGTAAAACGGGGTGGAGCCTGTGGGTAACAGCTAGTTGTAAGTTAAATAATTATTATCCATTAGAATCTTGCAAAGTTAACATTTTTTAAATATTGTTGTACGAAAATCCAAGAAAATAAAACCTTATTTGTTAATCTCAATTATATATATTTTTTTATTATAATACTGATAACCTACAAAACACACACATTGATGAATTATGGTAATTGTTAATTAAAAGTAATATTTTTTCGAAAGTAACGTTAGTTATATCAGCCATATTTATTTATTTGTTTCTTTATTCAGACTAGTTCCTGTTATAGAACAGATTTAGCTAGTCCTCTGTAGAAGGTTTCACATTTTGAAGTAAGATCTTTTTATTTTATTTAATTAGGAGGTAGATATCCCGATCATGCTATAACAGTTTGTTAAACATTTCAATTGTTTATTTAGTTAATGAAATATTAGTGTTATAAATGGAACTGGTTTCAACGTTAAGTATATATCAGGTATTGCAGAACATTGGTTTTAAAAGATAAATCGTGCATCCAACAGCATAAAAAACAGTCAATATCAATGTTGTGCTATTGAATGTTCTGGACGTTGAATATTGTTCAAAAAGCTATTCATAAGGGAAATGATAGCATCGTAAATCTTCCATTGGGATGAATCCAATGAATGGAATGAAATATAGGTTTGGACGTTTGTTCCGTATATTGTATTCGAATTATTTTCACAGCATTCGTATATATTATTTTTAGTAGAAGTTTAAGTTTTTACTAACTTCTTAATTTTATAGTGTACAGGTACAACTATGTAATGAACACTAAATAGGACGATATCAAGTATTTTAATCAGTCTTGTACATAATTTACATACTTTAAATATACTATAATACATTTCAGCACATTTCTATAATTTGCAAGTCTGTTGTCCAATATTATATTTTAATTTGTTTTAATGCGTAAAATTAATCAAATTAATTTTCTAAATTTTGCATATCAAACCAAAATTAGCATAAAAATGATACATTACACAGCTGTGGATGAATAAAGCATTGTCTTTTGAATTCTGACCAGACACCCCATTTACATGGAACAGCTGTTTTTGTCGGAATAATAACGTATTTAAGAGTGTGCAAGCGTATGATCAATACAGTTTAGAGTGCTTTAATGTATCCAAGAATAACAGTTATTTACAGACCACAGTTATAGAACTGAAAGTGAAGCCAACTATTCACAGCATACAATGGTAATGGTGCAAAGAACTTAACACAACTTTGGGTCGTGTTAAGTATTTAATTTGAACTTTCAGTTGAAACTAACCGGATTATTTACTACAACTGTTTAGAAACCAGTGAATACAATTTACCCAGCTTATCAACATTAATAATCATAAATACTTTAAAAAATATAGTTTCAACAAGTGGGTTTTTACAGTAAATAATAATGTAAATATACATTTACCACCTAACCTTTGAAAATACTTGTTATCAAATAGTCAGGGTAAGTAAGGCTGCACTCAATTAATTAAGTTACACTGATTACTGACGAGAACCCGTTCAAATGTTTGAATGTAATTCAATTACATCAACTATAGCGTGGCCTCGTCGTGATCTTTCTGTTAACAAATAACGTCAAGGATACATACGAATGTCGAGAAATGTACAAACCTGATTAACATCAAGCATATAAAAGCTACATCAACGTAAACACATGTTTTATATGTAATTGTTTATCGAAAACATCACAGTTCCTATTCTTTTAGGAACAACCTTGCTTCTAATATAGGTCGTAAGAAATATAATAAATCGTAGGAAAAACTAATCAGAAAAAAGAGCTATGTTGTTTAAAGTATTCTTTAGATTTACATCTTTAAGTTTTACCACACTTTAACCAATTTTAGGTAGATTTCAAATTTGTGATACTTTATTGATTTTTGATACTCAGTAGTCATTCCATCCATATGGTAAAAGCATTGACTATACACAGAATAGACTTCCCAAGTCAAGTAAACATTTGAAGTCCAAAAACGTGGTGCAGTATGAGATGGTCCAACAACTAATAACAATATTCTGTTTCAAGTGATAAATCAATCAGCTGTGTTCTATGATACTGCATTGATTTTAATTAATTTTTTACCCAGTATACCAGTACCATCTAGTGAGATGGTCCTGCACTTTCTTATCACATTTTTACTTTACATGGAAAGTATATTCTGTGTATAGTCAATGTTTAAACATAATCTTTGATAAGCTGCTTTTTTGTAAGAAAATATTTAAATAACCTACTTACAGAGTGTACTAAGAACTAAAATTATGTTTCTTTCTTGTCATTCGGTTACTGTGATTTTTTACTGCTGGTTTATGCCACATTTAAGATGTTCTAGCTTGCAATAAGTTGTAATTTTGTTTGGTTTGGCCAAGTCGATATAAAAAAGAAAATTTCAGCACACTTTAGCTGCAACTTAGAAACTCACAGTCAACACTATCTTCGACTAACATCTGTCACATCGATCCTTGGTAAAGTCAACATGTCTCGCTACCAGCGGTTAGTTAATATTGGCCACTGTTGAAGTGAAACATTTCTTACATTTCTAGTGCATTGTTACACAATACAAGTTTAATAATACAAGCCACGTCTTTATAATTATCTTCATCAAATTCCGGTTATTACAAAAAAGCTTCTGGCTAAATCTTCTGGTCAGGAATATTAATCAAAAGCAATGACAATTATTTTATCCATAGAGACGATGTTTGATTTACACAACAAATTTTATAAAAAAATTGATGTTAATTTTGGTGTAAGTCCAAACCACAAATCACATTACACTTGCAGAGCAAATGTCAATACTCACATTAATTAACCTTTAACATTTTCTACATTGATATAAGCGGATTGAAAATGTATGTTTGACATAACTGTATTAAACCAATGTTAATGAAATATTATTGTGACGTTGCATAATATTGCGGTCAATTAACATTTCAAACAGAGTGTTTCAACAAAACTAATGCAGCACACATGTGTTTGTAAATTATTATATAACCACAGAGTGCATACATTAATCGTACAACACAGAGGGTCTTATTTTCCAAAAGAGTGAAAAATGCAACCATTTTAAGCTATAAGGGATCACTTAAAACGAAAGTGGTGAATTGTTTCTCTTTTTCAAAGTGAATTCTTGATTAAACCTTTTTTACGTGAACTTAAATTAGTCTGAACTCCTAAAGCACTAGATCGAACTGAAATTCCGTTGGAACCTTAATCAAAAAGGTTCAAATAGTTGTAGCTTTAGATCGATCGTCATTCCCTACTCCAATGAACAAAAAGTTGCTTCGATATAATTCGTTATTTCGTTACCAGCATGGAAACCCTAGCTAAAAATTATAATCGTTAGAATTTATTCCAGTATAAAGTCAATGTCGTCATAATGGCTATTGTGGGAATTTCCCATCAAAGATTGGTATACCATTTCATCATGTTCCAAATTTATAAATATAGAAAATAAACCGACTTCTTTCTTTCATTCGCTTTATATATCTGACTTCGTCATTACATGCCTCCGATCTTAGAACACACACAATGAAATCTATTAGGAAACTGGAATTTGATAGTAACACTATATGTTACTAGATCCTACTATAGGATTAGTATACTATAGGATACTACTCATCCTGTATACTGAGAGGTAAGTTTGTTTCTTAAAACCCTTTTTTCTCAGTTTGTTTGCGAAACGGGTAAAATCTACGCATACTGTTGGAAAGACCTTTACCTGTAGATGTGCAGAATCCCTTTATAAATTAAAATATGCTCCAAAATGAGCACGAACAATGAATTTTGAATTTAAACAAATAACATGGGCTTTATGGGTTTCCATGCTGGTGACGAAATAACAACGCAATACAGTATAAACAAAAAATCAAAACATATTGTATAAATTCCAATCACATGTTTTATTTACAGCGTGGGGTGAAAATAGAGTAGTCTGTACAAAACATATTTTTGGAAGATTTTTCGACCACTGGATGACCTCTAAACTACTAATTAATAATGAAAAGAACAAAATGTTTACAGCTGTATGGTTTAATAAAAATAAATCCAGCCAAGAAAATAGATAATACAAAAGTAAGAAAGAAAATAATGAGAAAATTTAGTGCTTTTAATGAAACACGTCAATCAAATCCACATTGCTCGAGTTCTCGTTGGACAAAACGTTTGTATCCAACTAAACATATTACAATATCAATTATAGACATATTATGATTTGAATTAATGACGTGGTTCAATTATATAAGATAGTATATTAGAGAATAGCTGCTGAAAAAATACGATAAAAGTCAACAACGCAAACAATAGTGGAAATAACATACTAAAACTAACTCAACTGATAAGTTATTGACTTATAGTGGGCGTTTGGGTATTGGTGGGACGAGACAGCTTGCCAATCAATGTTAGGCTTTAATTAGGTCTAGTAGAATATTCTAAGTTTCCGTTTCGGTCGTGACATTTTGAATAATCAAAGGAATTTGTTATTGACTGAGTGACATGCTTCAGTGATAAGCAAAGTAATCCACAAATAGAAATATTCCACTTGAGGATTTATATACGGTGTTTGGACAGTATATGGAACTGCAGACCTACACAAAATGTATGTATGTACAAAATGTATTGGTCTATTTATATTACAAAGGGTAACATAACATACACTTCGATGGTTACTTAAGTTTCCAGATTTAGTTTTAGAAAACCATTAATATTTTGCACAAAGTAATTAATTATTTTGTGACGCTCAGCGCCACTATTTTATATAGTGCCACACAACTAAATCGCTGGCCTTGCGATCGGCGCGCCTCCTTCGGTCTGCCGCTTGCCTTTTTTTCGAGAAACGTCAAGGAGCTACGAAATCGAGTTTTCCTCGGTCTTGTCTGTCGCCGGGCTCCGTCCCCTTCGTTGGATTTTCTGATTGTCCGTTTACTGAGATCGACATGCCTTCGTTTTATCAGGATGAGTCTATAATTAATTATTAAGTAGAGCTAAGACCAGGATGATAGGCTAGTTTAATTATTTAAGGGGAAGCCGGCAGGCTTTCGCCCCATTCGCAGAAATGTAAATTCCAAATTATATGATTACCTCGCTTAACGAGGTAATCATTCCTAGACATGCAAAAATCACCACGTTGAAGGCTTAAGTATCAATTCTTTCAGGAATCGCCTTATGAGTCCAAATTGATTCAGTAATGAGTTAGGGAGTGATATTTACCTGTTTTTTATTCATTACCATTTACACTATCTACCAGTTTAGTTTGGAAGGTTAGCTATAGTTCTTTGAAATAGTTAAAAATAAGTAATCAAAGCTGGCTTGGCCTGCTTCTGGTCTGGGTAAAGATTTCCGCCCTCTGGTTCCCCAACAACGTTTCCAATTTAATTGTCATTTCAAGATGGTAGTAGAGTACAGCACTTTCTTAATTGCAACATGTTAGGGTCCTCCAGGCCCTAACACCCACAACAGCCAATTACCAACACATTTCACTTAATTACAATCAATACATCACATCACCACAGAATCAATAATCAGTTTTCACACCATCAATCTCACCAAGGGCCACATATGGTAGCAGAGCGTGGTTACGATCCACGGACCTCTGGGCCCTTCAATCAAGATATCAGGCTACCATTATAGTCTGTATACTCGAACTTGTCTCCGTTTACATGCGCTGGCCCGTGGCATTGAACCATTGGTTAGCCCCCAGGTAGACCGAGTTTTAGGTAACAGGTTTCATCAAACAGACTATGGGATACTGTAAATCATTTTTAATATTTTTTCCTTAAACTGGGTCGACAAATTATTGGTAAACTCTCTATCTGTAAACAAGTAGGCCTATCTGTTTCTCTACCTACATTATTACCATCAGTAACTTAATCCATTCTGTCAATAAAAACTGTAATAACTTACGAAATATTTTTTTTTATGTAAGGAATGCAAAATACTTTATTAATATTGATAAAAGCGAATGTTTGAGCGATTTGAAAAGAATCTGCAAAGAAGAAAACACATTCAATATTTTACCGATGATACGAATATCCAATCAAAACTGAAGGATGTGCCAGAAGGTAGACCAAAGTTACAATTCAATTCAGTCTTGTTAAAAGAACACATTACATGACAATATTACCTTCCCGCAGTTCTAATTTTACCTCAAAGTATTTCTCTTTGTAATATACGTTTCAAAAATATGATTGGCTTAGCCTAAATCAATAAGTCTTTTACTGTTTGTTCATTGGTTCATTTGTTACATTCTGTCTTTGTGTTTTTTAAGAGTTGAAATACAAATTCACGTGTAGAAAACGCTATAAAGAATGTAAATTTTAGCTTAATTTTAATCGTACTCTGTCCAAAATATCACTTCAATTGATTGAAAATATAATATTGCAGCATAAAATACTTTCTTTGTTCCTAAATAAATTGCATAAGCATGACTTCTCTGTGGAATAATTTAGTAAAAAGTGTTTTGACATAAATTTAATTGTTTCGAACAGCTAGCTCAATCATAAGTTCTCATAGGCAATTAGACATTTAGATACATACAAAGAGGAAATCTTAATTGACGACTCTATTTCGTGAAATAGTGTTTACACGTGGTGATAAATTATGCATTAATTGTTTGATTGATTGAATACAACAACAAGATTAATATGAAACAACGTTTAAATAATCTATTACACACGGATGAATAATAACATATGAAAGCCATCATTTATATAATCTATTACATTAATGATAATGATAGAATGTTTTTTTAAATGACGTTCAAAATGACAAAGTAAAAAAAAAATGATTACACGTTTGTTTCTATGATTAAATCGTGTAACTTCTGTTTTTGATATAAATGAGTTTGGATTACAAGCTCAAATAACAAAGAATGGGTTGTATGTTTTTCTAGTGGTTTTATCCTCAAACCATAAATAGCGGTTTTCATCACCGGTTGAACTGCTATCGTAAACAGATGTTGATATTCAGTGAACACATATCTCTTTGCTTGTTTGTTCAAATTTATTTTGAAACTGCTGTTAACAAATGCATCACTATTTTAAAATATTTGAAATTTTATCGTGATCTGATGATTTTCTTGGAATATACTGATATAAATAATTAAATCTGTTGATAACTTTGATTGATATTCCGCCTAAAAAGATTTCAGCCGATGAAAGATTTTTAGAGTTTGTAATTTTAAATCTTTGAACGGCTTCTCACAATTTTTGACTCAGTTGTCCGTTCGAGTTCGGGTTTGTAGTATAGTGTTCCGCTAATAATTTGCAAATTCAAGAAATCTTTTAACAGCTGCAATTTTTGACTTGGTTGTTCGTTTGTGTTAAGGTTTGCGGCGTTGTATTTTGGTAATACAGAGTTTAAATGTACAAAAAATATAAAAATATATAAAAAAGGGCGACAAAATTAAATTATGGACGTGAAAATATTATTCTAAATTTGGTAAGTTTTTTCTATATTAGCCAGCCAACACAAGATTTAAAACAAATCAAAACCAAAATGGCGGCTTCCACTATTTACCAGATTTAAAAGCCATAAACGTTTCTATAAAGGCCATAAAGAACTATTTTTAGATAATGTTTTTGGAAGCAGATTTTTAGATAATGTTTTTGGAAGCAGATTTTTAGTTTCAATTCGTATCCTTAATTATTAGGGATTTTTTTGTTAAGTGTGAAAATTAAGCTTTGCTTTAGTTTTTGATAATTATAATTGGTGAGCATCAGTGATAAAACCAGCATTCACTATTTTATTACTTAGAGCGTGGAAATGTTGTCCAGGATATTTACACCTAATCACAAATTATATTTGCTGTGGGATTGGGTAACTCAGGGACAAAATTTAGCTCTTTGTCGTCGTATCAAGTAAAAAGGTTAAGGCTCTTGGTTGGCCACTGTAGCTTAATTGGATGTTTCGAAAAGTCATACGATAATTAACAATTCAGTGTGAAAACAAATCCGTCTTTATGTTCCGCTGAAACCCCTTCACATGTATTTGCTTGATTAACTATCTCAATCTAATGAATAACCCTAATTGATAATGAAGGCTGAAGGGTGTTATGAATCAACCTTTTGATCTGTTGTTGCCAAAGCACGTAATGGTGAAACTCGAGTCAAAGCTGCATTGGATTAACATCCTTTTATCAAAGAAGTTTATACATTTTTAAATTGAAAATTGAAATGTGCATTAAGGAAAAATCTTACGCATTACCTTTTTATGTTTATTATCCTGTTGTATATTTATTTTACTGAAAGCATTGTTAATAAGTTGTCTCATATTTATAGCTGTCAAATGTAGCATAAGCATATAAAAAAAAAAACTATATTTGACAAATAGTAATCTTTCAAAATTATAAACGATATTATATCTAAATACTATTTTTAATTAAGTAAAGTTGTTTTGCAACTATTAAGTAACATCTTTCTACATAACACTAACAATGATTAAAAGCTTAAAACTTCTATACTGAAACGTATTATTATTTTTTAAACATATATTGAATGTTTTAGCCAAAGAATCAAAAGATTTGTATTTGATAAAGACTTAGAGCATTTTGAAGAAAGTGTTCACATATTTGTCATAAGAGCAAATACAAAAAATCATAACGGGAAGAAATAGCTTGCTCTACACGGCCCAATTGCACGGATTCCTGCCAAGCATAACAATTCAACTGCAAAACAGGATCAGCAGACTGTGCATGTAGATTAGAGCCAGTCATATATCTGGCTAAACGTGCTAGAGCAGTTTTGATGGCTAATCTCTGGGTGACCTATGGCTTGGTCAATGGCTCCATGGGTACCGTCGTAGACATAGTCTAGAGAGTGAAAAATCTCCTGAAAATCTTCCAGCAGCTGTAATTGTTCAGTTTGACAGTTACAAAGGACCTTCCCTAAGTGATAGGATGGTTCCTATACCTCCGCTGCTGAGGATCAAGAGTAATGGAGAGTCCATTTCCTCTTTGTCTGGCTTGGGGATCAACTGTTCACCAAGATCAAGGACAGACTAAAGATAAGGTAAATTTTAAAAAGAAATCAATACATTTAGTTAATATGTAAAACAGGGTTTTTTGACAATGCTTAAAATAAACATTCTAGTATTAGGAAAAAAAAACCAAGTGGCTTTGTTAAATTAAAATACATTTTCAGCCAACAAAATATGACCATTTCGAATAAATTGTCTTCACCTACAAAGCCTAAGTACCAAAGTCACCTGTGGCATGTCTTTTATATTAAGTACTAGTAGAATACCCGTCCTTCGTACGGGGTTGGCATATAAGTAGAACATGATCATTGCAGTGATGGGAGAGGAAACGGATTAAGAAAATATGGTCTTTTAATTTATACGGTATCCTATAGTGTAGCACACATATACCTATAATAAAAGAATGTGTTTAATGGTTTGCACTGTAAACGAAAACCTATCACAATAGTTCCAAACATGTTAATAGGGCAATTTTCTAACATATTTTAGTGAAATTATAATCAGGCAAACGGGAATTCGCTCAGTCTAGGTTTGCTGGGGCAGGGGGATTATATTACTGTTTACAAACAAATAAATCAAAAGAATATACCTCATAACTCAGGATAAGGGCCTAGGTTGATAAGGCAATATAGAATGTTGATTATTTCCTATATCCATCAAATGATTTCTTTTACAATGAATTATTATAAAAATAAATAAATATTATTACAACATTTCACAAAATTAAGTATATTTAAGTATAATTAACAAACAGACTCAGTATAGTTAGATCATAAACAAATGAAGTACTGTTACCGAAACAATCCTATAATAATGAAATTACATTTACATATGGTTTGGCAGCTCCTTTAGGTAATGTTAAATAATGTTTACATTCAGGCTAGTGACATCATTATTTTAAATTTATAATCCTTACCCTCTCTGTTCTAATATTCGTGCAGTTAGGTTTGAACCAGCTGTGTTGAATTGTGAAATCAAAATCAATTTGACAGTTAGTTAGTTCTGCTTGTTTACATTTTTAAACTTACTAGGTTTGTTCTTTGTTACCATGGATACCATCAATCAATATTTACTTTTAAATCTCTCATCTCAGATTTTTGAAAGCCCACGGGGCAAAGCCCTAGGTGAATATCGAAGCGGCAATAGTTCTATATGTATCCTCGGAGCTGTAGCTTCATTTATGTGCAATTTGAGCATAGTCGGATCAGTATTTTTTTAGATTAGCTCATACAAACACACACACAGACACCTCCTCTTCTTTATAATAGTATAGATAGGATGGTGTGCATGACAGCTGGCAATGTGTAAAACTACTGTAACGCTTTTGTATCAATGAATGTGAAACCATTTATGACCATTCTTGGTAGAGAAACCCTAAAATACATATCGACATTATTTAAAATATATGTGTTTTTAAGGTTTTTGTTAACATAGGGCCACATGAATTCCAAAGTGGTTTATCTTATGTTGCCTTATCTCGATCAAAAACATTAGAAACATCGATGATGTTCGATGACCTTCTCATAAGGTAAGTTTACGTTTATTCAACAGGTATGTTTCTGAATTAATGTTTCAGAATTAATGTCCCAAAAGATTAGTTGAAACATTTTAATTAAATTAATTTTATGTATTTAATATGCAATTTACAGCATTTGGAAAAGCCTACCTTTTGAGTGTCTTTTTATAGATCTTAATCTAATCCATATATAAATCCCAAAGTACCCATGAACTTTTGAGAAAACTACAAGTCACACCCCCATAAACCATATACTTAAAATGTTCGTCATGGCGCAAAACTATCCATTATTACATAAATTGCCCTTTAAGGTCGTAATTCCTTTATAAAGGGAACTTTCCATGTGCCTAATCATACAAATACCTCAGCTGTACTTATTTTTTTTTCTTTCAATTTATACCTTATTAAAATCAGGTGTGATTATTTGTTCGTATTACCGTATTCTGTTTTGTTTATTTCAGCTTAACTTAACCAATCAATAGTTTTATACTTATGAAGACAAACGGGGTGAAACCCGTGTGTAACAGCTAGTTTTTTTTTTTATAATCAAATTAGAACAACTTTTCTCGAGTAAATATTGAACTTATAGAGTTTCATAAAGACCCTGATTTGATATACCTCACGAGAACAGTTTACACATAAAGAAAAATATATATATTATTAGGCATGTTTATTGAAAACCTTTTTTCTCAGCTCGTGTACATCGCAGGGAAAATCTACGCATACAGTTAAAAATATTTTTTCTTGTAGATGTGCAGAATCCCTTAATAAATTAAAATAGGCTCGAAAAACCCCAAAAAATTTATTTAAAATATAAAATAATTCCATGGGTCTTATGGATTGCCATGTCGGTGACAAAATATGAACAGAAAATAAGAAGGAATTGAAGACATTCCAATCACATGTTTTATTTACAGCGTGGGGAGAAAATAGAGAAGATTGTACATTGTATATTTTTGGTCTGAATCATTGGACATCCTCTAGTGGTAATAAATAAATATCGTTGTTTATTTTTTCGAACCATCCCAAAATGAAAGAGTTAGATATAAGAATAAGTTAATATAATATATTTGTTTTTAATTGTTGAAAATATCCTAGGGTTTATAAATCAACACCTAGTTTGGTGAGAAGCTCAATAAGTGCTTTATTACGTTTCAAATTAAATATACTCACAATTTCACAGGACTTAAACATTTGTTAATCCTACATTGGATTAACAATTCTATTTAATTAATTCAATATGCGTGCTAATAATAAAAATAAAAAAAAACACACACATTTAAATGTCTTATTAACAATGAAGATAATAACTTTTCAGTTGGGGATAAAATCTCTATATACAAAACTAAATACTTTTTAAATAATTTACTTCAACATAATTTTTGTAAACTCTAAGGGATTCCTAAGTGTAATTCTCAAGTATATTCAAGCTGCTAAAAGTTACTTTTAAATGTTAGAGTAGCTAGAGCATCTACAAATAAAACAGTTCAGTTTAGTTCCACTTTGCTTTCCTTGATTCATGTAACTAACATTTACTTATCAACCGACATCGTAAAGAGTTTATTTGCAATTAAATATTAAATAATGTGAAGAAACTGTTTTGGGAAATCGATTTTTGTCGTTTCTCTCACTTAAAATCATGACCATTTAAATATATTTTATTCAATTTATTACCTGCATCAATGAAATTTAAAAACCATCTCCACGTCTTCATACTCATCTGAATCTTACTCGGATAAAAGCGTCAAGATTTGGAAATTCAAGAAATCGATCACCAGCTTGAAAATGGCAAAAGTGTTTTGCTGTGATACTGTAAAGGCGAGTAGAGCCAATTGTATGCAAGTTTTAAACATTTATGTACATGAAGTATATAACGGTAATTATTTTTTAGTTTTGTGTATGTTTTATTTGGCTATCTATGAGTATCTCTATTCCTAATCTGTCACACAACTTCATTAAGTGACCAGTTAAATTTACCGATGGATAAATGAAACTATGACTATTGAAAAAAATTAATTTACAAGTGTAATCTTCCATTATTCTCGTCGCCATTTGTTAGATATTTTAATAATGTAACATTTAAATGTAGTAAATCAATTTTTCTTTAAACAACAATAAATAAGAACAGATGTTTATGAACCACTTATAGCCAGTAGTTTCGGTATGTACATATCAACAAGTATTTAAGCAAGCAAAAGCTGTAATACACACCGTAAACATTCATTGCAGTTAGAATGTAAATTTTACACTATTGGTGTTTGGGGATTATTTTTGGAATATAGATGCATGAGATGAATGAATTAAAGAGTTCATGGTTTAACAATCTTTTACCTAGGGTGGAACATCAGCTATGATACAGTGAATTGTAGAGAATTACATACTTTTGCAGTGAAAAAAAAAGAACCTTCAATCAACTACTGTATTGCTTAAAAAATAATACAAATAAAAATCTATTTAGTTTGTAAGACTATTTATCTTCTTACAGTTTGGTTACAGAGTTATATGTACTCGTGTACATCGCAGAGAAAATATACGCATAATGTTTGAAAAATATTTTCTTGTAGTTATGCAGAATCCCACAGAACCCCAATCGATTGACCAGAGTACCCACCCAATTCAAACATTTTGCTTCCACATGTCGTTTTAGACGATCAAGCTTTAAGATTAAATAAACACAAGATGAGGTGCTATCCTAAACAGCAAGCTTTGGAAGATCTTGAAAAAGAGCTCTAAACTACCACTTTTGAAAGTTTAGGAGAGTGTCAGAGAACGCATTCGGCATTATGTGCATATTTAAAATCTTTTTAACTTGTATAAATGTTAAACAGAAAACAAAGAATAATATATTATCGTGTGTTGCTGCTGCACAATTGGGGTTGGTTCTTAGGAGAAACCTAACCACAGGCAGCTTGATTGATAAAACCATGATAAAAGTAAACATCATTTTCCGGTTGAAAGTATGATTACATTGGCCAGTACAAAAGGATACACAACAAGATTAGAAAGCTTTAAAGTCAGAGAACGTTTTGCAGAATATATATACATATTATTCTTGAGGAGATCTTGATAGAGTTTATGATAAATGAGACATGAAACATTGCAAATTTTCGTTTAATACAAACGTTTTCAAGCAAAGATAAATTAATGAAACATGTAAAAATTAACAAAACAAATAAATATGAACTGTTTACAAATAGTTGAATTTTGAGAACATAAGATTGAGTACAGATCAAAGAAAATAATAAAATCATCCTAAAAGAAAATTAAAATTCAGAAATTAAAATTCAGCTGAGTTGAATCACTTTTTTACTATCTTAAATTTAAACCAGAAGAAGAAGATAGATAAATAAAAGAAATTTTAAGAGAAATTTTAATAAAAATAAATTTTACATTTAAAGCTATTTGCAAACCATTGTATGAACAGTTGTTACTTTGGTATTGTGTTTAATTTGCAGTAAATTTAACCCTCTTTCAAATGATACCAGTTTTAATATCTTTCAAAAGTGGGTTTCGCTTACAAAGTCAAATTAACAGTGAAAAGTCCTGTTATTTGAAAACAATCTCAAATTACGCCATAACAGCTTAAAGGTGAGACCAGGGTTTATTTACATTTTTTGGTTCCTTTTGATGATTAGAATAAGCTGTTAAAATTAATGCATTCAGTAGTGACTCACCCTGTATATATATAGTAAACTTGTTCACTTATGAGTGCTACTAAGTAATTAATAAATAATATATAAAACAATTTATATTTGGTTTGAAACTAGGTTATCACACTTGAAAATGTCGTTATCGACGAAAATACAGGGTGTTTGTGAACTCTCTCGAAAAAATTCACATGATTATTCCTTGGGTTAATACATGAATATTTTACATTATAAACATGGGTCGCCGGAGCCTCGTTTTCCGTCTGTCTGTCTGTATGTGTTTTTTATAAATAACTTTATAACTCGAGTTTGAATCGAAGTACAAACTTTAAATTTGACACACTTGTGTATTTTAACGTGTTACACAAACATGCAAAATTTCATTTCGTTGACTATAGCCGTTTCAAAATGGCTGCCATCTAAAATCTTTGACCTCAAATTACATGAAAACCACTAGAGTTACAAAAAAAAAACACAAGGATAACAAAATGTGGGAAATTGTATGCCAAATCAAATGACACCTAGATCTTAAAGATCGGACAAGAAACAGCTGAGTTATTAATTTTTTAAATAATTAATAATTTCTTTACTGGCTTTTAATTGTTATTGTTTATTCTTTAAAATCATCGTAACCTTAAACAGATCTCAATAGTTAAGGTAAAAATAGGACACTTAATACATTTACCATCTAGTAAAAAACTAAATGTTGTTGTTAGGGCAAACCAGCTGTCTTACATTGTTGTAACAATTTAGAAAGGATCAGATGATTTTAAAGAATAGACAATAACAATTAAAATCCAGTAAA
Organism: Macrosteles quadrilineatus; assembly: GCF_028750875.1. NCBI lineage: Eukaryota > Metazoa > Arthropoda > Insecta > Hemiptera > Cicadellidae > Macrosteles > Macrosteles quadrilineatus. The sequence goes on from NW_026542595.1 coordinate 109,804,352, forward strand.
GAAATTATTAATTATTAAAAAAATTAATAACTCAAAATAATCATGTGATCATCATCTCAAAATCATCTGTCCAACCAGCTGTCTTACGTTGTTGTAACAATTTAGAAAGGATCAGATGATTTTTAAGAATAAACAATAACAATTAAAAGCCAGTAAAGAAATTATTAATTATTTAAAAAATTAATAACTCAGCTGTTTCTTGTCCGATCTTTAAGATCTAGGTGTCATTTGATTTGGCATAAAATTTCCCACATTTTGTTATCTTTGTGTTTTTTTTGTAACTCTAGTGGTTTTCATGTAATTTGAGGTCAAAGATTTTAGATGGCAGCCATTTTGAAACGGCTATAGTCAACCTATAGCCGTTTCAAAATGGCTGCCATCTAAAATCTTTGACCTCAAATTACATGAAAACCACTAGAGTTACAAAAAAAAAACACAAGGATAACAAAATGTGGGAAATTGTATGCCAAATCAAATGACACCTAGATCTTAAAGATCGGACAAGAAACAGCTGAGTTATTAATTTTTTAAATAATTAATAATTTCTTTACTGGCTTTTAATTGTTATTGTTTATTCTTTAAAATCATCGTAACCTGAAACAGATCTCAATAGTTAAGGTAAAAATAGGACACTTAATACATTTACCATCTAGTAAAAAACTAAATGTTGTTGTTAGGGCAAACCAGCTGTCTTACATTGTTGTAACAATTTAGAAAGGATCAGATGATTTTAAAGAATAGACAATAACAATTAAAATCCAGTAAAGAAATTATTAATTATTAAAAAAATTAATAACTCAAAATAATCATGTGATCATCATCTCAAAATCATCTGTCCAACCAGCTGTCTTACGTTGTTGTAACAATTTAGAAAGGATCAGATGATTTTTAAGAATAAACAATAACAATTAAAAGCCAGTAAAGAAATTATTAATTATTTAAAAAATTAATAACTCAGCTGTTTCTTGTCCGATCTTTAAGATCTAGGTGTCATTTGATTTGGCATAAAATTTCCCACATTTTGTTATCTTTGTGTTTTTTTTGTAACTCTAGTGGTTTTCATGTAATTTGAGGTCAAAGATTTTAGATGGCAGCCATTTTGAAACGGCCATAGTCAACAAAATGAAATTTTGCATGTTTGTGTAACACGTTAAAATACACAAGTGTGTCAAATTTAAAGTTTGTACCTCGATTCAAACTCGAGTTATAAAGTTATTTATAAAAAACACATACAGACAGACAGACGGAAAACGAGGCTCCGGCGACCCATGTTTATAATGTAAAATATTCATGTATTAACCCAAGGAATAACCCTGTGAATTTTTTTGAGAGAGTTCACAAACACCCTGTATATACAGGGTGTCCATAAAAAACGTTTCAGGACTTTGGGAAATGAATCCTCATACTAAAAGGAAGAAAAAAGTTTATGGGAAGGTATGTCCGAAAATCCATATTTACCCAGATATCCGCCATTTTGTTTTTTATGCAAAAATATTTTTATCTGTGAAGTTTTTTATTCGATGATTATGAAACTTGGTAAACATGTTACCATACACAAGACCTATAATAGAAAAAATAATAAAGTTGTTCCGATTGTAAATTTCAAAATGGCGGCCGTTTGAATTTTTCTAACTTAAATAACTCGAAAACGGCTAATTCTATGAAAAAATGTCAGGAATACTTTTTTTAGCATTTTTAATTTCCTATCAAACGATACCAAGATCAAAAAGATCGGACAAAAGATAACTGAAATATACCGGTTTTTGTGTAGAAATAAGGCAAAATTTAAGGGTTCCCCGACTAATTTGCCTTATTTTTACACAAAACCGGTATATTTCAGTTATCTTTTGTCCGATCTTTTTGATCTTGGTATCGTTTGATAGGAAATTAAAAATGCTAAAAAAAGTATTCTTGACATTTTTTCATAGAATTAGCCGTTTTCGAGTTATTTAAGTTAGAAAAATTCAAACGGCCGCCATTTTGAAATTTACAATCGGAACAACTTTATTATTTTTTCTATTATAGGTCTTGTGTATGGTAACATGTTTACCAAGTTTCATAATCATCGAATAAAAACTTCACAGATAAAAATATTTTTGTATAAAAAACAAAATGGCGGATATCTGGGTAAATATGGATTTTCGGACATACCTTCCCATAAACTTTTTTCTTCCTTTTAGTATGGGGATTCATTTCCCAAAGTCCTGAAACGTTTTTTATGGACACCCTGTATACAGGATTAGTAAAAAGTGTGGAGACCCCCTGTTTTTTTTTTTTTTAACGGCCCATACTAGAAAAACTAAACTCGGCACACCATTATGGCATGTTATGAAGTACTTTTTGGGCATAACCGCCACTTGGTGTTCATCCCCAAAATGGGGGATTTTGGGGGAAACTAAAAAATTTCGAATACAAAGACCCATCGAGTGACCCCTCATTTTGAAGGTCCTGGTAAAAGAAAACCAACAACGCAAACTAGAGGTCTCTTTCTCAGTTCAATACAAAATGACAGCCGATTGAAATTCTCATAAGTTCCCAAACCCAAAATGGGGGATTTTGGGGGAAACTCAAAATTTTTTAATGATAAGCCCCATCGAGTGACCACTCATTTTGAAGGTCTTAATAAAAGAAAACTAACAACACAAACTATAGGTCTCTATCTTAACACAGTAATATATGGCAGCCAATTCAATATAAAATTGCAGGTTATTTCCGATTTTAAAGATTTCAATCACCTTCCATTTTTTACTGGATTGAGATAGAAACCTCTAGTTTGCGTTGTTAGTTTTCTTTTACCAGGACCTTCAAAATGAGGGGTCACTTGATGGGCTTATGTTTAAAAACTTTTGAGTTTCTCCCAAAATCCCCCATTTTCGGCTTGGTAAGCAAGTGGCTATTAGGCTTAAAAAGTACTTCATTACATGCCAAAAAGGTGTGTGGAGTTAAGTTTTCCTAGTGTGAGCCGCTACAAAATTTACAGGGGGTCTCCAGACTTGGAAAGCTGCAAGTTAAATTCAACTTCTGAGAATTTCAATTGGCTGCCATTTTTTACTGGATTGAGATAAAGACCTCTAGTTTGCGTTTTTGGTTTTCTTTTACCAGGACCTTCAAAATGAGGGGTCACTCGATAGGTCTTTGTGTTTGAAACTTTTGAGTTTCCCCCAAAATCCCCCATTTTGGGGATGTACACCAAGTGACGGTTATGCCCAAAAAGTACTTCATAACATGCCATAAAGGTGTGCCGAGTTTAGTTTTTCTAGTATGGGCCGTTAAAAAAATAACAGGGGGTCTCCACACTTTTTTCTAACCCTGTATTATATGTATGATAGTGTTTCCAGTTTTTTAAAACTGTTTCCAAATTGTTTTTTTCTGATTTGCCAATATATATATTGGTATCCTATGTACCATATAATCTATGGAAATTAATTTTTTTCGTACTGTATGTTAATCTACATATCAAATAGGCAAACACGATTTTTGTGGGCCGAACTTCTCCGTGTTTTCTCAATTGAATATGATAAAAGGGTAAACACTACAATATTAAATTGTTGCCTGTCACAAATTTAGCACTCGTCCTATTACCCGCTCCAATCATATGTATTTAGTCTCGAGTTGAGTTACTCCGTAGTGGATGTGTCAAACACCAACTTGATACTCGCAGGTAACCGTGCACTTCAAATCCACCAATACGGCAAATCTTTGGATCACACTTCAAAACCAATCAATATCAATTTTATTATTATTATTATTATTATTATTATTATTATTATCAAATATATTTCAGCAGTGAGATTGGTTTATCTGCCTCAATCGGATCATAATTATCAAAAAGCCTATTTAAAATCCACTTTCATGGACTGGAAAATGTCTCTTGTTTAAAATCTAACTGTGGTTAAACATTCACAATTGATGGATCAGCCGTTAAATACAATTCACTTGTAGATCAGTGATGATTTTGATTAAAAGAATCGTAAATTGTAGGATCGGGAAATTTGTTAAGACTTCAGTGCATTATGGTCAAGTATTCTTCCCTAGCAGAGGTTACATTACTGTCTTGTGCAGTGCTCACAACTTGCGCTTTTTGTACTTCTGTTACTGTATGTTTTGATAGGTCAAGCTCAGACTAATTGACCTCTAAGCTATGACAGTGCGCTGCAATTTAGTCCCCGTCTAAGACCTACTTGTACCCCCTCCCAAATCCCAAATCTAAGAGAGGCTTAGTAGTCGTATGAGGATTTGGAGTCCTGACTAGACAACGTAGAATTGTAGGTGGAAGTGTGTTAGGGGTAATAAATACAAATACAAGGTGTAAATCTTCGCGTAAAATAAAGCCTCGTTCACACGGGGCGAGTTTACAAGCTACACGCCAGCGTGTAAGAAGCCGGCGATTTGGCGAGTGTGCTTGTATTCGTTCACACGGAGCTTGTCCACTCGCCAACTCGCCGACGTGTAGAAAGACGCCGGCGAGTCGGCGAGTGCGCTTGTAGTCGTTCACACGATGCTTTTTCCACTCGCTCAGTAGCTGGCTTGAACCAAATCCTCCAACATCTTTGAGTAACAAGCGCACAAGCACAAGCAACTGTGTTCACACTGGGCTACTTTACACGCCTACTCGCTCAAACGCTGGCGAGTTGGCGTGTAAAGTAGCGGCAGCGTCAACTTTTTCCAGAGCTTTTTTACAAGCAGCTTTTGAGCGAGTACGTCGTTCACACTGAGCTATTTTACTAGCTGCGTGTAAAAAAGCGGGCGTGTAGCTTGTAAACTCGCCCCGTGTGAACGGGGCTTTAGGAAACTATGTAGTCTCACATTCCATGTACAATTAGACTCAAGTAGTAATATTATGTAATCTTATGTATATTATTGTAGCCTATAAAAAGTTCAATTTGGTAATTTATTTGTTTTTCAAGGAGGGAGAGATGTTTTAATGTAGCAATACTGTATATGCAAGTGTTTTACATTGTATGTCTTTGTTTTCCCTTTAATTATGTCTGGGTTTTTATAGTACCTTAAGCATCTTGTTCTTCTTGTTCATCTTGTTGTCTTGTTCTCCTCCCTAATTGTGGTCGCTGTTCGTTGTGAATATCAAAACAAGTTTAGTTAACAGCATGGAAGTACTCCTGAGCTTCCTTGGGGTTTGGCTACATTGACTCGTTCCCCTGGCTTCATTGACTTGTCCTCTGGCTTCATGGACTTGTCCTCTGGCTTCATGGACTTATCCCCTGGCTTTATTGACTTGTCCCCTGGCTTTATTGACTTGTCCCCTGGCTTCATGGACTTGTCCCCTGGCTTCATGGACCTGTCCCCTGGCTTCATGGACCTGTCCCCTGGCTTCGTGGACTTGTCCCCTGGCTTCATGGACTTGTCCCCTGGCTTCATGGTCTTGTCCCCTGGATTCATGGTCTTGTCTCCTAGCTTCATGGACCTGTCCCCTGGCTTCATGGACTTGTCCCCTGGCTTTCACCCCTGGGGTACACTTCTCCCAGCTGTTCAGTGAACGGATATACTTGTACAAGACGAAGAATCTCATCTACAAGAGAACTTAGTTTAGTTACATTACTGTTTTTGTGCCTTAACTCCCAGACTGACAACTTACCAAACGTGATGCTCAATATACTCCCAACACTTTTTATTTCGGCCACACAACTGGTGATTTTACTATTTTTTTAAACAAAATCGAGAATCACTTCATTGTATTTCATTATATTCCAAAAGAAGATAAAAAAAGTCATTTGACTATTTCAATTTCGGATCAAAATTTCAACGTTTTAACAAGTGTGTGTATTTAAAAGAATCTCACCTTATATAATTTGAAATATGATAAACACGTCACAATGTTATAGAATCAATTAAAGTCGGCATTTTTGAAAATTTTGGAGTCATATTAAAAAAAAATCCCAACATAGCAAACCTATTGAACCGTATACTTGAATTGGTCGTTATGAAATGAAGAATTTCAAAATGGTAACAGGATAAACATTTAGTACAGAAATTGACATTAGGTAGACCCAAATAAAAAAAATTATTGTTTGAAATTTCGAAAGTAAAACATTGCTGCAGAAACCATAAATTCTGTGGATTCTAGTGGGTTCTGAAATGATTACGAAGCAACAACATTATGAATTATACAGGAACGTGTATTTATACCATCTAATGGGTTCTGAAATTATTACGAACCAACAACGAGATAGTTTGAAATGTTATGATTAAAACGCTAAACACTCCAGAATGTTTAAACACAAAATAGTGTACGACATTAGAGTGAGTAATAAAAACCGCTGTTTACAGTTTGAGGGCGAAACAAAAAATGCTTGTTATCCAAGCTCGCAATAAAAACTTATTTGTATCAGGAAATAGCGATCGCGGGTAAAAATAATAGAATTACACAAAATGTAATTTTGATAATGAGTTTGTTAAATCATTTTTGTGTAAAACATGTTATAATTATTACTGTCAGGATTAGTGAATTCCCAATTTAGCGAAACTTCCCTAAACATATTATTTTAATAGGGGTAATTTATTTCCGTTATGATGTCTCCGGAGGCTAAAATAGCTATTTGTAGAAATCATATTATTTGTCCTTTCACATTATTTTTTTCAGATTTTAATTGAATTATCATGAATATGTAGAATGGATAAACTTTAATAACTTGGCGAACAAAAAAGTTCGGTTTATGTAAGTAAAATGTTATGGAACTTAGACCCTTTTTGAGTTCTTATTGTAATCAAAATGCACACCCAATTATTATACTTAAAATTCGAAAACCTAAGTACACGTTAATCAACGTTTAAACAGGAAATACAAATCTGACAAGTTTAAGAAATTTTTTTGTAAAAAAATCCTTTCAGGAATGAGGAAATTAGCTTAGTATGCAGATTTGCTATGACGGGGTTATTTAGAAAGGGTTGATACTTCTATAAAAAGGTAAAAAACGTAGATTAAAAAGGTTGTTAAGTAATAGGGGAAGGGATAGATAATTATACGTTTGAACGTTGTATTTCCAAGAAGCTTTTTGAGCAAAGAGTTCTCTAATCATTAACACATTAATAACGTTTTAAAATTAAGGACAACGTTTAAACTTTCATATCCATACTTTGATCAAACGAAAATAATTAACTAGACACAAGTTAGCATGCAGTAAGCCACGGTCTTCTGATGATTACTCTGTGAAGTTTTGTTTGTGATGCAAGCTTCAATATCTTTCTAATTACTAGATTACACGCTGCTGCGTTGTTTTGTGTCCCCTAATTACTGTGACACTTTGTTGAAACATGGCATTCGTTGACGTATTTGAAAATGGACATGAATGTAAAGTTTTCATAAAATAGAGTTATACGATTACTGTGGTTTTGCGATTACTATGTTTCGACGATCCTTTCATTAGCCAAGCCATTATACTCTGTATGACGGAAGTTGTCTTCTGACCCTCTGACTACCTAGGAATTTGCAATGTTGGCACTGGCCAGTTTCAGGTACACTAGGGTCAAGAGGCAGGTTCCATCATACAGACTATAATCAAAAGATAAATGTTTAAGGAGAGCTTGATGGAGTTTCTAGCTTTGAAACGCTGCTGATTTTGTTTGAGAAATGGGTAACTTTCTGATTATAACCAGGTTAGTTTAACGCTGGTCTACACACAAAGATTTATTATAGGTTTTACCTGCGCAGGTAAAACGTTGCAGTCAAGTCGGTGCGTTTGGACAAAAAACTGTTAATTTTTAAAAACTGCGCGGAGACGGAAGACGGAGAGTTGATTTATAATATTAACAAGAAAGGGGTAAATCTGAGTCATTTGGGCTTTCCAATTTTCGAACTGAGGTGCATCCGTCGTTTAGAATAAATTTAATTCTTTAATTCCTTAATAGCAAGATTTTTTACTGACTTTATACTGACTCGCTTTATTCTTAACAGTATAACGGCAAGTTAAAAAATCACAAATAATTTGTTTTGTACCGTTTAGTTATCCATCCACATTGAAACGTGGAATTCTAAGTGGTTAGTTGCTTAATTAGCACGGATATTTGAACAGAAACATCATGGATCATAACAAAAACAAATTACGTCACTAGCATGGAAGTAAACATTTTTTTTTAATATTTAAATTGAACTGTCAAAACACATCCAACCCCATAGCTATCAGTGAATGATTATCGGGCCAATGACTTAATTCGTTTATGTTTGTGAATGATGCCGTTTCTGTCTATTTGGTTTTAGACCTTGTTTTAAAAACCTACCACAGTCCACATGCATCCGCATAATGTAATTCCTTCGCTTTTTTCGATAACAGTTTCTGCAAATTTCAGCATAGGTTAAGGGAATTTTAGTTGTTAATTAGAACTAACAGTTGATGAAAACGCCTTAGAACTAGGAGTTCACAAAAAAAAAATTATGACTATGCATTCATAATTTTTTTGCACTCAGAAAACATAACTAATGATAAAAGGAAAAAATATGTAAACTTTGTTCGTCGTTTTTTGAATCTATTGGTCCTCACCGACAAGTTTGTAAACTTGGCGAGGCCATGCTTGTAATATCTTAAATACATTTATTTGAATTCGAATTTTGAATTTGAAAGAATTTAATGATATCTCTTTATCTAATTATTGTAAACAGTATGTACCTCCAGAAGTTGGTATCCTTATTAGGGCCTGTAAGTTACTTTTTTATACTTAGTTTTAGTGATCGCTGCCCTGTAGTTTGTGTATTTTTTTTTGTAATAAATAATCTTATCCTGTTAAAATATTCGTGTTATTTGTTAGTTTGAAGTTACGTGAAATGTGCTTCATAATGCGTATTTTACGTAAATATTTTAAAATAAATTATCTGTAACGTTAGCGTTTTTTATAACGGTAAGTTTTTAAACAGTCTGATTATTCGGTGATCACTAAAATGACTAACTTTAGTATTAGGACCGAGAGATAACGCTGACATTGAATCTTAAGAAACTACTGTCTGTGATAGTGACAAATGATTAATTAGAATGAATTGCCAGCCTGAGGAGAAACCTCAACTCGTATTGTCATTTGGTGTGTAATTAAGCAAGCTGTGAATTGTTGATGATTTCTCATTCTAAGTTTGGTTATTGGATCATACAATAACATCTTTTGTTACTGGCAATCTTTTGAATACGAATAGTATACTTAGAGTAGTAATTTGTAAAAATTTGTTCTATAAAATGAAATAACAGTAAATATTTTTTATTCTTTATTCTTTTTTTATTCTTAATGTTTTAGTTAAGTGTTTAGTAACGTATTGAATCATTTTGGAACAAAAAGAATGAAAAAAATGTTCAAACGATGACAAAATAAAAGAGCAGACAGACAGAAAATGTTTTTATGAACGTTTTAATGATCACAATCGTAAAATAATTCGAATAAAGCATTTAGAGATAAAATCTCGAGCAATTGCAAAGGTAAAAGTGTCAGAACACTTCATATTTTTAAAAACTAAGACTGTGTGCATTGAACTTTCTCTTTACTCTACCTAAAATATAATATTCAGTATTTATTAAATACTGCTTGCCAATGTATTTCTATTTGTCGTTAAAGACAAATTTAAGATAATTCTTTTAAAAAATTTTTACGTCATCATTTTTTTTAATTGCTCACATTGTTTATTCTTACAATTAAAGCAACTCGGAATATGATTATACAAATGTCAATGCCTATAAAAAACGTATTATTTGAAATAATATTTTTTATGTAAAAAATTTTAATTTGTAGGTTTGTTTTATTTTGACTACGTACTTTATCATGATACGAAGTCTAGATTTACATAATCTGATGTAGTCCTAAACGTTATAAAACGTATGTAGCGACGAAAACGGCAACTGTAAATATTTTAACAGACTGTTATATTAACACCACCCGCTCTAGCAGCTGTCTTACCATAAGTCAAAACCTCCATTAAATGCTACAAATGCTACAGTTTTATTTCCTTTGATATTGGTATAACTGTCAGAAAGCATTGTTATAAATACTCCCATTGTCTTCCGTTATAGACAATTATTTTCTCGCTTTAAAAAGTCCTCTGTTGATATGGTAAATGACGGCAAGGAATAGTTTTAATCTGAAATATTACATAAACGCTTATAAAAACTGCGGTTGTTAGGTTGTTTAAAATATCAATGTTTTTAAAAGCATGTGGCGTCGTAAAATTTACTTTAAGGACATTGTCGTTGTTGAATTTATTTTGCATATATAAGCATATATAGCAGACACACAGATGGCTCAAAAACATTAACAAATTATGTTACTGGTACGAAAGTATACGTTATTAAACGTTGCTTAGACGAAATTGTCTAAACCTAAACCACACGTTAATGTTATTAGTATATGATTCGGGCCAGTTACATCATTTGTGTATGTTTATGATCCACACAGCTTTCTGTTAAACTAGTATTTTTCTTTTTTCCCTCTTGTATACAAAATTATGTGTGTACAATATTTTATTTTCATTCTTAAATTTAGCTCAAATTTATTGTTTTACTGTGCAGAAGATGGACTCAATCCCCAACCACACGCATTAGCCCACTTGGGGATTCTATTTCATAATTTGTTTTGTACCATTGTATTAATTCTTTGCACTGAAATAAAGATATCATCCATTCATGTATTCATTCATTCATTCATTCGTGATTACTCCTCATTACTGAGGAAATTCACGTCAACAAAAAAAACCTACGGCAAAACATGTAGGTTGTTAACCTGACATCACAAATTTGGATTACTTGACGAGTTATTCAACCATAATTATTCGTAAAAAACTATTTAAAGTTAACTCTCGAAGTTAAGCTGGAAGTTTCAATTACTGTTTCGTCTTCTTTTCGGAACTTTCATTGGGTTTTCTTCCCCTTTTCCTTTTATTTAAACAATAGTCTTCTTATACAGTGTTTTAATTTAGAAAATGCATTACTTTAAATGTATCTTTGTTTTTTGCACTTTCGAGTGATTTAATTTGTACTATTATTGTAATTATTTTTCATTCCTTCACATCTGAAGATTGTCTCAGACTCTACATCCCCAAACGTGACGACACTCTAGGTAACACTCTAGGTTTTCAAAATAAAATCGTCTATGTTAATCTTTAAAACTATTAAATTTACGTTCAAGAAACTTAAATTTTAAATGCCAGATGCGTCTAGCTTACAATTAACTAGCAGCTAAAATAGAGTGTTTCGCAATTGCTTTTTAGCCACATTTACGGTGCTGGTTTTCTATCTCATAAACATAAGTAACCAAATCAAATATCAGGGAAAACCAGGAATGCATTACTTTGTCGTTTGACCAGTAAGACCCATCGAAGTAATGTAATGTCTGTAGACAGGTGGTTTAGTTACAGTTGGGCGGTTTAGTTCCCAGAAGAAGGTCCTTTGACGTATGAGATCTATCTTAAGCTACATTCAAGAAATGCTGAACTAAGCTTTCAACCGAGTTACAATTGGTTTTAGAGGAATTTCAATGTGTAGACTCTCGTAACAATTCGATTAATTAAGGAAAGTTAACTCGATATGGTGAAATTATGACCAATGTTAAAGTATTAGTTGAAAAAATCATGCAAATAGTCCAATGCTTATAAAGTTTACATTATAATTTTGGTTTGAATTTAATTTTTTTACTATTAATGAAAAGAATCCCTCTACCTGTGATTTTTAATACAAATTTTTCCAAAGGATTTTAACCAACTTAGTTTAGTCGAAAACATTGTTTGAAATGTAAGCATTTGACAATGTGATGACGTTGCATTTAAATTTTCATTAAAACAATGTGGTCGACAAAACCAAATAATATTTTCCATGCAAATATCACCAATGGAAAATATAAATGTTATATCAACACGCCCTCTAATATTTGATTAAAATATTTTCTTAGAATTAAAGGTGTTAAGATAGAGAACCATTGCATCAATTATCTTAATTAAACTAACATTTCCAGACTTAAATTTAGAGTTATTCATGCTAAATGTGATAAATTGTAATGTATTTTATAAACCCACATGGCATACAAAAATAATATGTACTCAAATACAAACTTACTATCATATACCATTATTACCATTGTTGTTGTCAATTTTCACATGATTGTTACTGTTTTGGTAATTTTGCGTGGTATAGTTACCTATTGTTACTGTTATCATCGGATGTTTCCATTGTTATTGTTTTCATAGTTTATGTCATTAATATATTTACATACTCTACATACTCTACTGCAAACCGTACTACATCTAGAACGAAATCATAACTGTAGCAAACTTTTACATCCTTAAAATCATGAACTTCCTACGACAAAACGCCCCAAAACTTAGAGAATACTACTACAAATCTAACCTGAGCGATGTAAAACAAACTTTTTATATCCAACAACATATCATATCAACTTAGTAAAATATTCCTAATCATATGTTCAACTATATTCACAGCATGTTTACTTGCCTCATAAATTAAAAAAAAATCACCAAGTGTTCCCTGTGTAACCAAATTAATTCAAAGGGGTTTCTTTGTGTTTTCTTGATTGTAATAATTCTCAGAATCAATTTTCAAACCAATCACTAAGAGCATAGATCAAACACTAGCAAAGACAAATACCCAGGTATGCCAGGGTGGACAGTATTGATACAATATTGTATTTGCATCTACAATGTCTACATTGTCTTGCTATACTAAGTAGATCCTCCTCTTGTCGTTCTCTGTGAAAACAGTTCTCTATATTCTATTTATGGGTTACCTATTACCTATTTTATAAGGGTTTAGAACTTCTTGGACATAATGTAGATCAATGATTATTCATGATTGACAAAACAGCTTATCAGAAATCATGCTTAATGTATGGGATTACATTTTTGATATACCTTAGTTTACAGTTGAATTTTTTCGTTTTAACTTTGAATTTAAATCGATTTTATGATTCTTTTTTAATTTTGAAGTTACTTATTTCTTACATACGTAACAAATATGGTTTACATATTTTTTCTCATCAATACACCATCCTCATCAACCAGTAATTCAATGAGGTCTTGTATTATCTCAAATTTCATGTGCAGTTAAAATATAAATATAAATATAATTATGATGTTGTAGCCTGACTGATGCGTTTGTAGATACTTTGTGCTCGTTCAGTAGTTTTGTAATATTTGTAAGTTGAGCTTTCAAGGACCTTCTGAGATTGTTGTTTTTTTTTCAACTATCCTAGTCGCCATTGTTAAATATGTAAGGAATAACTAACTTAACAAATAAACACAATCATAATAGCTATTTGTCAAACTAGTCACTGCTCGTGTGGAATTTTTCTCGAGTGCAGCAAAGGTCATTTGTGCTAGTGTTACACATATTTTTCCTACAATCACTGTTAAGCTTATAAATTATTAGCCTTTCAAACAATATACAACACTTTTTTAGGTTAGGTTTAACCCAAGCGTTGAACGGATTGGGAAACGCTGCACCAGCTGATTGTAGTCATATTATCATTAAGTGTTGAGTACACGCCGGATAAACGGGAATAATCATAATAAACAGAATAATCAGTATAAGCAAAATAAACAGAATAAAAGAGTATGTAAACAGGTAATAATAACACATTTTCTGACACTTGTGTTAGTTTTTTACTCACGCGCCATGATGAAAACAATTCATAAGCTCGTCCATACTTCTGTTTGGATTTTTCTGGTAACATGTTTAAAGATACATGTTTAGCAGTTTCTGCAATTTCTTCTGGTGTGCACATAATATACTCACTTTCATTGAGTTCATTCATTTGAAACATGTTAGTCCCACTTTTTACTTATAATTATTCTTTCAAATAGTTATAGGTTCTAACTTATGTTATAGGTTGTGTTCAAACCAAGCGTTAAACGAAAATAGAACATAAACTATAAACACGAAATCACGGTTTAAATCGTAGTTATCATGGTATTATTATCTTTAAGTGTTGCCAACCTATTTCCAAGCGTACACGGATTACGTGCATAATAAAACCACGCTGTTTTGTGTTGTTTGGTTGGAACCCTGATGTGAGCCAAAGTATAAACCGTACGACAAAGTAAGTAAATGCAGCTATGAACAGCTTTCTGTACTATAAACAGTGCAAGGAAGTCAAATTTGTTGGTTGACTCTATAAAAAATCCATTTGAATTAAAAATCAAAACAAAAACAATCAACTGAAAACATAAGTATCTAAGAACATATGGTTTTAGACCGTTATAGCAATCAGTCTTGTTTAACCGAGTGGTTATTTAATTTAAGTTCTTCGACATTCTATTTTACTTTTCCAAAGGTAAACTGTTTTGTGAAAATAAATTATCAACAATGCACTAATCAGAGAGTAACTGGGTAACAATTTGGATTTTATGTATTCATTTCAGTCCTACAATTAAAGTAACGTGATTCCATTGCGGATCCTTTCATCAAACTGTTAACAAACGAGCACATCCATTTTTGTATTTAGCTGTTATCTTTGTACTTTTTGTATAAGAATTTTATCACATATTCTAGTACTAGTCATCGGAGGGAATGAAATGTGTTTTTGACCTAATTATGAGATATTGTTCCCAAAATATACCTTTTTTTGAACAATTTCAGAAAATTGTATATGTATTTTTATTATATACTACGTTAACTAGTGTTTTTTCCACTATCCCAAGGCCGCTATTAGCGGTAGTAAAGAAGGTTCAGAAGTAAAGAATAGCAAATAGATGGCAATTTCTAATAAGGAAATGGACGTATGTCAGAAATTAAAATCTTTTACGTGCCAGAAAAAGAGTGGAAGGAACTCGTGCCAATTGCACTTGCCAATATAATAAAAGATGCAATGGATTGTGTGTAACGCAACAAAAAGCATATTGATATTACATCTGAGATGCTTTTCGTAAGAGCCCGGGAGATGCCAATAAATCCTAGGGAAAGTATTAGGAAAGTTACCAAGAATCTGTAGCTCAAGAAACTACTTGATATGAGCGGGAACGGACTTGGGCACCATGCAGGTACCTAATTCAAAATACCTAGTCCGCTCGTCTCATCTACAATATCATGCTTATCTCGCTAGCGTCTTTGGGCACACACTACACAATCAGCTGATTGACAACAATGTCCAAATTCATTCGTAGTTTATTAAGACCTGGCGATGGCATATTAATTTTAAGATGTATACGGCGCTTTTTAAAACCAAATAGAGATGTATAAACTGAAATGTAAACCTAATTATGCTTAATAAAACAAATACAAATTAAATTGTTTCCATAATTGGACAGTGACATTAAATAATAGAACCGTAATTTTGGACCAAACAAGTGAAAACAACGACCTCGTTGTTTAACCTAATGTTGTAATTGTGATAAAACGATGTGGTTGCAACATACATAAACGACCCAGTTAACTACAACATAAACATCACTTCCTTATCCAACCTAACTTCAAAACACTTAAAAGGTAGGTTACTAAGGTTTTACAGTTACACAATAAAAGGTATTTGAGTAGGCTAATATGAGTTTAAAAGAGTTTCAAATTATCAACTTTTATTTCAACTTGGATGCTGTATTTAGTTAGACTTATTTTAATGTAGTTTAGTACAAAAATAAACATTTTAAACTCGTAACAAAAACGATGCCGTTGAGTATCCAAAGTGGTGATGTACAGTAATAACTATATTGTTTGTCTTACGTTTATACCTTGGAGTTCCAATAATCTTCCCCTCGCTTCCTAACAGGACGACGGAGACCTACGCACGCCTGTTCAAACTCATCCCACATTGGAGGCCCAGAAGAGGTAACATAGTATTGAAGACACTCGATTTCTGCTCTTCATCAAGTTTTCCCCTACATTGAAGTCAGCGGCTGCTATTTTCCCATGAAGAAGTGTTTATGAAGAAAGATTCAGAATTTGGGTCTAGCAGAGGACTATAGAAAACATGAATATTTGAAGCTTAATGTAAATATATGCGCAGCATTGGCATTTATAAAGCCAGAAGAATTGAATGATGGTGGCTTCAGATTCATACGGATGCTTCTGCCCATCAGTACCCTAAGCTGAAGGACTTTTTGGACTACTTTGTGGAGACGTGGATGGAAAATGAACAAATCCTCATCGAGATGTGGAATTGTGTTGGAAAACGCCACAGAACAACGAATGCTGCTGTCGATGGCACAATAAAACCAATACCATCATTGGTAACCCTCACCCACGATTGAGCTCGTTGTTTACAAAAAGAAGCGGATACCAACTACATGTATGAAGATTGAGATGAATCTGGAAGGCAAGAAGAAAAAGAAACAACACACGAAACTTGAGGATAGGACTGACGAAGAAATCAAAACTTGTGAAGGAACGAACGACATTAAATCTTTTTAAACGGCTGTATCTCAAATCCAGAAATTGGAGTAAAAAAGTTGAAGCATGTGACACAACACAACGATTGTTACTGATATAAATATGTAAAAAATGTTTATGACGAAGCCCTAATAAGCTGACTATGTACAATACTACAGTACCTTAATAAAACCCCCAATTTCTATTCTATTTTTCATGTATGCAATTTTACCGCCGTCCGTCATTTGACTTAGGTAGTACATTGGTACAAATTGTGATTGTCAGTTCACCATTCTAGTAGGGTACGCTGTACTTGGGGCCCCCAATCAGAGAGCAGCATTTCATCCCCACCCCTCCCCTAGGCCACGCCCATCAGCCAATCAGAGAGTAGCATTCCCCTTAGGCCACGCCCAAGTCCAAGTCCAAGTGTATATGATTGCGGCGACTAGCGCCACGTCTGGGGGAAGTGCCTGCTCGCTGGGAGCATATACTTCCGGTCTGCTGTGGGTCCAAGCCCTGGTAGCTCAGCTACCTGTAGACGTCAACGTCGTTCCTGGGGGTTATTCGTTGATCCGGGGGCGGAGCTGCGGAACATCCTCAGCGACCAGGTCCCTGATATGTTCCCACGGAGAGTCATCCGCCGTCTCTTCAAGTCTCGCTCGAAGGCCGTCGACGAAGTCTCGGAGAGTTGTCACTGCTGTGGAGTCCCTGATGACGGAGTTCCTCACGTACCAGGGTGAATCTGTCGCCTGCCGAAGAGCCTTGCTCTGGACGACGAGCAGCCTCCGTCTAGCGGTTCTGCAGGTGAGGTGGTACCATGCAGGGGCTGCGTACGTGAGGACAGGCCGAAGCAGGGCCGTGTAGAGTCGGACTCTTGCAGCCGTCGACAACTTCCGTGACCTGAGCAGCGGGCGGATGGCGCCAAGACCCTTCCTGGCGAGGTCGCAGACCCTCTCGACGTGGGGAGTCAGGGTGAGTCGCTGATCCAGCAGGACGCCGAGGTACTTCACCCGGCGCTTCCATGGGATGTCGGCCCCGTCTAGGTGGAGGTGTTGACCATCGTCCTGCCTCCTCGACCTCGTGAAGGAGATGGCCTCACTCTTGTCAGCGTTGACTTTGACTCGCCACTTCGTCAGCCACGGCAGCAACAGGTCCAGCTGTCGCTGGACATACACCCTGGACATCCTCAGGTTGGCGGAGGTGGCAGTGAAGAGCGCATCATCCGCATAGAGCGAGAGCTGCACTCTCGGCGCCAGGGGCATGTCGTTGGTGTACCACAGGTAGAGTATCGGCCCGAGAACCGACCCCTGTGGCACACCCGAAGAGACTGGCCGTGGTGTGGAAGTCGCCCGTCCAACGGAGACCTTGAAGCGGCGAGCGGTCAGGTAGCTCTTGACGAGCCTGTAGATCGAGCCGGGTAGAGGGGAGGACGCCAGCTTGTAGAGAAGCCCCTCGTGCCAGACCCGGTCGAAAGCTTTGCTCACGTCGATCAGGACTGAGGTCGAGTGGTGCTTCCGTTCCATCGCTCCAGCGATGGTGTTGAGGACCCGCCGCAGCTGGAGGGTGGTGGAGTGGCCCCGCCTGAAGCCGTACTGCTCAGTCCTGAGCGAAGAGAAGAACTCCTCGGGGAATCTCGCCAGGATGATCCGCTCCAGCATCTTGGAGAGCACAGGCAGGAGGGAGATCGGCCTGTGGTTCTCGGGGAAGATGTGGTCCTTGCCGGGCTTGGGGATGAGGATGACGTTCGCCAACTTCCAGGTGTCAGGGAAGTGGGCCAGCCTCACGCAGGAGTTGAAGAGACAGGTGATCACAACAATCACCCAAGCCGGCAGGTTCTTCAGTGCTGGAGTCCCGAGGGAGTCCGGTCCAGGGGCCTTCTTCGGACGGAGTCGAGCGATGTGGCCCTTCACCTCGCTGACGGTCACGTGGGGGATGTCCTCGTCATCGGAGTCCGGCTCGTAGGTCTCTACGAAGTCGTCAACAACCTCGCAGAAGTCCTCGTCGTAGACGTCCGGGTGTGGGGAAAACTGGTCTTCCAGCGAGTCTGCGAAGGTCTCTGCACGGTCTTCGGGCGAGTAGACGAGCCCGCGTCCTCCATGCAGCGGCCTGTTGTGGGTCTTCGTGCCGCGCAGAGCCTTGGCGATCTTCCAGATCCCGTCGTTGGTGTCAGCCTGTCCCTCGACGAAGTCTTCCCACTCCTGGGACCGATGCTCAGCCAGCAGTCGGGAGCACCTCCTGGCCTGCCGGTTGAAGTCCGCCTTCGCTCGAGGGCAGCGGGACTGTTGGTACGCCCTCCTCAGGCGACGTCGCAGGGCGATCTCCTCCCGCAGCCCCTGGGGAAGTGGTGGGGGGGCCCTCGGGTCAACGTCAGAGCTGGCGGCAACCACAGTGTCCTGCAGCAGCGTTGACAGGTCCAGGACTTGCCGGTCGAGCTCCTCTGCCGTCTCAGGTGGCGGGGGAGGCGGTCGAGGGGCGTTGGCCAGGAGGTTGGCGAACTTCGCCCAGTTCACCCTCTTCCTGCGGACCGGAGGGCGGTCGGGGACTCCTCCCTGCGGCAGATCGAAGATCACCGGGACGTGGTCAGAAGAGAGGTCGGAGACGACGAAGACTTCAATCGGGCCATCGAACGAGCCAGCCAGTCCGATGTCCAGGATGTCGGGCGGGTGTCCAGCACGGGAGTAGTGTGTGGGGTCGGCCGGGGCAACCACGTTGATGTGAGGGTGGGCGGTGAGGTAGCGCCTGAGAGCAGCTCCAGTGAAGTTTCCTCTCCTGCAACCCCAGTCCAGGTGCTTGGCATTGAGGTCGCCTGCCAGAAGCGCCGGGGTGTCGGGGGGCAGCAGCAAGTCCAGGAGTCCGGGATCAAGGCGTCTCCCTGGGGGGTTGTAGGCAGAGGAGATTTCCAGCTCTGCACCGTCGTGCTGGAGGGCGATGGTCGTCACCTCGATGCCAGGCGGGAGGTTCCTGACGATCGGTCTGTGGGTGACCCGACGATGAACCAGTATCGCCGAGCCACCACTGGCACGTTGTTGCAGAGGCCTGTCTGTCCGGTGAGTGTAGTAGTTTCGGACGTTGAACCTGTCCCCACCGCGCAGATGCGTCTCCTGGATGAGGGCAACGTCAACGTCCATGTCAGTGAGGAGTTGTGTCAGCTCATGGCGTCTGTCGGCAAGCCCGTCGGCGTTCCACGTGAGGATGCGAAGTCTACGCATGATGTTGGGTCAACTGGTCAACAAGTCGCTCGACGACGACCAACATGCTCCTCAGCGTGGAGATGAGTTGAGCCAGCTCAAACTGCTGCGACGGGCTCTTGGACGACTGGGCCGGGGTTGAGGCCGGCTCGATAGGCTGGGCAGGGCGGCTGGGCTGCGGGGCAGGGCTGCTGGGCTGCGGGGCTGGGCTGCTGGGCTGCGGGGCTGGGCTGCTGGGCTGCCGGGCAGGGCCGCTGGGCTGGCGAGGAGGGACTTCCAGGCGAGGGCGGGGAGTTCGCCTTACTCGAGGGTTCGGGGTCTCAGCCGGGGCGGCGGACCGCTCCACAGGAGGGGTGGGTGTTCGGGGTCTCGGGCCGGGAGCTCTGCCGAGGTTGTCCGGGTTCCGAGGAGCTCGACGACGTCTTCTCCGCTGAGTCCGGAAACCCTCGTCATCGACCTCGGGAGCCCCAGGCGCCTCTTCGTCCACTGGGTCAGGTCTTGGAGCCGGTGGGTCGACCCGGCGCGGTTGACGGCCCGACGGTGCCGTGGACGATTTCGCCGCAGCCGCGTACGAAGCCCGTTGCAGATTCTTGTAGCAAGTGCAGCCCCTGTAGTTGGCAGTGTGGGCCTCACCACAGTTGCAGCACTTCGCCTGGGCTGCTGGCTCCTTGGGGCACTCGGTCGCTGGATGGGTGTCACCGCAGCGGACACAGCGGACCTGGCGGTGGCACTGGCCCGATCCGTGGCCGAAGCCCTGGCAACGGTGGCATTGAATGGGTCCGTTGGGCCGCTTGTACTGCCGTACTTCCACCTTGCAGTAAAAGGCTCGCCTTATTTCATAAACAGTGGACGGCAGGGAGTATCCTTCCGTCCTGCGGATCGTGAGGAGCCAGAGACCAGTCGGCATTCCTCGACGAGTCTTCATCATTTTCACTTCGGATATGTCGAAGTCGTGAAATTCCGCCATAATCTCATCTGGTGCTAGCGTCGGCGGCAGGCCCTTTACCACCACCTTGAGCAGCCGTTCGGTGCGTAGGGCGAAGGTGTGGAACGGTACTCGCTCTTGCTGCAGATACCGCTGGACTGCGCGGAAGTGGGGTACAGTGTCCACCCTGATCCGCAGATTCTTCCCCGTGCATGAGGCATCGAATTGGCCACCAACCAGTTGTCCGATGGCGACGGCGTGGGCAGGCCAGCTCCGCGGCATGTCCAGGAGGATAGGCGGAGGCCGTGGCTCGTTCCGCGTCGGGGCCGGATCATCCTCCATGTCCGAGTCAGCGGTGGTCTGGAAGGTGTCTTGACCGGTTTTGCGGGCCTTCCGCTCGGCAGGAGGAGTCGGAGACGCTCGCCTCTTGTTGGTGGTCTGGTGGCCTTGACAAACGCCGTTTTCTCCAGACGACGGGCAGGGGTTCGCCTGGCAACTGTTCCCCTCGCCGCCAGTGAAGACGAACGGGCCTCCGCCAGGGGTGGCAGTGGCGCACCGTTGGTCGACACCCGCTCGGGTCACCGCAGCAGCGGTCTTCCCCCAGGCACTGATCTCCGTCCCCGTGAGGGGAAGTCCCGGGGGGGTGGAGTTGCTGGGCCGGGCGGCGACAGAGTTAGAGGGCCGGGCGGCGGCTAGGCCGGGGTGGACTCCGCCGGGGGCTGGAGACATCTGGTGGCCTTGACTAAGGCCGTTTTCCTGGTCCGCGGGTGGTTGTGAAGCGAAGCTCCACACAGAAGCTGGGGGTCGGTCCGTATCCGAAGTCGAGTCCGTGGGCGATTGCAGGGTCGCAGTCGGGCCCGACGCGCGAGGCAGGGCTGCAGAGCCAGAAGGCAAAGCAGCGGGCGCATCGGGGTGGCCTTGTAAAAGGCCGTTTTGCGGCTGGTCGCAGCTCACGGGTTGTAAGTCCGGAGGGGTCCCAGAAGTTCCGCCTGTATCTTCTTCTTCCATCATGTAGTCCAAGTCCAAGTGTATATGATTGTGGCGACTAGCGCCACGTCTGGGGGAAGTGCCTGCTCGCTGGGAGCATATACTTCCGGTCTGCTGTGGGTCCAAGCCCTGGTAGCTCAGCTACCTGTAGACGTCAACGTCGTTCTGGGGGAGTTAGTCGTCGATCCGGGGGCGAAGCTGGGGAACATCCTCAGCGACCAGGTCCCTGATGTGTTCCCACGGAGAAACATCCGCCGTCTCTTCAAGTCTCGCTCGAAGGCCGTCTACGAAGTCTCGGAGAGTCGTCACTGCTGTGGAGTCCCTGATGACGGAGTTCCTCACGTACCAGGGTGAATCTGTCGCCTGCCGAAGAGCCTTGCTCTGGACGACGAGCAGCCTCCGTCTAGCGGTTCTGCAGGTGAGGTGGTACCATGCAGGGGCTGCGTACGTGAGGACAGGTCGAAGCAGGGCCGTGTAGAGTCGGACTCTTGTAGCCGTCGACAACTTCCGTGACTTGAGCAGCGGGCGGATGGCGCCAAGACCTTTCCTGGCGAGGTCACAGACCCTCTCGACGTGGGGAGTCAGGGTGAGTCGCTGATCCAGCAGGACGCCGAGGTACTTCACCCGGCGCTTCCATGGGATGTCGGCCCCGTCTAGGTGGAGGTGTTGACCATCGTCCTGCCTCCTCGACCTCGTGAAGGAGATGGCCTCACTCTTGTCAGCGTTGACTTTGACTCGCCACTTCGTCAGCCATAGTCTAGAAGTTCAAACTATTGCTGCTCTCCGAGGTGTTGCTCCCCTAGCCAATCAGAGCGCAGCCCTTTCTCTAGGCCACGCCCCCTAGCCAATCAGAGAGCAGCATTCCCTCTAGGCCAATCAGAGAGCAGCATTTACTCTAGGCCAATCAGAGAGCAGTATTTTCCTTAAGCCGTGCCCTAGAATTTCCACGTGGTCTAACCTCACATATGTTCTAACCTCACATGTGTTCTAACCTCACTTTTTATTTTTCCCGCCAAATAACATAACCTCACTTCCCCCAGCAAATATTGTAAATGTGATTTGGTAAGGATTGAACCAGTGAACCTCTTAGATCAACGACTTATGCTACTCCTACTATGATACAACACCATACTAAAAATCAACACATTACCCCGACTGGAAATGAAATGTTTGGTAATTGGTAAGAATCGAACCTGTGAACCTCTGGCTCATACACAGTCTTATACACAACCAACTGCTAGGAAGAAACATTATTCAGATTAACCATCATTCCAACAATACATAATATCTATGAAATGCTTATTATATGTTCAACAATTGGTGGCCTTTAGAAAGGCCATTTTTGTTCTCTATAGTAAAGTTCTGCTTAAGCCTTTTTCCAGTCGGTTAAACAATGGATATGGGAATTATAATTTGCTTTGTCATTGTTATGGACTGTAGTATATAGGTATATGTAAATAAAACTCAGCAAATACTGTAAATGTGACTGGTAAGGATCGAACCCGTGAACCTCTGGCTCATACACAGCCTCATACACAACCAACTGCTAGGAAGAAACATTTTTTTTTTTTTTTTTTTTTTTTTTGTTAGGGAGGTGTAAAATGCATTAGGCACACCCTCTGTCCTTGAGGGTAGTGTGGGACTCACCAGTTTGGTATACCCACTAAAAGCACCTCCCCCCTCCACTCACTTATGTGGGAGGGCGATCACAGCGAGATGACACGTCTCTGCTGCCGGAATGAATCTTGGAGTATCTGAAACAAGACTTAGCCGTGTTTGTTGAATAACTGACATAGGTCTACTGTATTTCTGACTGACTTGCTGTGCGTGAAATTTCTAACAGGTCTTAAAAACTAGCTTGACCTGGTATGCAATGGGCCGGAGCTGGGCTCGACGTACCCGGTGTGTGTCGGGGCGTGGTGACTCTGTTACGGTGGATCATCCAGGACGGCTGCAGGCCGGGGTCTCCAGTCCTCGGCTATGTCATAACGCCTGCAAAGGTCGGAAATGTGGTCGTGTTCCGATTGCGCCGCTTTTTGGAACAAGCGGCTTGCCTTCCGGACCGTGAACTCCTCCAGACTTGGGATTCCTAAAGAGTTTCTGATGGTAGCGTTGCTGACAAACCATGGTTGGCGGGTGATGCGTCTGAGCGCTTTCGATTGGATGACCTCCAGCCGCTTCCTGTGTGTCCTGCTGGCCAGGGCCCACCAAGCTTCTGAGGCGTACATCATGCAGGAGCGGACTATGAGCAGGAACATGCAAATCTTAGTGCTAAGTGGCAGAGGAGTCCTCGGGGCGATCATCGGCCACAGCATCGCTTGGATGGCAGTTGCCTCGCTGACTTTCTTCCTCACGTGGTCCCCGAATCGTAGCTTAGAGTCTAGTGTAACACCTAAATACTTCACCGTGTTCTGCCAGGGTATTTGCACCCCATCTAGCTCGATTTCTGGTATGGCTGCCCCAGGCATCCTTCTACGTTTCCTGAAACAAATGGCATTGCTTTTGTCGGCATTAACCTTTACCCTCCATTTCTGCAGCCATGGTGATAGGGCGTCCATCTGTCTCTGCATGGTCCTTGCGGCCTGGGTTGGTCGACAGCTCCGACATTGCAAGAGAGCGTCGTCTGCGTAAAGTGACAGGGTCACACGTGGGATTGCCGGCATGTCATTTGTGTAGATTAGGTAAAGGACTGGGCCTAGAACGCTGCCTTGGGGGACTCCGGCCTCGACTGGTCGAACTGTGGACAGCTTACCCTCGACGAACGCTTGGAACGATCTTTCCTGAAGGTAAGATTTAAGCAGGTGAACAGCAGACTCGGGGATGGGTGACTGACTGAGCTTATAGAGGAGACCTTCGTGCCATACTTTGTCAAATGCCTTGCTGACGTCTAGGAGGACTCCGACGGAGCACAAGTTTAGATTATGGTTGTCTACCAGCATGTTGAGGACCCGTATGAGCTGCTGAGTTGTTGAGTGTCCCCGCCGAAACCCAAACTGCTCCGGTCTGATGTAGCCATCGAGGAAGGGAGCTATTCTGGTGAGGAAAAGTCGTTCAAAGATTTTGGAAATGACCGGGAGAAGGGAGATCGGCCTATGGTTTTGGGGAAACAGGTGGTCCTTCCCAGGTTTAGGTATGAGGATGATCTTCGCCGACTTCCAGCAGGCCGGAAAGTGTCGGAACCTAAGAGCGGAATTAAAAAGGAGCTGGAGGTGCATGCAGATGGCTGGGGAGGCCGACTGGATGGCCTTTGTCCCGATTCGGTCTAATCCTGGAGCCTTCCGCGGCCGCAACCGTCCCACTGCTTCCTGGACTTCCTGTAAGGTGAAAGGATCCAACTCATCTCCAGGTTCCTCCTCAAAGAAGTTCTCCATGAAGGACTCCACTCTGACTTCCGTCCTCTCGTCGAATATGTCCGGGTTGGTTTGGAACTGGTCATGCATAGTGTTGGCAAAGGTTTCAGCCTTGTCCTGCGCCTCGTAGACCACACCGTGTTGTCCATGAAGTGGCTGAGATTTAACCTTTATACCTCGAATCTGCTTGGCTGCCCTCCACACGCTACCTCCTTCTGTGGAGAGGGTGCAGAGGAACTGGTCCCATGTTGTAGTCCTGAAATTGTCAATTAGCTCCGATACCACCGTATTTTGTCTGTTGAGCTCCCTCTTTGTCCTCGGGTTCCTGTTGGCCTTCCATCTCCTTCGGAGGGCATTTCTAAAAGTGATCTCTCTACGAACATGCATCGGCAGAGTTTGCCGCACCGGGCCCGAAGTCGCCGAGCGGGAGGCGTCTGAGATTGAAGAGGTGAGGATTTCATGCATAGAACTAACATGCTCATCCAGTTCTTCCCTGGTCGAAGGAGCAGAAGGAGGGCCCATTCTCTCGTTCACTAGCTGCTGGAACAGCACCCAGTCCGTCCTAATCATGCTGGTGGTCATGGGCGATCTCGTGGACGGGGTTGCGTCTATCGAGTAAAGGATGACTGAATGGTCAGATGACAGGGCCTCGATGCAGGATATACCCACCTGAAACGGAAATTCCTTACAGATAGCCAAGTCTAGTACGTCCGGCCTGTGAGCGTGGTTTGAGGGGTGAAATGTTGGCTCGTCTGGAGCAGCGGCGTAGACGTCCCCGTGCCGGTCCAGGAACGTTCTGAGTGATGCGCCTCTAGGGTTCGGGTAGCGGGAATTCCAGGATGCATGCTTTGCGTTTAGGTCACCTGCGATGAAAACTGGTCCAGCTGTTGCCAGCACTGCTGACAAGGTAGGCTCGTCTAAGCGGTGTCGTCCTGGTGGTTGGTATGCAGCAACAAGTAGTACCTCCTGTCCCCCTAACTGTATAGTTATACCTGTCGTCTCCATTGCACCCGTAGCAGTAACTGAGTGGTGGTGAGTTACCCGGCGGTGTACTAGCACAGCAGTTCCCCCTCCGGGGTTTCGGCCGTGTGGTCTCGGTGGTCGGTCGGTTCGGTAGGTGGTGTAGGCTGGAATTCGGAAGTTGGCATCTGGGGTGAGATGGGTCTCGCTCAACAGGACTACGTCTGCGTCAAGCTCTGAAAGAAAATAGTGGAGAGCGTTCCGTTGCCTGGACAGGCCACAGGCGTTCCATGCAATTACACTTAGTCGTCTATCCATCATTGAGAAGTGCTACCAGGCTGGACATGACATCTCCTAGCAACTCCTGGTTGCTCTTATCCTGGGCGGTGAGGAACAGTGGAATCAACTTGGTCATCCACGCTAGAAGTTTCTGTGACGAGATCATCTCAGCGATGCTGCCAGCCTTTATTCAAATTAGCCATCATTCCAACATTACATAACATCTATGAAATGTTTATTTAACGTTCAACAATTGGTGGCCTTTAGAAAGGCCGTTTTTCGTTCTTAATGGTAAAGTTCTGCTTAACCCTTCTTCTAGCTGGTTTTAACGGTGGATACGGGAATTATCATTTGTTTTGCCATTGTTACGGACTGTAGTATATATAGTAAATAAGACTCAGCAAATATTGTAAATGTGTTTGGTAAGGATCGAACCCGTGAACCTCTGGCTCAAGTCCAAGTGTATATGACTGTGGCGACAACCACATACACAGCCAGAAACATTATTCAGATTAACCACCATTCCAACAAAGTCCAAGTGTATATGATTGTGGCGACTAGCGCCACGTCTTGGGGAAGTGCCTGCTCGCTGGGAGCATATACTTCCGGTCTGCTGTGGGTCCAAGCCCTGGTAGCTCAGCTACCTGTAGACGTCAACGTCGTTCTGGGAGTTAGTCGTCGATCCGGGGGCGAAGCTGGGGAACATCCTCAGCGACCAGGTCCCTGATGTGTTCCCACGGAGAGTCATCCGCCGTCTCTTCAAGTCTCGCTCGAAGGCCGTCGACGAAGTCTCGGAGAGTTGTCACTGCTGTGGAGTCCCTGATGACGGAGTTCCTCACGTACCAGGGTGAATCTGTCGCCTGCCGAAGAGCCTTGCTCTGGACGACGAGCAGCCTCCGTCTAGCGGTTCTGCAGGTGAGGTGGTACCATGCAGGGGCTGCGTACGTGAGGACAGGCCGAAGCAGGGCCGTGTAGAGTCGGACTCTTGCAGCCGTCGACAACTTCCGTGACCTGAGCAGCGGGCGGATGGCGCCAAGACCTTTCCTGGCGAGGTCGCAGACCCTCTCGACGTGGGGAGTCAGGGTGAGTCGCTGATCCAGCAGGACGCCGAGGTACTTCACCCGGCGCTTCCATGGGATGTCGGCCCCGTCTAGGTGGAGGTGTTGACCATCGTCCTGCCTCCTCGACCTCGTGAAGGAGATGGCCTCACTCTTGTCAGCGTTGACTTTGACTCGCCACTTCGTCAGCCACGGCAGCAACAGGTCCAGCTGTCGCTGGACATACACCCTGGACATCCTCAGGTTGGCGGAGGTGGCAGTGAAGAGCGCATCATCTGCATAGAGCGAGAGTTGCACTCTCGGCGCCAGGGGCATGTCGTTGGTGTACCACAGGTAGAGTATCGGCCCGAGAACCGACCCCTGTGGCACACCCGAAGAGATTGGCCGTGGTGTGAAAGTCGCCCGTCCAACGGAGACCTTGAAGCGGCGAGCGGTCAGGTAGCTCTTGACGAGCCTGTAGATCGAGCCGGGTAGAGGGGAGGATGCCAGCTTGTAGAGAAGCCCCTCGTGCCAGACCCGGTCGAAGGCTTTGCTCACGTCGATCAGGACTGAGGTCGAGTGGTGCTTCCGTTCCATCGCTCCAGCGATGGTGTTGAGGACCCGCCGCAGCTGGAGGGTGGTGGAGTGGCCCCGCCTGATGCCGTACTGCTCAGTCCTGATCGAAGAGAAGAACTCCTCGGGGAATCTCGCCAGGATGATCCGCTCCAGCATCTTGGAGAGCACAGGCAGGAGGGAGATCGGCCTGTGGTTCTCGGGGAAGATGTGGTCCTTGCCGGGCTTGGGGATGAGGATGACGTTCGCCAACTTCCAGGTGTCAGGGAAGTGGGCCAGCCTCACGCAGGAGTTGAAGAGACAGGTGATCACAACAATCACCCAAGCCGGCAGGTTCTTCAGTGCTGGAGTCCCGAGGGAGTCCGGTCCAGGGGCCTTCTTCGGACGGAGTCGAGCGATGTGGCCCTTCACCTCGCTGACGGTCACGTGGGGGATGTCCTCGTCGTCGGAGTCCGGCTCGTAGGTCTCTACGAAGTCGTCAACAACCTCGCAGAAGTCCTCGTCGTAGACGTCCGGGTGTGGGGAAAACTGGTCTTCCAGCGAGTCTGCGAAGGTCTCTGCACGGTCTTCGGGCGAGTAGACGAGCCCGCGTCCCCCATGCAGCGGCCTGTTGTGGGTCTTCGTGCCGCGCAGAGCCTTGGCGATCTTCCAGATCCCGTCGTTGGTGTCAGCTTGTCCCTCGACGAAGTCCTCCCACTCCTGGGACCGATGCTCAGCCAGCAGTCGGGAGCACCTCCTGGCCTGCAGGTTGAAGTCCGCCTTCGCTCGAGGGCAGCGGGACTGTTGGTACGCCCTCCTCAGGCGACGTCGCAGGGCGATCTCCTCCCGCAGCCCCTGGGGAAGTGGTGGGGGGGCCCTCGGGTCAACGTCAGAGCTGGCGGCAACCACAGTGTCCTGCAGCAGCGTTGACAGGTCCAGGACTTGCTGGTCGAGCTCCTCTGCCGTCTCAGGTGGCGGGGGAGGCGGTCGAGGGGCGTTGGCCAGGAGGTTGGCGAACTTCGCCCAGTTCACCCTCTTCCTGCGGACCGGAGGGCGGTCGGGGACTCCTCCCTGCGGCAGGTCGAAGATCACCGGGACGTGGTCAGAAGAGAGGTCGGAGACGACGAAGACTTCAATCGGGCCATCGAACGAGCCAGCCAGTCCGATGTCCAGGATGTCGGGCGGGTGTCCAGCACGGGAGTAGTGTGTGGGGTCGGCCGGGGCAACCACGTTGATGTGAGGGTGGGCGGTGAGGTAGCGCCCGAGAGCAGCTCCAGTGAAGTTTCCTCTCCTGCAACCCCAGTCCAGGTGTTTGGCATTGAGGTCGCCTGCCAGAAGCGCCGGGGTGTCGGGGGGCAGCAGCAAGTCCAGGAGTCCGGGATCAAGGCGTCTCCCTGGGGGGTTGTAGGCAGAGGAGATTTCCAGCTCTGCACCGTCGTGCTGGAGGGCGATGGTCGTCACCTCGATGCCAGGCGGGAGGTTCCTGACGATCGGTCTGTGGGTGACCCGACGATGAACCAGTATCGCCGAGCCACCACTGGCACGTTGTTGCAAGGCCTGTCTGTCCGGTGAGTGTAGTAGTTTCGGACGTTGAACCTGTCCCCACCGCGCAGATGCGTCTCCTGGATGAGGGCAACGTCAACGTCCATGTCAGTGAGGAGTTGTGTCAGCTCATGGCGTCTGTCGGCAAGCCCGTCGGCGTTCCACGTGAGGATGCGAAGTCTACGCATGATTTTGGGTCAACTGGTCAACAAGTCGCTCGACGACGACCAACATGCTCCTCAGCGTGGAGATGAGTTGAGCCAGCTCAGACTGCTGCGACGGGCTCTTGGACGACTGGGCCGGGGTTGAGGCCGGCTCGATAGGCTGGGCAGGGCGGCTTGACTTGGCTGGGCCCGCTGCTTTGCCTTCTGGCTCTGCAGCCCTGCCTCGCGCGTCGGGCCCGACTACGATTTCCAGGTGTATATGGCTGTGGCGACTAGCGCCTGGAGAAAACGGCGTTTATCAAGGCCACCAGACTACCAACAAGAGGCGAGCGTCCCCGACTCCTCCTGCCGAGCGGAAGGCCCGCAAAACCGGCCAAGACACCTTCCAGACCGCCGCTGACTCCGACATGGAGGATGTTCCGGCCCCGTCGCGGAACGAGCCACGGCCTCCGCCTATCCTCCTGGACATGCCGCGGAGCTGGCCTGCCCACGCCGTCGCCATCGGACAACTCGTTGGTGGCCAATTCGATGCCTCATGCACGGGGAAGAATCTGCGGATCAGGGTGGACACTGTACCCCACTTCCGCGCAGTCCAGCGGTATCTGCAGCAAGAGCGAGTACCGTTCCACACCTTCGCCCTACGCACCGAGCGGCTGCTCAAGGTGGTGGTTAAGGGCCTGCCGCCGACGCTAGCACCAGATGAGATTATGGCGGAATTTCACGATTTCGACATATCCGAAGTGAAAATGATGAAGACTCGCCGAGGAATGCCGACTGGCCTCTGGCTCCTCACGATCCGCAGGACGGAAGGATACTCCCTGCCGTCCACTGTGTATGAAATAAGGCGAGCCTTTTACTGCAAGGTGGAGGTACGGCAGTACAAGCGGCCCAACGGACCCATTCAATGCCACCGCTGCCAGGGCTTCGGCCACGGATCGGGCCAGTGCCACCGCCAGGTCCGCTGTGTCCGCTGCGGGGACACCCATCTAGCGACCGAGTGCCCCAAGGAGCCAGCAGCCCAGGCGAAGTGCTGCAACTGTGGTGAGGCCCACACTGCCAACTACAGGGGCTGCACTTGCTACAAGTCTCTGCAACGGGCTTCGTACGCGGCTGCGGCGAAATCGTCCACGGCACCGTCGGGCCGTCAACCGCGCCGGGTCGACCCGCCTGCTCCGAGACCTGACCCAGTGGACGACGAGGCGCCTGGGGCTCCCGAGGTTGATGACGAGGGTTTCCGGACTCAGCGGAGAAGACGTCGTCGAGCTCCTCGGAACCCGGACAACCGCGGCAGAGCTTCCGGCACGAGACCCCGAACACCCACCCCTCCTGTGGAGCGGTCCGCTGCCCCGGCTGAGACCCCGAACCCTCGAGTGAGGCGAACTCCCCACCCTCGCCTGGAAGTCCCTCCTCGCCAGCCCAGCGGCCCTGCCCGGCAGCCCAGCAGCCCAGCCCCGCAGCCCAGCAGCCCAGCCCCGCAGCCCAGCAGCCCTGCCCCGCAGCCCAGCCGCCCTGCCCAGCCTATCGAGCCGGCCTCAACCCCGGCCCAGTCGTCCAAGAGCCCGTCGCAGCAGTCTGAGCTGGCTCAACTCATCTCCACGCTGAGGAGCATGTTGGTCGTCGTCGAGCGACTTGTTGACCAGTTGACCCAAAATCATGCGTAGACTTCGCATCCTCACGTGGAACGCCGACGGGCTTGCCGACAGACGCCATGAGCTGACACAACTCCTCACTGACATGGACGTTGACGTTGCCCTCATCCAGGAGACGCATCTGCGCGGTGGGGACAGGTTCAACGTCCGAAACTACTACACTCACCGGACAGACAGGCCTTGCAACAACGTGCCAGTGGTGGCTCGGCGATACTGGTTCATCGTCGGGTCACCCACAGACCGATCGTCAGGAACCTCCCGCCTGGCATCGAGGTGACGACCATCGCCCTCCAGCACGACGGTGCAGAGCTGGAAATCTCCTCTGCCTACAACCCCCCAGGGAGACGCCTTGATCCCGGACTCCTGGACTTGCTGCTGCCCCCCGACACCCCGGCGCTTCTGGCAGGCGACCTCAATGCCAAACACCTGGACTGGGGTTGCAGGAGAGGAAACTTCACTGGAGCTGCTCTCGGGCGCTACCTCACCGCCCACCCTCACATCAACGTGGTTGCCCCGGCCGACCCCACACACTACTCCCGTGCTGGACACCCGCCCGACATCCTGGACATCGGACTGGCTGGCTCGTTCGATGGCCCGATTGAAGTCTTCGTCGTCTCCGACCTCTCTTCTGACCACGTCCCGGTGATCTTCGACCTGCCGCAGGGAGGAGTCCCCGACCGCCCTCCGGTCCGCAGGAAGAGGGTGAACTGGGCGAAGTTCGCCAACCTCCTGGCCAACGCCCCTCGACCGCCTCCCCCGCCACCTGAGACGGCAGAGGAGCTCGACCAGCAAGTCCTGGACCTGTCAACGCTGCTGCAGGACACTGTGGTTGCCGCCAGCTCTGACGTTGACCCGAGGGCCCCCCCACCACTTCCCCAGGGGCTGCGGGAGGAGATCGCCCTGCGACGTCGCCTGAGGAGGGCGTACCAACAGTCCCGCTGCCCTCGAGCGAAGGCGGACTTCAACCTGCAGGCCAGGAGGTGCTCCCGACTGCTGGCTGAGCATCGGTCCCAGGAGTGGGAGGACTTCGTCGAGGGACAAGCTGACACCAACGACGGGATCTGGAAGATCGCCAAGGCTCTGCGCGGCACGAAGACCCACAACAGGCCGCTGCATGGGGGACGCGGGCTCGTCTACTCGCCCGAAGACCGTGCAGAGACCTTCGCAGACTCGCTGGAAGACCAGTTTTCCCCACACCCGGACGTCTACGACGAGGACTTCTGCGAGGTTGTTGACGACTTCGTAGAGACCTACGAGCCGGACTCCGACGACGAGGACATCCCCCACGTGACCGTCAGCGAGGTGAAGGGCCACATCGCTCGACTCCGTCCGAAGAAGGCCCCTGGACCGGACTCCCTCGGGACTCCAGCACTGAAGAACCTGCCGGCTTGGGTGATTGTTGTGATCACCTGTCTCTTCAACTCCTGCGTGAGGCTGGCCCACTTCCCTGACACCTGGAAGTTGGCGAACGTCATCCTCATCCCCAAGCCCGGCAAGGACCACATCTTCCCCGAGAACCACAGGCCGATCTCCCTCCTGCCTGTGCTCTCCAAGATGCTGGAGCGGATCATCCTGGCGAGATTCCCCGAGGAGTTCTTCTCTTCGATCAGGACTGAGCAGTACGGCTTCAGGCGGGGCCACTCCACCACCCTCCAGCTGCGGCGGGTCCTCAACACCATCGCTGGAGCGATGGAACGGAAGCACCACTCGACCTCAGTCCTGATCGACGTGAGCAAAGCCTTCGACCGGGTCTGGCACGAGGGGCTTCTCTACAAGCTGGCATCCTCCCCTCTACCCGGCTCGATCTACAGGCTCGTCAAGAGCTACCTGACCGCTCGCCGCTTCAAGGTCTCCGTTGGACGGGCGACTTTCACACCACGGCCAATCTCTTCGGGTGTGCCACAGGGGTCGGTTCTCGGGCCGATACTCTACCTGTGGTACACCAACGACATGCCCCTGGCACCGAGAGTGCAACTCTCGCTCTATGCAGATGATGCGCTCTTCACTGCCACCTCCGCCAACCTGAGGATGTCCAGGGTGTATGTCCAGCGACAGCTGGACCTGTTGCTGCCGTGGCTGACGAAGTGGCGAGTCAAAGTCAACGCTGACAAGAGTGAGGCCATCTCCTTCACGAGGTCGAGGAGGCAGGACGATGGTCAACACCTCCACCTAGACGGGGCCGACATCCCATGGAAGCGCCGGGTGAAGTACCTCGGCGTCCTGCTGGATCAGCGACTCACCCTGACTCCCCACGTCGAGAGGGTCTGCGACCTCGCCAGGAAAGGTCTTGGCGCCATCCGCCCGCTGCTCAGGTCACGGAAGTTGTCGACGGCTGCAAGAGTCCGACTCTACACGGCCCTGCTTCGGCCTGTCCTCACGTACGCAGCCCCTGCATGGTACCACCTCACCTGCAGAACCGCTAGACGGAGGCTGCTCGTCGTCCAGAGCAAGGCTCTTCGGCAGGCGACAGATTCACCCTGGTACGTGAGGAACTCCGTCATCAGGGACTCCACAGCAGTGACAACTCTCCGAGACTTCGTCGACGGCCTTCGAGCGAGACTTGAAGAGACGGCGGATGACTCTCCGTGGGAACACATCAGGGACCTGGTCGCTGATGTTGCTGCATACCAACCACCAGGACGACACCGCTTAGACGAGCCTACCTTGTCAGCAGTGCTGGCAACAGCTGGACCAGTTTTCATCGCAGGTGACCTAAACGCAAAGCATGCATCCTGGAATTCCCGCTACCCGAACCCTAGAGGCGCATCACTCAGAACGTTCCTGGACCGGCACGGGGACGTCTACGCCGCTGCTCCAGACGAGCCAACATTTCACCCCTCAAACCACGCTCACAGGCCGGACGTACTAGACTTGGCTATCTGTAAGGAATTTCCGTTTCAGGTGGGTATATCCTGCATCGAGGCCCTGTCATCTGACCATTCAGTCATCCTTTACTCGATAGACGCAACCCCGTCCACGAGATCGCCCATGACCACCAGCATGATTAGGACGGACTGGGTGCTGTTCCAGCAGCTAGTGAACGAGAGAATGGGCCCTCCTTCTGCTCCTTCGACCAGGGAAGAACTGGATGAGCATGTTAGTTCTATGCATGAAATCCTCACCTCTTCAATCTCAGACGCCTCCCGCTCGGCGACTTCGGGCCCGGTGCGGCAAACTCTGCCGATGCATGTTCGTAGAGAGATCACTTTTAGAAATGCCCTCCGAAGGAGATGGAAGGCCAACAGGAACCCGAGGACAAAGAGGGAGCTCAACAGACAAAATACGGTGGTATCGGAGCTAATTGACAATTTCAGGACTACAACATGGGACCAGTTCCTCTGCACCCTCTCCACAGAAGGAGGTAGCGTGTGGAGGGCAGCCAAGCAGATTCGAGGTATAAAGGTTAAATCTCAGCCACTTCATGGACAACACGGTGTGGTCTACGAGGCGCAGGACAAGGCTGAAACCTTTGCCAACACTATGCATGACCAGTTCCAAACCAACCCGGACATATTCGACGAGAGGACGGAAGTCAGAGTGGAGTCCTTCATGGAGAACTTCTTTGAGGAGGAACCTGGAGATGAGTTGGATCCTTTCACCTTACAGGAAGTCCAGGAAGCAGTGGGACGGTTGCGGCCGCGGAAGGCTCCAGGATTAGACCGAATCGGGACAAAGGCCATCCAGTCGGCCTCCCCAGCCATCTGCATGCACCTCCAGCTCCTTTTTAATTCCGCTTGATCTACATGTAGCCGTCACCGGATGTATGTTCTAAATAAGAATGTCGCTTTTACTAAGCCACGTGTCACTTTTCTTGTCAAAGCCAAGCCATCTGACTTTTATTTTATCTCCTTTCCGTTGTAACACTCTTTCAACTAAATATACATTTCCGGTCTTTGATTTATTTAGCTCTTGTTCATAAAACCCTCCCTTTAGTATTTCACCATTATGGTCTTTGAGTACATATGTAGGTGGTTTTGTCGGTTTGATTGCGTAAATGGTGAAAACCTCGTTTGTCCAGTTTGGCAGATAGCCTTTAGTGAAAACTCTTTTATACTTGCTTATCCTAACACTATCTCCCAGTTTATATTTTGGTGCCACCCTTTTTCCCTTCTTGTTTATCCTTTTTAATATTTCCTTTACATTCTTTTGTTTCACATCTTTTGGTTTCATACCAATTGTTCTATGTACCGAGTTATTATATCGCTTGAGAATATCAGGAAGTAATGATAACCATTCATATGTACCCTTTGCGGTAAACTCTTTCCACATCCACTGTTTCAAAGTTCTGTTAAATCTCTCCACAATACTAGCTTTTAAATCGGAAAACGTTTAATAATGGTTAATTCTATACTTTTTCATGAGAGCACCAATATGTTTATTAAACCATTCGGTTCCCTGATCGGTTTGAAAGTGTTTCATCTTATGTTTGATCAATATAGGTTCAAGTGCCTTGGCAACTGCTGGACCTGTCTTATCTTTTAACGGGACTGCAAAACCGAATTTTGAAAAACAGTTAATCATAGTCATTTTGTACCGATTACCTTTATTTAACTTTGCATAAGGCTGCATCTCTACGAGATCGGCCTGGTACAAATCATTCAACCCTTTAAGAGTCACTTTCCGTCTAGTGTAATTCTTTCTAGCAGGTTTGTGTAGCTCTTCAGCTATAGCACGTCTGACATCCATTGTTAAAATGATACAACTTAACAGTGTATTGATAACTTATTAAGTTTTTAGAAATGCTGCGGCCCCTCCACCGCCACAGCTCGTGATGGCCTCCAAAAACAAACTAGTTGCCATCTCCGTTTATTATTCTTTTTTTTTACATTTAGATTTTACAATATTTACAAGTGACTTTATGGAAGATAAATAAAGGAGCCATGCAAATGCGGCATGTTTCTTTTGGGACCTTAAACTTTGGATTCATGTATCGCCTTATATGTCTCTTCGCCTTAAGTGAGAAGGAAGATCAACCATTCTTCCACAGTCAATACATAACCTACTAGAGCCCCGAAAAGACTCGTAGTATTTTAGGGTTACATAACCACAGTTTTCTTGATGATAGTTCAAAATGTCCTGCCATAGCGTTGATGGAAGATCAACACTTTCTTTTACATAAAGTAAAAGGATGACGGTTGTGTAAATCTTTCTAATTGGAAGCTCGGACAGGGACAACATGATGGTTAGCATGTTCCAAATAGAATAGACTATCTTTTTATTTGCCCCCAGAAAAGCTGCGGCCCCTCCACCGCCACAGCTCGTGACGGCCTCCAAAAACAAACTAGTTGCCGTCTCCGTTCCCCCAAAACGTCTCTTACCACCTTCTCAAGGATGGGATCATGGATTGTAAACAGGAACATCTCAATCTGGTCCATTTGTATAGACGTGCTGCACAGACGGTGCATCTATCTCTTGGAGTTTTAAATTTTGGTACACATACAATCGTTCCAAACCGTCGGAAAGAAATATTCGCTGCCTCTCCAAAATCCTTACAAAACTCTTCATTGTCGAAAAAACAAATATGGTAGTAGACATTGCCGCAGTTTTCATGGTGGTAATTGGATATTTAATCTTTAATCATAGGTGGGATTGCTGCTTGCTTTACAGTATTTAAAAGAAACAGATTATCAGTAATCGTTCTAGCTGAAAACTCGAGTAGGGACAACATGGTGGTGTAAAGGTTCCAAGTGGAATGACACTTACCCCTTCACACATGGTTTACAGGCTTTTTAGTCAGCCGTGCCAGTGACCAACATTCACTCATGGTTTACGGGCTTTTTAGTCGGCCGCGCCAGTGACCAATAGCATTCACACATGCACAAGGAGTAGCCCAAGTCCCTCCAGATTTGAGCGCCTCAATGTACAAACAGATTTAAAAATAGCCCCACTCCAGTTGGATCTCAGTCACCATGTGCTTCGCATCATGTTTCGGCTGGGTGTTTTCCATCAAACGCGAGCCGGTGGAGCCAATATACGAAGAACTTCAACCCCTGGATCTAAGGCCACCACCGTTACCGCCAAGAAAAACTGCGTATGCCGCCATTAAGGTATGTAGCGATAGTGGAGAGGGGAGCGCTACACATGTGCAGCATGTGCAACATGTGTTCAGTGTCCAACATGATCTCTCTAGTGTTGGTTGTAAATGATTTCATTCAAAATTATTTATGGTGTAGGATTTGTTAATTTTTAAATTTAAGCGAAGAAAAAGAAGACGAAGACACAGATTCGGTATTTGGGTTTAATTGGTAGCAAGGAGGGTGGAATGACTGGAACGAGGTGGATGTTGGGGACTGGGAGTACTTGAGTGATAGTGATGATTCAGGAGTTGAGATTTTGGTGAGTTTTTTGAATTTTAAACCCATATGGAAGTGTATCATAATTGCTACTATGTTTCCTCTTTGGTCCCGTAATTTTAAACTGTTTGACTTCACTGATTGTAACTATATTCCTATCCTTTGTTCGTCTGATTCTATTTTCCTCAATGTCCATTGTTTGTGCAGCATCACCAAGAACCATCTCTTTCAAACTGTCAAATCCAATTTTTTTAGAAGTTTTCATGTTTAATGTGAGCCCTTTTACTTTACATACGGGAATCAATTTTTGTTTGTTAGTCGACTACACAAGATATGCATAGGTTTTAGGCCCTCCGGATACAAACTCTATTATGTATGAACCTGGTCCATACTCGGCCAACTCATCGGTCATTTCCCCTAGATAATCTCCCGTAGGAACTCTGTACAATCCACCCTTATATACATATAGTACAGAATCAGTATCGTAATACAATACCTGACCGCCCAGGGCATCTAGATGCTCATAGAGCTTCAATCTCGCTTGGGCAGTGGTGTAAGCTGCCACCACAACATTTACATTTTGCAATGGCTCCCCAACCTCATCAATATACTCCCAACTAACAACAAGAACCTCTTCATTGACAATCTGTACTTTATTTACATCTATTTCAGGGCTAGTTAACATTTTGAAAAGTGTTTTTGGGTCCCTGACAATTGTAGCTTTAGTCTGGTTTTCCCGCTGTCCAAATTTCCCCCAAAAAGAGTTCAACATCAGTTTAGACAATGACCTCAAACCACCATTCTTGATAATTTTGTCTTTTTCCAGTTGGACACCCTCTTTTTTAAAATAATCCTTAATGTACTGATCCTTATCCTCCTCTGTTTCACACCAGCTAGGGAACCCAGACGCTTCCTGTTTCATTTTTAGAAATTTATTTATAAAGTCAGTAAACAACCCACCGTTTTCATAGGTAGCTACCTTATACTCCCACAGTTCATACATGTCGAGTACAACATAACCCTTTTCTACAGCTTTTCGAATCTCGTCCATGGTCCATGTCCCAATTAGTGCTCTGTCACCACATTCGTGGTCGCAATCACTTTGAATCTGACCGTCTCCACAAGTCGCGCACAAAACAAACATTAACTTGTCATTCATTTTGGCCGGGAGCACAGGATGGTAAAGATCACGTGGTGGTAGTACTTTGCACTTTAATAGACCCTCAACATTGAGACCTCTCTCTCTACATTCCCTGTCACCTACATAGATCGTTGGATGGCCTACAGGGTACTTGCCATATTTACATACCCAAGGGTAAAGTGAGCATATATCAACGTACTCAATGGTTTCTCCCTCCACACACTTGTGGTAAGTTTTGGCGTTCCCGGTTCTACCACCGAAAAATGCTTGCCTCGGATTCAGGGGTAAATTGTTGAGGATCGGCAACTTGTCTAGATGTTTTAGGTTTTCTGTCTTTTTTAACTGTCTAAACTCACATTCCCACATTTGTACAACGTTATTACCCAACTTTGCTATTTTTGATTTGGTCCGTTCATATCGCAAGTGAAGTGAGTCAGAGGGGTCCTCTTTCAAAGCAAGTTCACGGTCATAGGGAAAGCATTTAGGGCATCCGTGCCAATAGCAGCCTTGAAATTCATAAATATTTTGACCGTCATACCCATCAACTTTCATTCCATTGATCTTAACTTCTTTTCCACGACCAGCGTGTTCTATTCTAACTCCACGTTTCTCCTCTTCCCATGATAGCCACTGTAACGCAATGGCCGATTGAGCGTCTGTAAGCCTATAGCCATTTTTAGGAACGATGCCAATAGTATTTTTCTTCAAAAAGTTCCTGCGAAAAGCCAAGTTACAAGCACTGGCAATGGTCACAGCCTCGAGAAACGGATCAACATTACACTCTTCCAGGAAAATTGAACGGAACTTTAAGCAAGCTTGGGCCAAGATATCAACATCAGACATACAATACTCGAGGATTTCTTTTTTAAAGTCAAATGTAACGTGGTTTGCAACCTGATCATTGTACCAATTTTCAAAATCTTTTTGTGATTTTTCAAACATAGATTCTGGACAGTAAAACTCCTTTGCCGGCATAGGGCCCACATAATTTTGGTTGTCTAGGGTGTTGAAAAGGTGGGGGAAATAGCCTTTCTTCTTTTCCGGGGGCAAATCAAAGGCTTTGGGCAGCGAAGCTAGAGGCATAGGGAAATAACTAAGTGAATCAACAAACCTCACATTGTCAATCTCCATCAAAATGACCTTAGTTCCCCGCATCACAAGTTTCGGAGTGAACTTTGTATCCTCCAGCACATACTTGAGCAAAAATTGGAAATCAAAGCCCTGCCCATTGTGTGCAATGACACAAACATCTTTGAAATGTTTACGGACTTGCATCACATAGTCCATGAACTGAGTGACTGGTTCAAAACTAAACACTCGCGTACGATGTTTACAAGCCATACAAAATTTTACCTCAATACACTGATAGCAAAACTGTTGTGACACACACAAGTTTACTTGATGCAATTTAGACTCGGGATCTGAAGGCAGAGACTCATCTTGGCGGGTTTCCAAGTCAAAGAATGGAAATCGTCAAAGCTGGATACGAATTTCTTGTAGCCTATATATGGAGGAAAAGGTGGTCAGGGACTCAAAATAACTCGATACAAACAGTACCTGAAAGTAATATCAAAATGTCTTGACTTCTAATTTGAACTTTCAACACTTCTACCGACTTCTGAAGCTGCTAAAGAGCACAACCTTAGAGTGTACCACCAGGTTCAAGAATGGCTAGGGTTTTCTCTTCCACCTACAGAGTGGGGATGGAAAAAAAACGAAATTGGTACATTTACTCCAATTCCTACTTCAATGCCCCTTTACCTGACAACCTCCTCAACTTGATAAGATGTGCATGTAAGACTGGATGTAACAGGTATTGTGGTTGTCTGAAAATGGGTTATCTTATTCACGATTGTGTATCTTTACTGCACCAACGGTTGTGGTAACAGGATCAATGCCACACCAGTACTAAATGAAGAGGGGGACATTAATGTACCTGAATTACCAACCCATTCACGTTCTGACTGGGAAGTCAACACAACCGACACGCAAATGATTCCACTTTGCAGCAAGAGGAAAATGTCACATTAAAGAAAATCGTTTTTATAACTCACAAACTTATCAATTGTCAAACAGAATGTATTCAGTTTTTGGAGTTTATATAAAAAAGAAAAATATTATGTATCAAATGAAAGTAAGTTATAAAAGTAATACTAACACAACTGTTTATTTACCATTAGTAATTTAATTCCATTTACAGAATTTTATTACGGTCACCACCATGATGCAGTATAAAACGTAGGCTGCAATCACATGTCCAGCGTCAATATGACGGCATACTTATAGAACAAAAACAAATATAATTGCATATTCTTGTGTGCCTTGACTTGTTCTATAAGATTTAATCACAGAAGTTTTATCCCCGATGAGTAAAAAAGGGTCTTAAATCAATTTAAATGCGAGACCAGTATTACCCTCCAATTATTTTTGTCTAATTCTTAGTATAAAAATTTGCAATTTCCATACAAAACTATATATAATGGCTCTAAATATTAGAATTACATCCCGACAAATAATTCTGAAGAAACTGCACGTTTTTATCACAGTTAGGAGTGGTTTTATGCTTGAATATGTGACACAAGGGGGGAAATCCATTATGGCGGCCATTTTCCAAGATGGCGGCATGTTGCCCAAGTGGGATTTTTTGGGAATTTTAGTATGATGTTCCCAGCTGTATGTACGACATCTCCACCAATTTTCAGCCTGATAAATTAAAATTCTGGAATCCAACACTATTTTCCTGCACTAAGAACGGTCCAAGCCTCATAAATGTGGCGAAGTATATTGTAAACCTTGTAGTTCATTTGAAGACCCTAACCACAAATGCTACATGAAACCTGACACGAGAAATCCTAAATCTAAAGATTTTCTGTTTATTTTCTTTGACTTGGAAACCCGCCAAGATGAGTCTCTGCCTTCAGATCCCGAGTCTAAATTGCATCAAGTAAACTTGTGTGTGTCACAACAGTTTTGCTATCAGTGTATTGAGGTAAAATTTTGTATGGCTTGTAAACATCGTACGCGAGTGTTTAGTTTTGAACCAGTCACTCAGTTCATGGACTATGTGATGCAAGTCCGTAAACATTTCAAAGATGTTTGTGTCATTGCACACAATGGGCAGGGCTTTGATTTCCAATTTTTGCTCAAGTATGTGCTGGAGGATACAAAGTTCACTCCGAAACTTGTGATGCGGGGAACTAAGGTCATTTTGATGGAGATTGACAATGTGAGGTTTGTTGATTCACTTAGTTATTTCCCTATGCCTCTAGCTTCGCTGCCCAAAGCCTTTGATTTGCCCCCGGAAAAGAAGAAAGGCTATTTCCCCCACCTTTTCAACACCCTAGACAACCAAAATTATGTGGGCCCTATGCCGGCAAAGGAGTTTTACTGTCCAGAATCTATGTTTGAAAAATCACAAAAAGATTTTGAAAATTGGTACAATGATCAGGTTGCAAACCACGTTACATTTGACTTTAAAAAAGAAATCCTCGAGTATTGTATGTCTGATGTTGATATCTTGGCCCAAGCTTGCTTAAAGTTCCGTTCAATTTTCCTGGAAGAGTGTAATGTTGATCCGTTTCTCGAGGCTGTGACCATTGCCAGTGCTTGTAACTTGGCTTTTCGCAGGAACTTTTTGAAGAAAAATACTATTGGCATCGTTCCTAAAAATGGCTATAGGCTTACAGACGCTCAATCGGCCATTGCGTTACAGTGGCTATCATGGGAAGAGGAGAAACGTGGAGTTAGAATAGAACACGCTGGTCGTGGAAAAGAAGTTAAGATCAATGGAATGAAAGTTGATGGGTATGACGGTCAAAATATTTATGAATTTCAAGGCTGCTATTGGCACGGATGCCCTAAATGCTTTCCCTATGACCGTGAACTTGCTTTGAAAGAGGACCCCTCTGACTCACTTCACTTGCGATATGAACGGACCAAATCAAAAATAGCAAAGTTGGGTAATAACGTTGTACAAATGTGGGAATGTGAGTTTAGACAGTTAAAAAAGACAGAAAACCTAAAACATCTAGACAAGTTGCCGATCCTCAACAATTTACCCCTGAATCCGAGGCAAGCATTTTTCGGTGGTAGAACCGGGAACGCCAAAACTTACCACAAGTGTGTGGAGGGAGAAACCATTGAGTACGTTGATATATGCTCACTTTACCCTTGGGTATGTAAATATGGCAAGTACCCTGTAGGCCATCCAACGATCTATGTAGGTGACAGGGAATGTAGAGAGAGAGGTCTCAATGTTGAGGGTCTATTAAAGTGCAAAGTACTACCACCACGTGATCTTTACCATCCTGTGCTCCCGGCCAAAATGAATGACAAGTTAATGTTTGTTTTGTGCGCGACTTGTGGAGACGGTCAGATTCAAAGTGATTGCGACCACGAATGTGGTGACAGAGCACTAATTGGGACATGGACCATGGACGAGATTCGAAAAGCTGTAGAAAAGGGTTATGTTGTACTCGACATGTATGAACTGTGGGAGTATAAGGTAGCTACCTATGAAAACGGTGGGTTGTTTACTGACTTTATAAATAAATTTCTAAAAATGAAACAGGAAGCGTCTGGGTTCCCTAGCTGGTGTGAAACAGAGGAGGATAAGGATCAGTACATTAAGGATTATTTTAAAAAAGAGGGTGTCCAACTGGAAAAAGACAAAATTATCAAGAATGGTGGTTTGAGGTCATTGTCTAAACTGATGTTGAACTCTTTTTGGGGGAAATTTGGACAGCGGGAAAACCAGACTAAAGCTACAATTGTCAGGGACCCAAAAACACTTTTCAAAATGTTAACTAGCCCTGAAATAGATGTAAATAAAGTACAGATTGTCAATGAAGAGGTTCTTGTTGTTAGTTGGGAGTATATTGATGAGGTTGGGGAGCCATTGCAAAATGTAAATGTTGTGGTGGCAGCTTACACCACTGCCCAAGCGAGATTGAAGCTCTATGAGCATCTAGATGCCCTGGGCGGTCAGGTATTGTATTACGATACTGATTCTGTACTATATGTATATAAGGGTGGATTGTACAGAGTTCCTACGGGAGATTATCTAGGGGAAATGACCGATGAGTTGGCCGA
Organism: Macrosteles quadrilineatus; assembly: GCF_028750875.1. Classification (NCBI taxonomy): domain Eukaryota; kingdom Metazoa; phylum Arthropoda; class Insecta; order Hemiptera; family Cicadellidae; genus Macrosteles; species Macrosteles quadrilineatus. The sequence continues at coordinate 109,847,802 of NW_026542595.1, forward strand.
GTATGGACCAGGTTCATACATAATAGAGTTTGTATCCGGAGGGCCTAAAACCTATGCATATCTTGTGTAGTCGACTAACAAACAAAAATTGATTCCCGTATGTAAAGTAAAAGGGCTCACATTAAACATGAAAACTTCTAAAAAAATTGGATTTGACAGTTTGAAAGAGATGGTTCTTGGTGATGCTGCACAAACAATGGACATTGAGGAAAATAGAATCAGACGAACAAAGGATAGGAATATAGTTACAATCAGTGAAGTCAAACAGTTTAAAATTACGGGACCAAAGAGGAAACATAGTAGCAATTATGATACACTTCCATATGGGTTTAAAATTCAAAAAACTCACCAAAATCTCAACTCCTGAATCATCACTATCACTCAAGTACTCCCAGTCCCCAACATCCACCTCGTTCCAGTCATTCCACCCTCCTTGCTACCAATTAAACCCAAATACCGAATCTGTGTCTTCGTCTTCTTTTTCTTCGCTTAAATTTAAAAATTAACAAATCCTACACCATAAATAATTTTGAATGAAATCATTTACAACCAACACTAGAGAGATCATGTTGGACACTGAACACATGTTGCACATGCTGCACATGTGTAGCGCTCCCCTCTCCACTATCGCTACATACCTTAATGGCGGCATACGCAGTTTTTCTTGGCGGTAACGGTGGTGGCCTTAGATCCAGGGGTTGAAGTTCTTCGTATATTGGCTCCACCGGCTCGCGTTTGATGGAAAACACCCAGCCGAAACATGATGCGAAGCACATGGTGACTGAGATCCAACTGGAGTGGGGCTATTTTTAAATCTGTTTGTACATTGAGGCGCTCAAATCTGGAGGGACTTGGGCTACTCCTTGTGCATATGTGAATGCTATTGGTCACTGGCGCGGCCGACTAAAAAGCCCGTAAACCATGAGTGAATGTTGGTCACTGGCACGGCTGACTAAAAAGCCTGTAAACCATGTGTGAAGGGGTAAGTGTCATTCCACTTGGAACCTTTACACCACCATGTTGTCCCTACTCGAGTTTTCAGCTAGAACGATTACTGATAATCTGTTTCTTTTAAATACTGTAAAGCAAGCAGCAATCCCACCTATGATTAAAGATTAAATATCCAATTACCACCATGAAAACTGCGGCAATGTCTACTACCATATTTGTTTTTTCGACAATGAAGAGTTTTGTAAGGATTTTGGAGAGGCAGCGAATATTTCTTTCCGACGGTTTGGAACGATTGTATGTGTACCAAAATTTAAAACTCCAAGAGATAGATGCACCGTCTGTGCAGCACGTCTATACAAATGGACCAGATTGAGATGTTCCTGTTTACAATCCATGATCCCATCCTTGAGAAGGTGGTAAGAGACGTTTTGGGGGAACGGAGACGGCAACTAGTTTGTTTTTGGAGGCCGTCACGAGCTGTGGCGGTGGAGGGGCCGCAGCTTTTCTGGGGGCAAATAAAAAGATAGTCTATTCTATTTGGAACATGCTAACCATCATGTTGTCCCTGTCCGAGCTTCCAATTAGAAAGATTTACACAACCGTCATCCTTTTACTTTATGTAAAAGAAAGTGTTGATCTTCCATCAACGCTATGGCAGGACATTTTGAACTATCATCAAGAAAACTGTGGTTATGTAACCCTAAAATACTACGAGTCTTTTCGGGGCTCTAGTAGGTTATGTATTGACTGTGGAAGAATGGTTGATCTTCCTTCTCACTTAAGGCGAAGAGACATATAAGGCGATACATGAATCCAAAGTTTAAGGTCCCAAAAGAAACATGCCGCATTTGCATGGCTCCTTTATTTATCTTCCATAAAGTCACTTGTAAATATTGTAAAATCTAAATGTAAAAAAAAGAATAATAAACGGAGATGGCAACTAGTTTGTTTTTGGAGGCCATCACGAGCTGTGGCGGTGGAGGGGCCGCAGCATTTCTAAAAACTTAATAAGTTATCAATACACTGTTAAGTTGTATCATTTTAACAATGGATGTCAGACGTGCTATAGCTGAAGAGCTACACAAACCTGCTAGAAAGAATTACACTAGACGGAAAGTGACTCTTAAAGGGTTGAATGATTTGTACCAGGCCGATCTCGTAGAGATGCAGCCTTATGCAAAGTTAAATAAAGGTAATCGGTACATAATGACTATGATTAACTGTTTTTCAAAATTCGGTTTTGCAGTCCCGTTAAAAGATAAGACAGGTCCAGCAGTTGCCAAGGCACTTGAACCTATATTGATCAAACATAAGATGAAACACTTTCAAACCGATCAGGGAACCGAATGGTTTAATAAACATATTGGTGCTCTCATGAAAAAGTATAGAATTAACCATTATTAAAAGTTTTCCGATTTAAAAGCTAGTATTGTGGAGAGATTTAACAGAACTTTGAAACAGTGGATGTGGAAAGAGTTTACCGCAAAGGGTACATATGAATGGTTATCATTACTTCCTGATATTCTCAAGCGATATAATAACTCGGTACATAGAACAATTGGTATGAAACCAAAAGATGTGAAACAAAAGAATGTAAAGGAAATATTAAAAAGGATAAACAAGAAGGGAAAAAGGGTGGCACCAAAATATAAACTGGGTGGGGGGGGGGTTGGGGCTGGGGGGGGGTGTTAGGATAAGCAAGTATAAAAGAGTTTTCACTAAAGGCTATCTGCCAAACTGGACAAACGAGGTTTTCACCATTTACGCAATCAAACCGACAAAACCACCTACATATGTACTCAAAGACCATAATGGTGAAATACTAAAGGGAGGGTTTTATGAACAAGAGCTAAATAAATCAAAGACCGGAAATGTATATTTAGTTGAAAGAGTGTTACAACGGAAAGGAGATAAAATAAAAGTCAGATGGCTTGGCTTTGACAAGAAAAGTGACACGTGGCTTAGTAAAAGCGACATTCTTATTTAGAACATACATCCGGTGACGGCTACATGTAGATCAAGCAGCTGCATCCGGTCGTATTTATAAACGATAGGGTGAGTGTGCTACAATCAGTTGAACACGATGGGTGTGGCGCAGCAGAGCCCCCCTTTGACGTTAAGAAACTATGACAAGTATTTTGGCGAGGGTCTGGCATCTAAAAATAAACACGGCCATCTGTTACTAGACTTAATTCGCTGCTCCTTTCAGTCCCCAGCAACTCGGGTAAAACTAATATTGTGTTTAATTTATTATTCGATTCAAATGGTCTTCTTTTTAAAAATATCTACATTTTTAAAAATCCCTTAATCAGTCTAAATACCAGTTTTTACCGTTGGCTCTGCCTAAGGAAATGGGCCATTTTGCATATGGTGACAACAACTTGGTAGTTCATCCAAGTAAGACTAAACAGCATAAAAAATGATATTTGATGATATATACTGTGAGAAACACGACAAATAATAAATAAATTATATAAATAAATTGGCTCAAAATTATTTTCAAACCATCTTATAGTACTGTATTACAAATTTAAATGATAAAATGCAAAGAACCGCTCGCTGGGATTCAAAAAAGGGTTAATTGAAAGGCTTCACCAAGTAAATAACCCATTACATTAGTCAAAGGAAAAAAAAAGTTGGAGGTGGCAAATCTGTTATGGAGTGGCCATCACCGTAGGCTGCGGTGGTTGGGGCAGCCTACCCCAGAGGTTAGGACTCTTGGTGAAGCTCTGGGTTAACAAAAAGAACGCGCCGGGACCCTACGGCCTAGCCTAACAGCTTACCGTGGTGTGGAAACTGGGTCACTTGTCTAAACTCCAAAGAACAGGTAGAATCTCTCCACAAACGAAACATTTGAGTTTGTCAAAGTCCAGATCACGGATATTTGTAACAAACCAGCCGCATGCTTCATCAGCACCATCAATAAAAAATGAATTACACACTCTAGATCAAATAAATTTATCGAATATCGGTTAGTACCAGAATTATACTAAACACTGTCCGTACTCCATAGTCCACACAGCCACTCTAATTGACAGGCATCTTGTGGAAGCCAAGGATGAGGCTAGTAATTCACGCGTGAGCTTGAACCAGGCAACACAGCCTCCACCAATTTACACTACATTGAGCCCTGTACAAAGATCTCAAGAACCTCAATTATCAACATCTTTAGGGTTGCCAAGAGCTCTCCCGCAATGAATGCGATCTCGTCCGGAACCATCAACTTCAACAGGAAGAACTAGGGTAAGGTGATCGGGTTTGGGGAAAATACATATAGGTATACATTTAGACATACAATAATACTTACCTATGTTTCCAGAAGCGACAGTCTGCTGCTCGGTGTGTATCGTGCCAAGTTGAAGCCGACCGCCAACAAATTCGAGAGTTTAGGCTGGCCGACATTTTACAGAGATGGAGCTGCAATCTACCGGAAGGTTACGAGCTAGCTGATATCTTGACAGTAGTACAGACTGTCAAAGTTGAATTGCAGGACACACTATGGCTAACTAACCACTTTATGGAGGATATTAATGTCCTAGAAATGATCCGTACAGCACCTGCATTTTGGGAAGACATCCGAGACTCTTTGGAAGCAATACTAGTATCCACTGGGGAGCGAATAAACAGAACCAGAGTTACGACAAAGATGCCAGTTCTAATGAAGAATTTTCCTCTGCAGGAACATCTTTTCCTAGCCTTTTGTGTAAATAATTTAAAAAGAATGCAAAGTGTTGTAATTAAACCTTCATTGTATGTTACAGATCCTTACCATGATGACGAGTTAACCAGAGAGAGGTTCTTTGCGTTGTATCATTTAAATTTCCAGGTACTTCCACAGTGTGGACTATGGAGTACGGACAGTGTTTAGTAAAATTATGGTACTAACCAATATTCGATAAATTTATTTGATGTAGAGTGAGTAATTCATTTTTTATTGATGGTGCTGATGAAGCATGCGGCTGGTTTGTTACAAATATCCGTGATCTGGACTTTGACAAACTCAAATGTTTCGTTTGTGGAGAGATTCTACCTGTTCTTTGGAGTTTAGACAAGTGACCCAGTTTCCACACCATGGTAAGCTGTTAGGCTAGGCCGTAGGGTCCCGGCGCGTTCTTTTTGTTAACCCAGAGCTTCACCAAGAGTCCTAACCTCTGGGGTAGGCTGCCCCAACCACCGCAGCCTACGGTGATGGCCACTCCATAACAGATTTGCCACCTCCAACTTTTTTTTCCTTTGACTAATGTAATGGGTTATTTACTTGGTGAAGCCTTTCAATTAACCCTTTTTTGAATCCCAGCGAGCGGTTCTTTGCATTTTATAATTTAAATTTGTAATACAGTACTATAAGGTGGTTTGAAAATAATTTTGAGCCAATTTATTTATATAATTTATTTATTATTTGTCGTGTTTCTCACAGTATATATCATCAAATATCATTTTTTATGCTGTTTAGTCTTACTTGGATGAACTACCAAGTTGTTGTCACCATATGCAAAATGGCCCATTTCCTTAGGCAGAGCCAACGGTAAAAACTGGTATTTAGACTGATTAAGGGATTTTTAAAAATGTAGATATTTTTAAAAAGAAGACCATTTGAATCGAATAATAAATTAAACACAATATTAGTTTTACCCGAGTTGCTGGGGACTGAAAGGAGCAGCGAATTAAGTCTAGTAACAGATGGCCGTGTTTATTTTAGATGCCAGACCCTCGCCAAAATACTTGTCATAGTTTCTTAACGTCAAAGGGGGGCTCTGCTGCGCCACACCCATCGTGTTCAACTGATTGTAGCACACTCACCCTATCGTTTATAAATACGACCGGATGCAGCTGCTTGATCTACATGTAGCCGTCACCGGATGTATGTTCTAAATAAGAATGTCGCTTTTACTAAGCCACGTGTCACTTTTCTTGTCAAAGCCAAGCCATCTGACTTTTATTTTATCTCCTTTCCGTTGTAACACTCTTTCAACTAAATATACATTTCCGGTCTTTGATTTATTTAGCTCTTGTTCATAAAACCCTCCCTTTAGTATTTCACCATTATGGTCTTTGAGTACATATGTAGGTGGTTTTGTCGGTTTGATTGCGTAAATGGTGAAAACCTCGTTTGTCCAGTTTGGCAGATAGCCTTTAGTGAAAACTCTTTTATACTTGCTTATCCTAACACTATCTCCCAGTTTATATTTTGGTGCCACCCTTTTTCCCTTCTTGTTTATCCTTTTTAATATTTCCTTTACATTCTTTTGTTTCACATCTTTTGGTTTCATACCAATTGTTCTATGTACCGAGTTATTATATCGCTTGAGAATATCAGGAAGTAATGATAACCATTCATATGTACCCTTTGCGGTAAACTCTTTCCACATCCACTGTTTCAAAGTTCTGTTAAATCTCTCCACAATACTAGCTTTTAAATCGGAAAACGTTTAATAATGGTTAATTCTATACTTTTTCATGAGAGCACCAATATGTTTATTAAACCATTCGGTTCCCTGATCGGTTTGAAAGTGTTTCATCTTATGTTTGATCAATATAGGTTCAAGTGCCTTGGCAACTGCTGGACCTGTCTTATCTTTTAACGGGACTGCAAAACCGAATTTTGAAAAACAGTTAATCATAGTCATTTTGTACCGATTACCTTTATTTAACTTTGCATAAGGCTGCATCTCTACGAGATCGGCCTGGTACAAATCATTCAACCCTTTAAGAGTCACTTTCCGTCTAGTGTAATTCTTTCTAGCAGGTTTGTGTAGCTCTTCAGCTATAGCACGTCTGACATCCATTGTTAAAATGATACAACTTAACAGTGTATTGATAACTTATTAAGTTTTTAGAAATGCTGCGGCCCCTCCACCGCCACAGCTCGTGATGGCCTCCAAAAACAAACTAGTTGCCATCTCCGTTTATTATTCTTTTTTTTTTTTCCTTGAAAAATTTCAGGGGTTTTTAAGGGACTACAAAATTGTTGTGTACAACTATGACAGGAAAGGACGTGATGTGTACTTTGAGAGAAATGTAGAAAATGCAAAATTCACACTTAATTTACTTTTTTATAATGGACACTACAATGTGATTAATAAGTTTGACTGCTGCTTTTGTTTGTACATATTTTTGTGAAGCTTGTCATGTACCCTATGATCACAAAGGAGCCCACCGCTGCTCAAACATTTGTCCGCAGTGTCAGACCATCTCACCACCTTGTGTAGGGGAGAGTGGTGGTGTTTTGTGCCCTAAATGTAACATGACTTATAAAAATCAGAGATGTTTTATTGCGCATCAAGCTGACAGATGTAAAAATGTAAAGAAATGTCTTGAATGTGGGAAATTGGTTTGGATTAGAGAACGGTCCAAGCCTCATAAATGTGGCGAAGTATATTGTAAACCTTGTAGTTCATTTGAAGACCCTAACCACAAATGCTACATGAAACCTGACACGAGAAATCCTAAATCTAAAGATTTTCTGTTTATTTTCTTTGACTTGGAAACCCGCCAAGATGAGTCTCTGCCCTCAGATCCCGAGTCTAAATTGCATCAAGTAAACTTGTGTGTGTTACAACAGTTTTGCTATCAGTGTATTGAGGTAAAATTTTGTATGGCTTGTAAAAATCGTACGCGAGTGTTTAGTTTTGAACCAGTCACTCAGTTCATGGACTATGTGATGCAAGTCCGTAAACATTTCAAAGATGTTTGTGTCATTGCACACAATGGGCAGGGCTTTGATTTCCAATTTTTGCTCAAGTATGTGCTGGAGGATACAAAGTTCACTCCGAAACTTGTGATGCGGGGAACTAAGGTCATTTTGATGGAGATTGACAATGTGAGGTTTGTTGATTCACTTAGTTATTTCCCTATGCCTCTAGCTTCGCTGCCCAAAGCCTTTGATTTGCCCCCGGAAAAGAAGAAAGGCTATTTCCCCCACCTTTTCAACACCCTAGACAACCAAAATTATGTGGGCCCTATGCCGGCAAAGGAGTTTTACTGTCCAGAATCTATGTTTGAAAAATCACAAAAAGATTTTGAAAATTGGTACAATGATCAGGTTGCAAACCACGTTACATTTGACTTTAAAAAAGAAATCCTCGAGTATTGTATGTCTGATGTTGATATCTTGGCCCAAGCTTGCTTAAAGTTCCGTTCAATTTTCCTGGAAGAGTGTAATGTTGATCCGTTTCTCGAGGCTGTGACCATTGCCAGTGCTTGTAACTTGGCTTTTCGCAGGAACTTTTTGAAGAAAAATACTATTGGCATCGTTCCTAAAAATGGCTATAGGCTTACAGACGCTCAATCGGCCATTGCGTTACAGTGGCTATCATGGGAAGAGGAGAAACGTGGAGTTAGAATAGAACACGCTGGTCGTGGAAAAGAAGTTAAGATCAATGGAATGAAAGTTGATGGGTATGACGGTCAAAATATTTATGAATTTCAAGGCTGCTATTGGCACGGATGCCCTAAATGCTTTCCCTATGACCGTGAACTTGCTTTGAAAGAGGACCCCTCTGACTCACTTCACTTGCGATATGAACGGACCAAATCAAAAATAGCAAAGTTGGGTAATAACGTTGGACAAATGTGGGAATGTGAGTTTAGACAGTTAAAAAAGACAGAAAACCTAAAACATCTAGACAAGTTGCCGATCCTCAACAATTTACCCCTGAATCCGAGGCAAGCATTTTTCGGTGGTAGAACCGGGAACGCCAAAACTTACCACAAGTGTGTGGAGGGAGAAACCATTGAGTACGTTGATATATGCTCACTTTACCCTTGGGTATGTAAATATGGCAAGTACCCTGTAGGCCATCCAACGATCTATGTAGGTGACAGGGAATGTAGAGAGAGAGGTCTCAATGTTGAGGGTCTATTAAAGTGCAAAGTACTACCACCACGTGATCTTTACCATCCTGTGCTCCCGGCCAAAATGAATGACAAGTTAATGTTTGTTTTGTGCGCGACTTGTGGAGACGGTCAGATTCAAAGTGATTGCGACCACGAATGTGGTGACAGAGCACTAATTGGGACATGGACCATGGACGAGATTCGAAAAGCTGTAGAAAAGGGTTATGTTGTACTCGACATGTATGAACTGTGGGAGTATAAGGTAGCTACCTATGAAAACGGTGGGTTGTTTACTGACTTTATAAATAAATTTCTAAAAATGAAACAGGAAGCGTCTGGGTTCCCTAGCTGGTGTGAAACAGAGGAGGATAAGGATCAGTACATTAAGGATTATTTTAAAAAAGAGGGTGTCCAACTGGAAAAAGACAAAATTATCAAGAATGGTGGTTTGAGGTCATTGTCTAAACTGATGTTGAACTCTTTTTGGGGGAAATTTGGACAGCGGGAAAACCAGACTAAAGCTACAATTGTCAGGGACCCAAAAACACTTTTCAAAATGTTAACTAGCCCTGAAATAGATGTAAATAAAGTACAGATTGTCAATGAAGAGGTTCTTGTTGTTAGTTGGGAGTATATTGATGAGGTTGGGGAGCCATTGCAAAATGTAAATGTTGTGGTGACAGCTTACACCACTGCCCAAGCGAGATTGAAGCTCTATGAGCATCTAGATGCCCTGGGCGGTCAGGTATTGTATTACGATACTGATTCTGTACTATATGTATATAAGGGTGGATTGTACAGAGTTCCTACGGGAGATTATCTAGGGGAAATGACCGATGAGTTGGCCGAGTATGGACCAGGTTCATACATAGTAGAGTTTGTATCCGGAGGGCCTAAAACCTATGCATATCTTGTGTGGTCGACTAACAAACAAAAATTGATTCCCGTATGTAAAGTAAAAGGGCTCACATTAAACATGAAAACTTCTAAAAAAATTGGATTTGACAGTTTGAAAGAGATGGTTCTTGGTGATGCTGCACAAACAATGGACATTGAGGAAAATAGAATCAGACGAACAAAGGATAGGAATATAGTTACAATCAGTGAAGTCAAACAGTTTAAAATTACGGGACCAAAGAGGAAACATAGTAGCAATTATGATACACTTCCATATGGGTTTAAAATTCAAAAAACTCACCAAAATCTCAACTCCTGAATCATCACTATCACTCAAGTACTCCCAGTCCCCAACATCCACCTCGTTCCAGTCATTCCACCCTCCTTGCTACCAATTAAACCCAAATACCGAATCTGTGTCTTCGTCTTCTTTTTCTTCGCTTAAATTTAAAAATTAACAAATCCTACACCATAAATAATTTTGAATGAAATCATTTACAACCAACACTAGAGAGATCATGTTGGACACTGAACACATGTTGCACATGCTGCACATGTGTAGCGCTCCCCTCTCCACTATCGCTACATACCTTAATGGCGGCATACGCAGTTTTTCTTGGCGGTAACGGTGGTGGCCTTAGATCCAGGGGTTGAAGTTCTTCGTATATTGGCTCCACCGGCTCGCGTTTGATGGAAAACACCCAGCCGAAACATGATGCGAAGCACATGGTGACTGAGATCCAACTGGAGTGGGGCTATTTTTAAATCTGTTTGTACATTGAGGCGCTCAAATCTGGAGGGACTTGGGCTACTCCTTGTGCATGTGTGAATGCTATTGGTCACTGGCGCGGCCGACTAAAAAGCCCGTAAACCATGAGTGAATGTTGGTCACTGGCACGGCTGACTAAAAAGCCTGTAAACCATGTGTGAAGGGGTAAGTGTCATTCCACTTGGAACCTTTACACCACCATGTTGTCCCTACTCGAGTTTTCAGCTAGAACGATTACTGATAATCTGTTTCTTTTAAATACTGTAAAGCAAGCAGCAATCCCACCTATGATTAAAGATTAAATATCCAATTACCACCATGAAAACTGCGGCAATGTCTACTACCATATTTGTTTTTTCGACAATGAAGAGTTTTGTAAGGATTTTGGAGAGGCAGCGAATATTTCTTTCCGACGGTTTGGAACGATTGTATGTGTACCAAAATTTAAAACTCCAAGAGATAGATGCACCGTCTGTGCAGCACGTCTATACAAATGGACCAGATTGAGATGTTCCTGTTTACAATCCATGATCCCATCCTTGAGAAGGTGGTAAGAGACGTTTTGGGGGAACGGAGACGGCAACTAGTTTGTTTTTGGAGGCCGTCACGAGCTGTGGCGGTGGAGGGGCCGCAGCTTTTCTGGGGGCAAATAAAAAGATAGTCTATTCTATTTGGAACATGCTAACCATCATGTTGTCCCTGTCCGAGCTTCCAATTAGAAAGATTTACACAACCGTCATCCTTTTACTTTATGTAAAAGAAAGTGTTGATCTTCCATCAACGCTATGGCAGGACATTTTGAACTATCATCAAGAAAACTGTGGTTATGTAACCCTAAAATACTACGAGTCTTTTCGGGGCTCTAGTAGGTTATGTATTGACTGTGGAAGAATGGTTGATCTTCCTTCTCACTTAAGGCGAAGAGACATATAAGGCGATACATGAATCCAAAGTTTAAGGTCCCAAAAGAAACATGCCGCATTTGCATGGCTCCTTTATTTATCTTCCATAAAGTCACTTGTAAATATTGTAAAATCTAAATGTAAAAAAAAGAATAATAAACGGAGATGGCAACTAGTTTGTTTTTGGAGGCCATCACGAGCTGTGGCGGTGGAGGGGCCGCAGCATTTCTAAAAACTTAATAAGTTATCAATACACTGTTAAGTTGTATCATTTTAACAATGGATGTCAGACGTGCTATAGCTGAAGAGCTACACAAACCTGCTAGAAAGAATTACACTAGACGGAAAGTGACTCTTAAAGGGTTGAATGATTTGTACCAGGCCGATCTCGTAGAGATGCAGCCTTATGCAAAGTTAAATAAAGGTAATCGGTACATAATGACTATGATTAACTGTTTTTCAAAATTCGGTTTTGCAGTCCCGTTAAAAGATAAGACAGGTCCAGCAGTTGCCAAGGCACTTGAACCTATATTGATCAAACATAAGATGAAACACTTTCAAACCGATCAGGGAACCGAATGGTTTAATAAACATATTGGTGCTCTCATGAAAAAGTATAGAATTAACCATTATTAAAAGTTTTCCGATTTAAAAGCTAGTATTGTGGAGAGATTTAACAGAACTTTGAAACAGTGGATGTGGAAAGAGTTTACCGCAAAGGGTACATATGAATGGTTATCATTACTTCCTGATATTCTCAAGCGATATAATAACTCGGTACATAGAACAATTGGTATGAAACCAAAAGATGTGAAACAAAAGAATGTAAAGGAAATATTAAAAAGGATAAACAAGAAGGGAAAAAGGGTGGCACCAAAATATAAACTGGGAGATAGTGTTAGGATAAGCAAGTATAAAAGAGTTTTCACTAAAGGCTATCTGCCAAACTGGACAAACGAGGTTTTCACCATTTACGCAATCAAACCGACAAAACCACCTACATAATATGTACTCAAAGACCATAATGGTGAAATACTAAAGGGAGGGTTTTATGAACAAGAGCTAAATAAATCAAAGACCGGAAATGTATATTTAGTTGAAAGAGTGTTACAACGGAAAGGAGATAAAATAAAAGTCAGATGGCTTGGCTTTGACAAGAAAAGTGACACGTGGCTTAGTAAAAGCGACATTCTTATTTAGAACATACATCCGGTGACGGCTACATGTAGATCAAGCAGCTGCATCCGGTCGTATTTATAAACGATAGGGTGAGTGTGCTACAATCAGTTGAACACGATGGGTGTGGCGCAGCAGAGCCCCCCTTTGACGTTAAGAAACTATGACAAGTATTTTGGCGAGGGTCTGGCATCTAAAAATAAACACGGCCATCTGTTACTAGACTTAATTCGCTGCTCCTTTCAGTCCCCAGCAACTCGGGTAAAACTAATATTGTGTTTAATTTATTATTCGATTCAAATGGTCTTCTTTTTAAAAATATCTACATTTTTAAAAATCCCTTAATCAGTCTAAATACCAGTTTTTACCGTTGGCTCTGCCTAAGGAAATGGGCCATTTTGCATATGGTGACAACAACTTGGTAGTTCATCCAAGTAAGACTAAACAGCATAAAAAATGATATTTGATGATATATACTGTGAGAAACACGACAAATAATAAATAAATTATATAAATAAATTGGCTCAAAATTATTTTCAAACCATCTTATAGTACTGTATTACAAATTTAAATGATAAAATGCAAAGAACCGCTCGCTGGGATTCAAAAAAGGGTTAATTGAAAGGCTTCACCAAGTAAATAACCCATTACATTAGTCAAAGGAAAAAAAAAGTTGGAGGTGGCAAATCTGTTATGGAGTGGCCATCACCGTAGGCTGCGGTGGTTGGGGCAGCCTACCCCAGAGGTTAGGACTCTTGGTGAAGCTCTGGGTTAACAAAAAGAACGCGCCGGGACCCTACGGCCTAGCCTAACAGCTTACCGTGGTGTGGAAACTGGGTCACTTGTCTAAACTCCAAAGAACAGGTAGAATCTCTCCACAAACGAAACATTTGAGTTTGTCAAAGTCCAGATCACGGATATTTGTAACAAACCAGCCGCATGCTTCATCAGCACCATCAATAAAAAATGAATTACACACTCTAGATCAAATAAATTTATCGAATATCGGTTAGTACCAGAATTATACTAAACACTGTCCGTACTCCATAGTCCACACAGCCACTCTAATTGACAGGCATCTTGTGGAAGCCAAGGATGAGGCTAGTAATTCACGCGTGAGCTTGAACCAGGCAACACAGCCTCCACCAATTTACACTACATTGAGCCCTGTACAAAGATCTCAAGAACCTCAATTATCAACATCTTTAGGGTTGCCAAGAGCTCTCCCGCAATGAATGCGATCTCGTCCGGAACCATCAACTTCAACAGGAAGAACTAGGGTAAGGTGATCGGGTTTGGGGAAAATACATATAGGTATACATTTAGACATACAATAATACTTACCTATGTTTCCAGAAGCGACAGTCTGCTGCTCGGTGTGTATCGTGCCAAGTTGAAGCCGACCGCCAACAAATTCGAGAGTTTAGGCTGGCCGACATTTTACAGAGATGGAGCTGCAATCTACCGGAAGGTTACGAGCTAGCTGATATCTTGACAGTAGTACAGACTGTCAAAGTTGAATTGCAGGACACACTATGGCTAACTAACCACTTTATGGAGGATATTAATGTCCTAGAAATGATCCGTACAGCACCTGCATTTTGGGAAGACATCCGAGACTCTTTGGAAGCAATACTAGTATCCACTGGGGAGCGAATAAACAGAACCAGAGTTACGACAAAGATGCCAGTTCTAATGAAGAATTTTCCTCTGCAGGAACATCTTTTCCTAGCCTTTTGTGTAAATAATTTAAAAAGAATGCAAAGTGTTGTAATTAAACCTTCATTGTATGTTACAGATCCTTACCATGATGACGAGTTAACCAGAGAGAGGTTCTTTGCGTTGTATCATTTAAATTTCCAGGTACTTCCACAGTGTGGACTATGGAGTACGGACAGTGTTTAGTAAAATTATGGTACTAACCAATATTCGATAAATTTATTTGATGTAGAGTGAGTAATTCATTTTTTATTGATGGTGCTGATGAAGCATGCGGCTGGTTTGTTACAAATATCCGTGATCTGGACTTTGACAAACTCAAATGTTTCGTTTGTGGAGAGATTCTACCTGTTCTTTGGAGTTTAGACAAGTGACCCAGTTTCCACACCATGGTAAGCTGTTAGGCTAGGCCGTAGGGTCCCGGCGCGTTCTTTTTGTTAACCCAGAGCTTCACCAAGAGTCCTAACCTCTGGGGTAGGCTGCCCCAACCACCGCAGCCTACGGTGATGGCCACTCCATAACAGATTTGCCACCTCCAACTTTTTTTTCCTTTGACTAATGTAATGGGTTATTTACTTGGTGAAGCCTTTCAATTAACCCTTTTTTGAATCCCAGCGAGCGGTTCTTTGCATTTTATCATTTAAATTTGTAATACAGTACTATAAGGTGGTTTGAAAATAATTTTGAGCCAATTTATTTATATAATTTATTTATTATTTGTCGTGTTTCTCACAGTATATATCATCAAATATCATTTTTTATGCTGTTTAGTCTTACTTGGATGAACTACCAAGTTGTTGTCACCATATGCAAAATGGCCCATTTCCTTAGGCAGAGCCAACGGTAAAAACTGGTATTTAGACTGATTAAGGGATTTTTAAAAATGTAGATATTTTTAAAAAGAAGACCATTTGAATCGAATAATAAATTAAACACAATATTAGTTTTACCCGAGTTGCTGGGGACTGAAAGGAGCAGCGAATTAAGTCTAGTAACAGATGGCCGTGTTTATTTTAGATGCCAGACCCTCGCCAAAATACTTGTCATAGTTTCTTAACGTCAAAGGGGGGCTCTGCTGCGCCACACCCATCGTGTTCAACTGATTGTAGCACACTCACCCTATCGTTTATAAATACGACCGGATGCAGCTGCTTGATCTACATGTAGCCGTCACCGGATGTATGTTCTAAATAAGAATGTCGCTTTTACTAAGCCACGTGTCACTTTTCTTGTCAAAGCCAAGCCATCTGACTTTTATTTTATCTCCTTTCCGTTGTAACACTCTTTCAACTAAATATACATTTCCGGTCTTTGATTTATTTAGCTCTTGTTCATAAAACCCTCCCTTTAGTATTTCACCATTATGGTCTTTGAGTACATATGTAGGTGGTTTTGTCGGTTTGATTGCGTAAATGGTGAAAACCTCGTTTGTCCAGTTTGGCAGATAGCCTTTAGTGAAAACTCTTTTATACTTGCTTATCCTAACACTATCTCCCAGTTTATATTTTGGTGCCACCCTTTTTCCCTTCTTGTTTATCCTTTTTAATATTTCCTTTACATTCTTTTGTTTCACATCTTTTGGTTTCATACCAATTGTTCTATGTACCGAGTTATTATATCGCTTGAGAATATCAGGAAGTAATGATAACCATTCATATGTACCCTTTGCGGTAAACTCTTTCCACATCCACTGTTTCAAAGTTCTGTTAAATCTCTCCACAATACTAGCTTTTAAATCGGAAAACGTTTAATAATGGTTAATTCTATACTTTTTCATGAGAGCACCAATATGTTTATTAAACCATTCGGTTCCCTGATCGGTTTGAAAGTGTTTCATCTTATGTTTGATCAATATAGGTTCAAGTGCCTTGGCAACTGCTGGACCTGTCTTATCTTTTAACGGGACTGCAAAACCGAATTTTGAAAAACAGTTAATCATAGTCATTTTGTACCGATTACCTTTATTTAACTTTGCATAAGGCTGCATCTCTACGAGATCGGCCTGGTACAAATCATTCAACCCTTTAAGAGTCACTTTCCGTCTAGTGTAATTCTTTCTAGCAGGTTTGTGTAGCTCTTCAGCTATAGCACGTCTGACATCCATTGTTAAAATGATACAACTTAACAGTGTATTGATAACTTATTAAGTTTTTAGAAATGCTGCGGCCCCTCCACCGCCACAGCTCGTGATGGCCTCCAAAAACAAACTAGTTGCCATCTCCGTTTATTATTCTTTTTTTTTACATTTAGATTTTACAATATTTACAAGTGACTTTATGGAAGATAAATAAAGGAGCCATGCAAATGCGGCATGTTTCTTTTGGGACCTTAAACTTTGGATTCATGTATCGCCTTATATGTCTCTTCGCCTTAAGTGAGAAGGAAGATCAACCATTCTTCCACAGTCAATACATAACCTACTAGAGCCCCGAAAAGACTCGTAGTATTTTAGGGTTACATAACCACAGTTTTCTTGATGATAGTTCAAAATGTCCTGCCATAGCGTTGATGGAAGATCAACACTTTCTTTTACATAAAGTAAAAGGATGACGGTTGTGTAAATCTTTCTAATTGGAAGCTCGGACAGGGACAACATGATGGTTAGCATGTTCCAAATAGAATAGACTATCTTTTTATTTGCCCCCAGAAAAGCTGCGGCCCCTCCACCGCCACAGCTCGTGACGGCCTCCAAAAACAAACTAGTTGCCGTCTCCGTTCCCCCAAAACGTCTCTTACCACCTTCTCAAGGATGGGATCATGGATTGTAAACAGGAACATCTCAATCTGGTCCATTTGTATAGACGTGCTGCACAGACGGTGCATCTATCTCTTGGAGTTTTAAATTTTGGTACACATACAATCGTTCCAAACCGTCGGAAAGAAATATTCGCTGCCTCTCCAAAATCCTTACAAAACTCTTCATTGTCGAAAAAACAAATATGGTAGTAGACATTGCCGCAGTTTTCATGGTGGTAATTGGATATTTAATCTTTAATCATAGGTGGGATTGCTGCTTGCTTTACAGTATTTAAAAGAAACAGATTATCAGTAATCGTTCTAGCTGAAAACTCGAGTAGGGACAACATGGTGGTGTAAAGGTTCCAAGTGGAATGACACTTACCCCTTCACACATGGTTTACAGGCTTTTTAGTCAGCCGTGCCAGTGACCAACATTCACTCATGGTTTACGGGCTTTTTAGTCGGCCGCGCCAGTGACCAATAGCATTCACATATGCACAAGGAGTAGCCCAAGTCCCTCCAGATTTGAGCGCCTCAATGTACAAACAGATTTAAAAATAGCCCCACTCCAGTTGGATCTCAGTCACCATGTGCTTCGCATCATGTTTCGGCTGGGTGTTTTCCATCAAACGCGAGCCGGTGGAGCCAATATACGAAGAACTTCAACCCCTGGATCTAAGGCCACCACCGTTACCGCCAAGAAAAACTGCGTATGCCGCCATTAAGGTATGTAGCGATAGTGGAGAGGGGAGCGCTACACATGTGCAGCATGTGCAACATGTGTTCAGTGTCCAACATGATCTCTCTAGTGTTGGTTGTAAATGATTTCATTCAAAATTATTTATGGTGTAGGATTTGTTAATTTTTAAATTTAAGCGAAGAAAAAGAAGACGAAGACACAGATTCGGTATTTGGGTTTAATTGGTAGCAAGGAGGGTGGAATGACTGGAACGAGGTGGATGTTGGGGACTGGGAGTACTTGAGTGATAGTGATGATTCAGGAGTTGAGATTTTGGTGAGTTTTTTGAATTTTAAACCCATATGGAAGTGTATCATAATTGCTACTATGTTTCCTCTTTGGTCCCGTAATTTTAAACTGTTTGACTTCACTGATTGTAACTATATTCCTATCCTTTGTTCGTCTGATTCTATTTTCCTCAATGTCCATTGTTTGTGCAGCATCACCAAGAACCATCTCTTTCAAACTGTCAAATCCAATTTTTTTAGAAGTTTTCATGTTTAATGTGAGCCCTTTTACTTTACATACGGGAATCAATTTTTGTTTGTTAGTCGACTACACAAGATATGCATAGGTTTTAGGCCCTCCGGATACAAACTCTATTATGTATGAACCTGGTCCATACTCGGCCAACTCATCGGTCATTTCCCCTAGATAATCTCCCGTAGGAACTCTGTACAATCCACCCTTATATACATATAGTACAGAATCAGTATCGTAATACAATACCTGACCGCCCAGGGCATCTAGATGCTCATAGAGCTTCAATCTCGCTTGGGCAGTGGTGTAAGCTGCCACCACAACATTTACATTTTGCAATGGCTCCCCAACCTCATCAATATACTCCCAACTAACAACAAGAACCTCTTCATTGACAATCTGTACTTTATTTACATCTATTTCAGGGCTAGTTAACATTTTGAAAAGTGTTTTTGGGTCCCTGACAATTGTAGCTTTAGTCTGGTTTTCCCGCTGTCCAAATTTCCCCCAAAAAGAGTTCAACATCAGTTTAGACAATGACCTCAAACCACCATTCTTGATAATTTTGTCTTTTTCCAGTTGGACACCCTCTTTTTTAAAATAATCCTTAATGTACTGATCCTTATCCTCCTCTGTTTCACACCAGCTAGGGAACCCAGACGCTTCCTGTTTCATTTTTAGAAATTTATTTATAAAGTCAGTAAACAACCCACCGTTTTCATAGGTAGCTACCTTATACTCCCACAGTTCATACATGTCGAGTACAACATAACCCTTTTCTACAGCTTTTCGAATCTCGTCCATGGTCCATGTCCCAATTAGTGCTCTGTCACCACATTCGTGGTCGCAATCACTTTGAATCTGACCGTCTCCACAAGTCGCGCACAAAACAAACATTAACTTGTCATTCATTTTGGCCGGGAGCACAGGATGGTAAAGATCACGTGGTGGTAGTACTTTGCACTTTAATAGACCCTCAACATTGAGACCTCTCTCTCTACATTCCCTGTCACCTACATAGATCGTTGGATGGCCTACAGGGTACTTGCCATATTTACATACCCAAGGGTAAAGTGAGCATATATCAACGTACTCAATGGTTTCTCCCTCCACACACTTGTGGTAAGTTTTGGCGTTCCCGGTTCTACCACCGAAAAATGCTTGCCTCGGATTCAGGGGTAAATTGTTGAGGATCGGCAACTTGTCTAGATATTTTAGGTTTTCTGTCTTTTTTAACTGTCTAAACTCACATTCCCACATTTGTACAACGTTATTACCCAACTTTGCTATTTTTGATTTGGTCCGTTCATATCGCAAGTGAAGTGAGTCAGAGGGGTCCTCTTTCAAAGCAAGTTCACGGTCATAGGGAAAGCATTTAGGGCATCCGTGCCAATAGCAGCCTTGAAATTCATAAATATTTTGACCGTCATACCCATCAACTTTCATTCCATTGATCTTAACTTCTTTTCCACGACCAGCGTGTTCTATTCTAACTCCACGTTTCTCCTCTTCCCATGATAGCCACTGTAACGCAATGGCCGATTGAGCGTCTGTAAGCCTATAGCCATTTTTAGGAACGATGCCAATAGTATTTTTCTTCAAAAAGTTCCTGCGAAAAGCCAAGTTACAAGCACTGGCAATGGTCACAGCCTCGAGAAACGGATCAACATTACACTCTTCCAGGAAAATTGAACGGAACTTTAAGCAAGCTTGGGCCAAGATATCAACATCAGACATACAATACTCGAGGATTTCTTTTTTAAAGTCAAATGTAACGTGGTTTGCAACCTGATCATTGTACCAATTTTCAAAATCTTTTTGTGATTTTTCAAACATAGATTCTGGACAGTAAAACTCCTTTGCCGGCATAGGGCCCACATAATTTTGGTTGTCTAGGGTGTTGAAAAGGTGGGGGAAATAGCCTTTCTTCTTTTCCGGGGGCAAATCAAAGGCTTTGGGCAGCGAAGCTAGAGGCATAGGGAAATAACTAAGTGAATCAACAAACCTCACATTGTCAATCTCCATCAAAATGACCTTAGTTCCCCGCATCACAAGTTTCGGAGTGAACTTTGTATCCTCCAGCACATACTTGAGCAAAAATTGGAAATCAAAGCCCTGCCCATTGTGTGCAATGACACAAACATCTTTGAAATGTTTACGGACTTGCATCACATAGTCCATGAACTGAGTGACTGGTTCAAAACTAAACACTCGCGTACGATTTTTACAAGCCATACAAAATTTTACCTCAATACACTGATAGCAAAACTGTTGTAACACACACAAGTTTACTTGATGCAATTTAGACTCGGGATCTGAGGGCAGAGACTCATCTTGGCGGGTTTCCAAGTCAAAGAAAATAAACAGAAAATCTTTAGATTTAGGATTTCTCGTGTCAGGTTTCATGTAGCATTTGTGGTTAGGGTCTTCAAATGAACTACAAGGTTTACAATATACTTCGCCACATTTATGAGGCTTGGACCGTTCTCTAATCCAAACCAATTTCCCACATTCAAGACATTTCTTTACATTTTTACATCTGTCAGCTTGATGCGCAATAAAACATCTCTGATTTTTATAAGTCATGTTACATTTAGGGCACAAAACACCACCACTCTCCCCTACACAAGGTGGTGAGATGGTCTGACACTGCGGACAAATGTTTGAGCAGCGGTGGGCTCCTTTGTGATCATAGGGTACATGACAAGCTTCACAAAAATATGTACAAACAAAAGCAGCAGTCAAACTTATTAATCACATTGTAGTGTCCATTATAAAAAAGTAAATTAAGTGTGAATTTTGCATTTTCTACATTTCTCTCAAAG
The DNA here is from genome assembly GCF_028750875.1 of Macrosteles quadrilineatus. Taxonomy (NCBI): domain Eukaryota; kingdom Metazoa; phylum Arthropoda; class Insecta; order Hemiptera; family Cicadellidae; genus Macrosteles; species Macrosteles quadrilineatus. The sequence continues at coordinate 109,868,835 of NW_026542595.1, forward strand.
TACACATCACGTCCTTTCCTGTCATAGTTGTACACAACAATTTTGTAGTCCCTTAAAAACCCCTGAAATTTTTCAAGGAAAAAAAAAAAAGAATAATAAACGGAGATGGCAACTAGTTTGTTTTTGGAGGCCATCACGAGCTGTGGCGGTGGAGGGGCCGCAGCATTTCTAAAAACTTAATAAGTTATCAATACACTGTTAAGTTGTATCATTTTAACAATGGATGTCAGACGTGCTATAGCTGAAGAGCTACACAAACCTGCTAGAAAGAATTACACTAGACGGAAAGTGACTCTTAAAGGGTTGAATGATTTGTACCAGGCCGATCTCGTAGAGATGCAGCCTTATGCAAAGTTAAATAAAGGTAATCGGTACAAAATGACTATGATTAACTGTTTTTCAAAATTCGGTTTTGCAGTCCCGTTAAAAGATAAGACAGGTCCAGCAGTTGCCAAGGCACTTGAACCTATATTGATCAAACATAAGATGAAACACTTTCAAACCGATCAGGGAACCGAATGGTTTAATAAACATATTGGTGCTCTCATGAAAAAGTATAGAATTAACCATTATTAAACGTTTTCCGATTTAAAAGCTAGTATTGTGGAGAGATTTAACAGAACTTTGAAACAGTGGATGTGGAAAGAGTTTACCGCAAAGGGTACATATGAATGGTTATCATTACTTCCTGATATTCTCAAGCGATATAATAACTCGGTACATAGAACAATTGGTATGAAACCAAAAGATGTGAAACAAAAGAATGTAAAGGAAATATTAAAAAGGATAAACAAGAAGGGAAAAAGGGTGGCACCAAAATATAAACTGGGAGATAGTGTTAGGATAAGCAAGTATAAAAGAGTTTTCACTAAAGGCTATCTGCCAAACTGGACAAACGAGGTTTTCACCATTTACGCAATCAAACCGACAAAACCACCTACATATGTACTCAAAGACCATAATGGTGAAATACTAAAGGGAGGGTTTTATGAACAAGAGCTAAATAAATCAAAGACCGGAAATGTATATTTAGTTGAAAGAGTGTTACAACGGAAAGGAGATAAAATAAAAGTCAGATGGCTTGGCTTTGACAAGAAAAGTGACACGTGGCTTAGTAAAAGCGACATTCTTATTTAGAACATACATCCGGTGACGGCTACATGTAGATCAAGCAGCTGCATCCGGTCGTATTTATAAACGATAGGGTGAGTGTGCTACAATCAGTTGAACACGATGGGTGTGGCGCAGCAGAGCCCCCCTTTGACGTTAAGAAACTATGACAAGTATTTTGGCGAGGGTCTGGCATCTAAAAATAAACACGGCCATCTGTTACTAGACTTAATTCGCTGCTCCTTTCAGTCCCCAGCAACTCGGGTAAAACTAATATTGTGTTTAATTTATTATTCGATTCAAATGGTCTTCTTTTTAAAAATATCTACATTTTTAAAAATCCCTTAATCAGTCTAAATACCAGTTTTTACCGTTGGCTCTGCCTAAGGAAATGGGCCATTTTGCATATGGTGACAACAACTTGGTAGTTCATCCAAGTAAGACTAAACAGCATAAAAAATGATATTTGATGATATATACTGTGAGAAACACGACAAATAATAAATAAATTATATAAATAAATTGGCTCAAAATTATTTTCAAACCACCTTATAGTACTGTATTACAAATTTAAATGATAAAATGCAAAGAACCGCTCGCTGGGATTCAAAAAAGGGTTAATTGAAAGGCTTCACCAAGTAAATAACCCATTACATTAGTCAAAGGAAAAAAAAGTTGGAGGTGGCAAATCTGTTATGGAGTGGCCATCACCGTAGGCTGCGGTGGTTGGGGCAGCCTACCCCAGAGGTTAGGACTCTTGGTGAAGCTCTGGGTTAACAAAAAGAACGCGCCGGGACCCTACGGCCTAGCCTAACAGCTTACCGTGGTGTGGAAACTGGGTCACTTGTCTAAACTCCAAAGAACAGGTAGAATCTCTCCACAAACGAAACATTTGAGTTTGTCAAAGTCCAGATCACGGATATTTGTAACAAACCAGCCGCATGCTTCATCAGCACCATCAATAAAAAATGAATTACTCACTCTACATCAAATAAATTTATCGAATATTGGTTAGTACCATAATTTTACTAAACACTGTCCGTACTCCATAGTCCACACTGTGGAAGTACCTGGAAATTTAAATGATACAACGCAAAGAACCTCTCTCTGGTTAACTCGTCATCATGGTAAGGATCTGTAACATACAATGAAGGTTTAATTACAACACTTTGCATTCTTTTTAAATTATTTACACAAAAGGCTAGGAAAAGATGTTCCTGCAGAGGAAAATTCTTCATTAGAACTGGCATCTTTGTCGTAACTCTGGTTCTGTTTATTCGCTCCCCAGTGGATACTAGTATTGCTTCCAAAGAGTCTCGGATGTCTTCCCAAAATGCAGGTGCTGTACGGATCATTTCTAGGACATTAATATCCTCCATAAAGTGGTTAGTTAGCCATAGTGTGTCCTGCAATTCAACTTTGACAGTCTGTACTACTGTCAAGATATCAGCTAGCTCGTAACCTTCCGGTAGATTGCAGCTCCATCTCTGTAAAATGTCGGCCAGCCTAAACTCTCGAATTTGTTGGCGGTCGGCTTCAACTTGGCACGATACACACCGAGCAGCAGACTGTCGCTTCTGGAAACATAGGTAAGTATTATTGTATGTCTAAATGTATACCTATATGTATTTTCCCCAAACCCGATCACCTTACCCTAGTTCTTCCTGTTGAAGTTGATGGTTCCGGACGAGATCGCATTCATTGCGGGAGAGCTCTTGGCAACCCTAAAGATGTTGATAATTGAGGTTCTTGAGATCTTTGTACAGGGCTCAATGTAGTGTAAATTGGTGGAGGCTGTGTTGCCTGGTTCAAGCTCACGCGTGAATTACTAGCCTCATCCTTGGCTTCCACAAGATGCCTGTCAATTAGAGTGGCTGTGTGGACTATGGAGTACGGACAGTGTTTAGTATAATTCTGGTACTAACCGATATTCGATAAATTTATTTGATCTAGAGTGTGTAATTCATTTTTTATTGATGGTGCTGATGAAGCATGCGGCTGGTTTGTTACAAATATCCGTGATCTGGACTTTGACAAACTCAAATGTTTCGTTTGTGGAGAGATTCTACCTGTTCTTTGGAGTTTAGACAAGTGACCCAGTTTCCACACCACGGTAAGCTGTTAGGCTAGGCCGTAGGGTCCCGGCGCGTTCTTTTTGTTAACCCAGAGCTTCACCAAGAGTCCTAACCTCTGGGGTAGGCTGCCCCAACCACCGCAGCCTACGGTGATGGCACTCCATAACAGATTTGCCACCTCCAACTTTTTTTTTCCTTTGACTAATGTAATGGGTTATTTACTTGGTGAAGCCTTTCAATTAACCCTTTTTTGA